>NC_136148.1:5104397-5374697 GCF_965212315.1 Lampetra planeri | reverse complement strand
AAAACTAAATATTATTCTGATCAGATGAGCCGTTTTTGCTTTTTCATCCATCACCGCTCGCTCGTTCAACGCCGCATCTCACCCCAACATCCCCCACGATGGAATTAGGATGTTAGAAAAAATATCTATCATTGGGCCTCTTTGTATTTACTATATATTGATACACACACACACACACGTGTCAAATATTAATGAGAGGCGCGATGAATGAAATGAATAAGAATGAAACCAATCGTCGTAATTTCGGTCAGACGCGCGCTCCTAAGCCCGGCGTCCCGTGTTGCGATTGGCCCTCCCCGTACGTGGCTGCAAAGATAATTAAGCGGCGCAAATTGTTAATTATTTCAATAGGGTACCGTTTAATATATTGACATATGTGTGTGCGTATATAAACAGGGATATATATATAGTAAAATCTAATTCTGATCAGATGCGCGCTTTAAGCTCAAAGTCCTGTGTTCCCCTAGCCATGCCTGGGCAAAGAAATTAAGAGGTGAAAAAAAAGGGAAGGGGGGTGGGGGGGGGGGCTCGGGGGGGGGGGGGGGGCTGGGTGGGGGGGGCTCGGGGGGGGGCATTAGCAAAATTGGCTTCAGAAAGCCAAAAAAGATTGAAGCTAATTTGGCCTGTCTCCGGCCAAAGAGTGTGAAAATGATTGAACAGAGCACTTGGGGGTTTTGCGCTATGGTTTGTTGGGGCCGTGGGGAGAAGGGGAGAGGGGCGGAGGGAGGCGGGGGGTACGAGAGGTAACAGGGGAAAGAGATGAGGAGGAAGAGGAGGAGGGGGGGGGGGGGCGATTCTGAGTGGTAATGTAACTTCTCGGCATCTTAAGTGGAAAAATGAATAAAAACGCGCTAATGCGGTTAGGAATAAAACGTGCGTTTCATGCGCCCCTATGTCCCGACTACATCTGGGATAAGTGCTGATGTGCGTACGTGCGAGTGTGCGCGTGCGTGTGTGCGCGTGCGTGTGTGCGTGTGTATGCGCATGTGTGTGCATGTGCGTGTGTGTGCGTGTGCGTGTGTGCGCGTGTGTGCGTGTGTGCGTGCGCGTGTGCGTGTGTGCGTGTTTGTGCGCGTGTGTGCGTGTGTGCATGTGTGCGTGTGTGTGTGCGTGTGTGTACGCGTGTGCGCGCGTGCGTGTGTGTGCGTGTGTGCGCGTGTGTGTGCGTGTGCGTGTGTGCGCGTGTGTGCGTGTGCGTGTATCGGCGCCGCCGCCGTCATCAGCCACGGTCAATCCGCTGCTGGATAAAACGACAGCGCTTCCCTCCCCCCCCCGCGCGCCCCCCACGCCACCGCCCCCCCCCCCCCCCCCCCCCGACGGCCCGCATCGTTCACCACCCCGCGGTGGAACCGATCCAAGGAGCGCTCGCACGCGAGCCGATGTCGTCGCTCGAGCTCATCGATGGGACGTCCGCTCGGAATGGGACGCGTCCCGTTACTTACGTAGAGAAGTTGCGACGGACGTACTCGTAGACGGAGGTAAGTTAAGGGCTTCCGCCAGGGTTTATTAAAGCTTATCAATATTACACAGCAGGGTACACAACTCCCAGGGGCTCGGGGGCTCCTACTCTGAGTCCGGGTCCCTGCCGGCTAGCTCCGGTCTCTCTCTCTCTCGTGTCGGATCGTGGACTCTGCCGACTCCACCGAGCGGAGAGAGAAGCACCTCTACGGCTACCACCGGCTTCTCCCCAGACTCCCTATTCGATCCCTCTCTCTACCCCTGGTTCCCTCTTCACCCTGCTTACTCTACCCGTTCCCACAGTGACCCTGCTTACGTCACGGGGTATCCCTTAAGTACCCTAGGAGACGTGACGTCATCGCACTGAACGGCACACCTGACGTCACGTCCCCATTTTACTCCTCTACACTTACATTCTTTTAGTGCGCGAGCGCGCGCGCGCGTGTGTATATCAGGTGTGTATATCAGGTGTGTATATCAGGTGTGTATATCAGGTGTGTATATCAGGTGTGTATATCAGGTGTGTATATCAGGTGTGTATATCAGGTGTGTATATCAGGTGTGTATATCAGGTGTGTATATCAGGTGTGTATATCAGGTGTGTATATCAGGTGTGTATATCAGGTGTGTATATCAGGTGTGTATATCAGGTGTGTATATCAGGTGTGTATATCAGGTGTGTATATCAGGTGTGTATATCAGGTGTGTATATCAGGTGTGTATATCAGGTGTGTATATCAGGTGTGTATATCAGGTGTGTATATCAGGTGTGTATATCAGGTGTGTATATCAGGTGTGTATATCAGGTGTGTATATCAGGTGTGTATATCAGGTGTGTATATCAGGTGTGTATATCAGGTGTGTATATCAGGTGTGTATATCAGGTGTGTATATCAGGTGTGTATATCAGGTGTGTATATCAGGTGTGTATATCAGGTGTGTATATCAGGTGTGTATATCAGGTGTGTGTATATAGTGGGGAGCGGTGGTGGAGTGGTAAGCGCGCTGCGTTACGAACCTGGCGACCCGAGTTCGATTCCCGTTCACGGCAAACACCAATGACGATTATTATCTGAACTGGTCATGGGCCTCTCCTAGGTCGACTCAGCCTCAAATGAGTATCTGGTGCGGTGTGTATACATCGCCACTGGGGAGACAAAGGCGTCCGGGCGTGGTGCTGGCCACCCACCCCTTCGTGTGCCGTGCCGGCCTTCATAGGTGCTTGCTAACAGCACTTGCCCCAACAGTATGTTAAGGCTATACGGGGGATCTTTGTCTTTGTAAACAAGTGGGGAGTGACAGTGTAGTGGTTAGCGCGCTACGCTACGAACCTGGCGACCCGAGTTCGATTCCCATCCATGGCCAACACCGGTGGCGATTATCTGAACCATTCCTAGGCCACCTCTAGGTCGACTCAGCCTCAAATAGGTATCTAGTGCGGTGTGCAAACATCGCCACTGGGGAGACAAAGGTGGCCGGGCGTGGTGCTGGCCACACTACCACAGCGTGCACTGTGCTGAGCTTCAGACGTGGTCCAGAACAGCACTTGCCCCAACAGTCTATGTAGGTTATTTGGGGGAACTTTGTCTTTGTGTGGGATTGTATGATTATAATTATATACACACACACACAAATGTGAATACTGTGTGCTGCGGTATATATTTGTGTATATTTCCACATGCTTTCCATTTGATTGAAACCTCAAACATATATAATCTGAACGTTCAAATGTAAAAATACGTTATGGACAAAAAATATAAATGCTGTGGGCTGTTAAAGTGTATTATTTATAATGATGATGATAACAATGATGATTAAGTTAAGCCAAGGTGTAAATTGTGGAGTGAATGTTTAAGTCCACGTTTAAAACAGGATACAAATATGTGTTGTAATTGTTGCTCTGAGAAAGAATGTCCCTTTCAAAGACTAATGTCATACTATGGAAACGTATACATGCGTAGGTAGGTAGGTAAGTTGAGATATAGATTGGTTAGTAGGTATGTGGGTTTGTAAGGAAGGTGAGTTATCATGGGTAGGTAGGTATGCAAGTAGGTAAATAGGTGGGTTGATAGGTGGGCATGGTCGCAAGCAGGTAAAGTGGGTAGAGGCAGATAAGTGGGAAGGAAGGTGGGGAGATAAACAGGCAGGTAAGTAGGTAAGTGGGTAGTTAGGCAGGTGGGTAGGTGGGTCAATAGGTAGGTGGGTAGGTGAGTAGGCAGGTGGGTAGGTGAGTAGGTAAGTAGGCAGGTGGATCGGAAGATAAGCAGGTAGATCGGAAGATAAGCAGGTAGATAATTTAATTATAAAAATTGTAAAAATCATCTGGGCACACACACACACATTTCATACACGTGTCTAATAATACTTGGCAGCCGTTTGTAAATCCCCGGCTGGATGAAGGCCTTCCCATTGCCCCGTCCAAGTCACGGCGGTTGCTTGACCGTACACTTCACCGTACACTTCACCGTACGCTTCACCGTACACTTCACCGTACGCTTCACCGTACACTTCACCGTACACTTCACCGTGCACTTCACCGTGCACTTCACCGTACACTTCACCGTACACTTCACCGTGCACTTCACCGTACACTTGACCGTACACTTCACCGTACGCTTCACCGTACGCTTCACCGTACGCTTCACTGTACGCTTCACCGTACACTTCAACGTACACTTGATGACCGTACACTTCACCGCACACTTCAACGTACACTTCACCGTACACTTCACCGTACACTTCACCGTACACTTGATGACCGTACACTTCACCGTACACTTCACCGTACGCTTCAACGTACGCTTCACCGTACACTTCACCGTACACTTCACCGTACACTTCAACGTACACTTGATGACCGTACACTTCACCGTACACTTCACCGTACACTTCACCGTACACTTCACCGTGCACTTCACCGTACACTTGACCGTACACTTCACCGTACGCTTCACCGTACGCTTCACCGTACGCTTCACTGTACGCTTCACCGTACACTTCAACGTACACTTGATGACCGTACACTTCACCGCACACTTCAACGTACACTTCACCGTACACTTCACCGTACACTTCACCGTACACTTGATGACCGTACACTTCACCGTACACTTCACCGTACGCTTCAACGTACGCTTCACCGTACACTTCACCGTACACTTCACCGTACACTTCAACGTACACTTGATGACCGTACACTTCACCGTACACTTCACCGTACACTTCACCGTACACTTCACCGTACACTTCACCGTACACTTCACCGTACACTTCACCGCACACTTCACCGCACACTTCACCGTACACTTCACCACGCTGGGTCAGCGCGGCTCGGATGCCCGGCATGGACCAGGGGTTCAGATTTCCTTCTCCACCGACGTTTGACGCCACGGCCGGGAACCGAACTCGGCTCGCCAGGTCCTGCGCGCTAAACCGTAGCACCGCAGCCGCAGCAGCAGCCGCAGCAGCAACAGAAGCAGCAGCAGCAGCAGCAGCAGCAGCAGCAGCAGCAGCAGCAGCAGCAGCAGCAGCAGCAGCAGCAGCTGCAGCAGCAGCAGCAGCAGCCCTGCGCCTACCCCCTCGCGCTGCGTCCGTTATAATATCTCTTCACAAATACAGCTCGCGCGATAGCAACGATAATGACGACGCTAATGAAACGGGATAGATCTTTGCCAAATTGCGTGAGTCGGGATCAGCGATGCACCGCGGTGGAGACACGACGGAGATGACGGAGATGATGACGATGAAGATGACGACGAAGATGATGACGGCGGCGACGACGACGACGACGATGATGAAGATGACGATGATGGCGACAATGAAGACAGCGACGACCGCGGCAGTAACACACGCTCCAAAATCCACGGCGCTCTCGGAGAAGGGTCGCGGAATGCAAAGGCCACAGAGCCGCGTTCGTTTACCACGGTTCGCTCTACACCTCGCAACACGACCGATATTATTATTACTATTGTAAAAATACATCTTATATGTTCTTACGGGAAATATAATAATCGTTCATCCCGGTTTTGTTTAATGGGACTCTGAATTACCTTTTTTTATTTTGCTTTGCAAGAGGCCTTGGAGAACACCCGAAAAATAAAAAAATGTTTTAATTTTGTCAAAACATTGTTTGGTTACGGCAGAGATATTGATTTCACACGCCGAGCATTAAGGGCAATATGAGGAATGCGGTGGCTTTTGATTTTGTTGTTGACACGGAGCGTTGCCGGGTGATGATTACTGCCACGATGCAAAACACCGTCGGGAAAGAGAAAAAACACGACCTACGAGCTACGGATACACGCGGGACACACCGGAATTCTCCTGCCACAGCGGCGGTGGTGGTGGTGGTGATGCCGATGGTGGTGGCGGTGGTGGTGGTGGTGGCGGTGATGGTGGCGGTGGTGGTGGTGGTAGCGGCGGTGGTGGTGGTTTCGGTGATGGTGGCGGTGGTGATGGCGGTGGTGGTGGTTTCGGTGATGGTGGTGGTGGTGGAGGTGGTGGCGGTGGTGGTGGCGGTGGTGTCAGTGGTGGTGGTGGTGGCGGTGGTGCCAGCGATGTCAGTGGTGGTGGCGGTGGTGGTGGTGGTGGCAGCGATGTCAGTGGTGGTGGCGGTGGTGGTGATGGTGGTGGTGGCGGCGATGGCAGTGGTGGTGGTGGCGGTGGTGCTGTTGGAACAATCAGCACAAACGGATTTGGAATCCACAGCCTCGCTGCCGGTTTCATTCTATTTAAACCCCCCCCCACCCTCATCCCACGACCAACAACAAAGACAAAGATCCCCCGTGTAGCGATCAAAGACTTTCCAGGCAAGTGCTGTTAGCGAGCACCTATGAAGGCCGCCATGCCACACGAGGGGGTAGGTGGCCAACGCCGTGCCCGGCAGCCTTTGTCTCCCTCGTGGCGATGTTTACACACCGCACCAGAAACTTATTTGAGGCTGAGTCAACCTAGGGGAGGCCCAGGACCGGTTCAGATAACCGTCACTGATGTTGGCCGTGAGCGGGAATCGAACTTACACAAACGCACAAGCTCCCAGACAGGTACTCGCACTAATTCTAGATGTGAAGCTTTCGTGACTGCAATGATTCATATTCTTAGGTTTTTTTCGGTAAAGTCACGTAGGTAGAACATTAAAATTAATAAAAGTAAAATAAAATAAAAATCACGACGTTTCGGAGGCAACACAAACTTCCGTCTTCAGGTGGTACTCGCACGCCCCATATGCACACACACACGTGCACTTGCACACACACATATATAGACACACAGATCACACAGAACGCACGCACACACAGACCCACGTGCATGGCGTGCGTACGGGAGCCTTCAAAAACATATTTGCAAGATTCCCAATTGGGAGCTAATGACAGAGAGCGCAGCGAGAGAGCCGGAGTGGAGAGAGAGAGCGAGCGAGAGAGGGGGGAGATAGAGAGTCAATCGTTGTGGATTTTGCAGGTGGAAGAGCGAGCGGAGGAAGCTGTGGTCCTGGGAGACTCCTCGTGGCTTCCCCAGCATCTTCTGGCCAGCAGCGGCAGTAGTAGCCACCACCACCACCTACACCACCACCACATACACCACCACCACATACACCACCACCACCTACACCACCACCACCTACACCACCACCACCTACACCACCACCCACACCACCTCCTACACCACCACCACCCACACCACCACCCACACCACCTCCTACACCACCACCTCCTACACCACCACCACCTACACCACCACCCACACCACCTCCTACACCACCACCACCTACACCACCACCACCCACACCACCACCACCACCTACACCACCACTGCCTACACCACCACCGCTTACACCTCCTCCACCACCACCAGGACCACCACCACCACCCACACCACCACCTACACCACCACCACCACACCACCACCGTCTACACCACCACCTCCTCCACCACCACCAGGACCACCACCACCACCACCCACACCACCACCACCTACACCACCACCACCCACACCACCACCACCACCCACACCACCACCGTCTACACCACCACCTCCTACACCACCACCGCCTCCTACACCACCACCGCCTACACCACCACCACCACCACCCACACCACCACCACCGACACCACCACCACCTACACCACCACCCACACCACCACCTCCTCCACCACCACCACCACCTACACCACCACCTCCTCCACCACCACCCACACCACCACCTCCTCCACCACCACCACCACCTACACCACCACCACCACCACCTAAACTACCACCACCTCTACCACTACCTCCACCACCTGCACCACCACAACCTCCATCATCTCCAGCACCAACACCACCACCACGTCCACCACCACCTCCATCACCTCCACCATCACCGTCGCCACCGCCACCACCACCTCCACATCACCTCCACCATCACCGCCTGCACCACTTCCACCAGGGAGCTGTTAACTTCAAATGCGAGAGAGAGAGGAAGCGTTCCCCAGCACAGCCGCAGCAACGACCACCATCGCACTCCAGCACTGCTGCTGCCTATAGCTATACATGATGTCTCACCATGTGTGTCTGTCAGTGCGTGTGTGTGTGTCAGTGCGTGTGTGTGTCAGTGCGTGTGTGTGTCAGTGCGTGTGTGTGAGTGTGTGCGGTAGTGTAGCGGTTAGCGCTACGCTGCGCTATGAACCTGGCGACCCGGGTTCGATTCCCGCTCACGGCCAACACCGGTGACGATTATCTGAACCGGTCCTGGGCCTCCCCTAGGTCGACTCAGCCTCAAATGAGTCGCTGGTGCGGTGTGTACACATCGCCAAGAGGGAGACAAAGGCGGTCGGGCGTGGTGTTGGCCACCCACCCCCTCGCGTGCCGTGCTGGCCTTCATAGGTGCTCGCTAACAGCACTTGCCCCAAGTCTGTTAAGGCTACACGGCGGGTCTTTGTCTTTGTATATCACTGCGTGTCGTTGCATGTGGGGTTGTGTATCTGCAGTGCACTACTAAACTAAGCTATTTAAACGATTTTTTTTTTATCTTACCAGGTAAGGCTCACTGAGCTATGTAGCTCTTTTTCAGAAGTGACCTGTCCACAAATGATAGGCTCAACAAAGCGGCCCATCACGTGCACATTTATAGCAGCGAAATACTCTGAACGCGTTCGAAATGTGGAGGGAAGAATTTTGACCGTGGGGAGAGAGACACCGCAAACTCCAAATATACAGCAGCAGGCGTCAGGGTTGTGATTGAACCCACGACCTCCTGTATACCAGGTGAGGGAGTTAACATCTCTTAGCCACCGTGATGATGATGATGATGAGAGAGAAACACCGCAAACTCCAAATATACAGCAGCAGGCGTCAGGGTTGTGATTGAACCCACGACCTCCTGTATACCAGGCGAGGGAGTTAACATCTCCTAGCCACCGTGATGATGATGAGAAAGAGACACCGCAAACTCCAAATATACAGCAGCAGGCGTCAGGGTTGTGATTGAACCCACGACCTCCTGTATACCAGGCGAGGAGTTAACATCTCCTAGCCACCGTGATGATGATGATGAGAAAGAGACACCGCAAACTCCAAATATACAGCAGCAGGCGTCAGGGTTGTGATTGAACCCACGACCTCCTGTATACCAGGTGAGGGAGTTAACATCTCTTAGCCACCGTGATGATGATGATGATGAGAAACACCGCAAACTCCAAATATACAGCAGCAGGCGTCAGGGTTGTGATTGAACCCACGACCTCCTGTATACCAGGCGAGGGAGTTAACATCTCCTAGCCACCGTGATGATGATGAGAAAGAGACACCGCAAACTCCAAATATACAGCAGCAGGCGTCAGGGTTGTGATTGAACCCACGACCTCCTGTATACCAGGCGAGGAGTTAACATCTCCTAGCCACCGTGATGATGATGATGAGAAAGAGACACCGCAAACTCCAAATATACAGCAGCAGGCGTCAGGGTTGTGATCGAACCCACGACCTCCTGTATACCAGGCGAGGGAGTTAACACCTCGATTCCCGGACAGGGCCAACATCAGCGGAAAATATCCGAATCGGTCCTGGCCCTCCCCTAGGGAAACTCAGCCATCAATGAATACCTGGTAGAATGCGTCAATGTGAGCACAGTCGAAATTAAATTGGCTGGGTATATCTAAACTCCTCTCTCCCAGATGATGTCTTGTCCTGTGCTGGTCTTAATAGGTGCTCGCTAACAAAACTCGCGCCAATCAGATAAATTTGTCTTGTTCGTGTGTGTTGTCTCAATCACGATAAGTCGTGTGTATGTAGCAACAAATATATGCTGTATATATTCTGTAAATATACTATGCGATGTGACAATGTGATTATACAAGGCAGTATTTGGTATTTTTGGCTGTTCACAAGTGTAATGACTGCGATTCCACGAATAAACAGCAATCATCTGTGATTATTAATTATAAATAAACTAATTTAATGCATCTTCTTGGTTCTTTCGGTAAAGTCACGTAGAATGGAAATAATAAAATAATAAAAATAAAACATAATAAAATAATTCTGTTTTCATTATGTTTTATTTTTATTATTTTTTTATTTCCATTCTACGTGACTTTACCGAAAGAACCAAGAAGATGAATCCCTGCAGTCACGAAAGCTTTAAATCGAAATTTTATTATGTTTTATTTTTTATTATTTTATTATGTTTTATTTTTATTATTTCAATGTTTTATTTTTATTATATTAAAATGTTTTATTTTTATTATTTTAATGCGTTTTATTTGTATTATTTTATTATGTATTATTTTTATTATTTTATTATGTCTTATTTATATGATTTTATAAATTTTTATTTTATTATTTTATTATTTCCATTCTACGTGATGACTTTACCGAAAGAACCAAGAAGATGAATCCCTGCAGTCACGAAAGCTTTACATCAAAATTGAATGCAGTGCACCAAACATTAAAACCCAGTTGGCCCACGTTTTTCAACGCACTTCACACTCACGTGATGAACGACGTTCAACTCCGTTATCCTGCGTTGGGTCACGATCAAAGTCTCCCGTCAAAAACTAGCGCACACTTATTTCCAGAGCTGGCCACCCCCAAAAACAAATCAACGTCGAGCACTTTGCCGGCATCGATGCAAGCCAGGCTGACACTGCTGATGAGGCACTGAATCATCGTCTTGGTTCTTTCGGTAAAGTCACGTAGAAGGGAAATAATAAAATAATAAAAATAAAACATAATAAAATAGTAAAAATAAAACATAATAAAATAATAAAAATAATACATAATGAAATAATAAAAATAAAACGTATTAAAATAATAAAAATAAAACATTTTAAAATAATAAAAATAAAACATTGAAATAATAAAAGTAAAACATAATAAAATAAAAAATAATAAAACATAATAAAATAATACAAATAAAACATAATTAAATAATAAAAATAAAACATAATAAAATTTCGATTTAAAGCTTTCGTGACTGCAGGGATTCATCTTCTTGGTTCTTTCGGTAAAGTCACGCAGAAGGGAAATAATAAAATAATAAAAATAAAACATAAGACTCTGTCTTCTCGACAGACCTGTTCTTCACCTGAGGACGGCTGCTTGCGTTGTGGCCGAAACGTCGTGAGAATTATTTGATAATGTTTTATTTTTATTATTTTATTATTTCCCTTCTACGTGACTTTACCGAAAGCACCAAGAAGATGAATCCCTGCAGTCACGAAAGCTTTCAATCGAAATTGACGAGGCACTGAATGTCAAAAACCCCCGTCCGTAGACTGTTGGGGAAAGTCCTGTTGGCGAGAACCTATGAAGGCTGGGATAGCACATGAAGGGTCCGTGGTCAGGACCACGCCCGACCGCCTTTGTCTTCCCAGTGCTGATGTTTACAGGCATCACGAGGAACTCATTTGTGGTGGTGTCGCCCTAGGGGAGGCTTAGCAGAGGTCGCAAACGGGTTTTGATTACTTACCCGTACCCGGCCGCACCAGGGTCGCAAACGGGTACCCGTACCCGGCCGGGTACGGGTACCCGTTCCCTACCCGTACCCGTACCCTACCCGAAATGAGTGACAAACGGTGACTCACCGGTGACTCACGGCCTACCCGTACCCGGCCGCACCAGGGTCGCAAATGTCTACCCGTACCCGGCCAGGTACGGGTAGACGGGTATCGGGTAGGGTACGGGTATCGGGTACCCGGTTGCGACCTCTGAGGCTTGGGATCGGTTGAGATAATCGTCACTGATGTTGGTCTCAAATTTGACTTAAAACTTTCGTGACTGCAAGGGTTCATACTCTTTGGTTCAAACGGTAAAGTCACGTGGGTGAAAAAACAAAAAAACAAGAATAAAAGTAAAAATAACTAAATTAAATCACGACGTTTTGGAAGCAACACAAGCTTCCGTCATCAGGTGGGACAACCACAGCAAAAAACAAAAAACACATTAATTTGCCCACTACAGTAATTAATTCAATTAATTAAAAAAAAATCATTAATTTGCCCACTACAGTAATTAATTAATTAACCACAGCAAAAAACAAAAAACACATAAATGTGCCGACTACAGTAATTAATTAATTAACCATAGCAAAAAACACATACATTTGCCCACTACAGTAATTAATTAAAAAAATGTATTAATTACTGTAGTGGGCAAATCAATGTGTTTTCAATTAAATAATTCATTACTGTAGTCGGCAAATTAATGTGTTTTTTGCTGTGTTTAATTAATTATTTACTGAAGTGGGCAAATTAATGTTTTTTTTTTGCTGTGTTTAATTAATTATTTACTGTAGTCGGCAAATTAATGTGTTTTTTGCTGTGTTTAATTAATTATTTACTGAAGTGGGCAAATTAATGTTTTTTTTTGCTGTGGTTGTCCCACCTGATGACGGAAGCTTGTGTTGCTTCCGAAACGTCGTGATTTAATTTGCTTATTTATATTTTTATTCTCGTATTTTTTCACCTACGTGTCTTCACGGAAAGAACCAAACAGTGTTAGCTGAACGTGTGTTGCTGATCGTGAAATAGACCGCGAGAGGGAAGGCTGATAGAATGCGTATGTAAAAAAATATAATGTACTTTAATTTTTTTTTGGTACGCAAAGAGACGGAGATTTGAGAAGCAGACATTATTTAATTTGCTACAAGGCTTTGCTAATTTTTACTACACGATACTTATTTAAAATGGGATTTAACAGATTTTTTTTTTACAATGTCTCATGAAATTTGCTTTAATAGTGTAACCATCAAATTAATTAAGTGCCGTTGAAAATGAATTAACTTTTTAGCGGGATTTGAAAAAAGCCTCAAGTATAAATTATATTAATAAAATCACTATTATTCAACTAACATTCTTTCTTACGGTGTAAAAATTGTTTAAATTGGCATCATCCAAAATTAAAATGATCTCGGTTTTTAATACTTTTCAGATAAATTAAATAAACTGTCCCAACTTAAATATTTAGCCGAATCTGTAATATACTAAGACATGCTTGTGTTTTGCTAGTTTGGAAGAATGTTAAATATATATTAAAAAATAATAAAATGTCAGACATATCACACGCACACACGCAAACAATATAGACCCACAAGCAAACCGATACTACGTGGATAAAGCATAACAACATGTACACACTTATCCAGCAGCAGATTGAAAATGACTATGAATAATTATTTTTGTCCGAGTACAATATACACACAGACACACAACATTCTATACACACACACAAACAACATTCTATACACACACACAAACAACATTCTATACACACACACAACATTCTATACACACAAACACAACATTACATACACACTCAACATTCTATACACACACACAACATTATATATGCACACACACACAACATTCTATACACACACACACAAACAAACAACATTCTATACACACACACAACATTCTATACACACAAACACACAACATTACATACACACTCAACATTCTATACACACACACAACATTCTATACACACAAACACACAACATTACATACACACGCAACATTATATACACACACACACAACATTATATACACACACATTATATACACACACACAAACAACATTCTATACACACACACACAACATTCTATACACATAAACACACAACATTACATACACACACAACATTACATACACACACACACATTACACACACATTCTACACACAAACACACAACTTCTATACACACACAACATTCCATACACACACACATTACACACACACAACATTCTATACACACACACAACATTCTATACACACACAACATTCCATACACACACACACATTACACACACGCAACATTCTATACACACACAACATTATATATACACACACAACAGTCTATACACACACACATTACACACACACAACATTCTATACACACACACACACACAACATTCTATACACACACACACACAACATTCTATACACACACAACATTATATACACACACAACATTCTATACACACACACATTACACACACACAACACTCTACACACACACAACATTTTATACACACACAACATTCCATACACACACACACATTACACACACACAACATTCTATACACACAACATTATATATACACACACAACAGTCTATACACACACACACACACACATTACACACACACAACATTCTATACACACACACATTACACACACACACACAACATTCTATACACACACACACAACATTCTATACACACACAACATTCTATACACACACACAACACTCTACACAAACACACACCATTCTATATACACACACAACATTCTATACACACACACATTACACACACACACAACAGTCTATACACACACACACAACATTCTATACACACACACATTAAACACACACAACATTCTATACACACACACATTACACACACACACACAACATTCTATACACACACACACAACATTCTATACACACACAACATTATATACACACACAACATTCTATACACACACACATTACACACACACAACACTCTACACACACAACATTATATACACACACAACATTCTATACACACACACATTACACACACACAACACTCTACACACACAACATTCTATACACACACAACATTCCATACACACACACACACATTACACACACACAACATTCTATACACACACAACATTATATATACACACACAACAGTCTATACACACACACACACATTACACACACACAACATTCTATACACACACACATTACACACACACACACAACATTCTATACACACACACACAACATTCTATACACACACAACATTATATACACACACACAACATTCTATACACACACACATTACACACACACAACACTCTACACACACACACAACATTCTATACACACACAACATTCCATACACACACACACATTACACACACACAACATTCTATACACACACACAACATTCTATACACACACACATTACACACACACACAGCATTCTATACACACACACACACAACATTCTATACACACACAACATTCTATACACACACACAACATTATATACACACACAACATTCTATACACACACACATTACACACACACAACACTCTACACACACACACAACATTCTATACACACACACATTACACACACACACATTACACACACACAACATTCTATACACACACACAACATTCTATACACACACACATTACACACACACAGCATTCTATACACACACACACAACATTCTATATACACACACAACATTCTATACACACACAACATTCCATACACAGGTTTCCATCGCTCTATGCGGGTTCGGTTGGTACGATTCCGTGCGGTGTATGCGGGGAACCGATTCCAACCTAAAATTCTCTGCACGACGCGGTTTCCATTCACTCTACACGCGGCTATGCGGTTGGACGTGGGACGACGTTGTGTACTGTGTGTGTGTACTGTGTGTGTGTACTGTGTGTGTGTACTGTGTGTGTGTACTGTGTGTGTGTCATGTGTGTGAACTGTGTGTGTGTACTGTGTGTGTCATGTGTGTGTCATGTGTGTGTACTGTGTGTGTGTACTGTGTGTGAACTGTGTGTGTGTCATGTGTGTGAACTGTGTGTGTGTACTGTGTGTGTACTGTGTGTGTCATGTGTGTGTCATGTGTGTGAACTGTGTGTGTGTAATGTGTGTGTGTACTGTGTGTGTACCGTGTATGTACTGTGTGTGTGTACTGTGTGTGTAATGTGTGTGTGTACCATGTGTGTACTGTGTGTGTACTGTGTGTCCTGCGTGCGTGTGTGTATTGTGTGTGTGTAATGTGTGTGTAATGTGTGTGTACTGTGTGTAATGTGTGTAATGTGTGTACTGTGTGTGTGATATGTGTGTGTGTGTAATATGTGTGTACTGTGTGTGTGTGATATGTGTGTGTGTAATATGTGTGTATTGTGTGTGTGTGTAATGTGTGTGTAATATGTGTGTGTAATGTGTGTGTGTACTGTGTGTAATGTGTGTGTGTGTGTGTGTACTGTGTGTGTGTATAATGTGTGTACTGTGTGTGTGTAATGTGTGTAATGTGTGTGTGTGATGTGTGTGTGTACTGTGTGTGTGTAATGTGTGTAATGTGTGTGTGTACTGTGTGTAATGTGTGTGTGTACTGTGTGTACTGTGTGTAATGTGTGTGTGTACTGTGTGTAATGTGTGTGTGTACTGTGTGTAATGTGTGTGTGTACTGTGTGTGTGTATAATGTGTGTAATGTGTGTGTGTACTGTGTGTGTGTACTGTGTGTGTGTCATGTGTGTGAACTGTGTGTGTGTACTGTGTGTGTCATGTGTGTGTCATGTGTGTGTACTGTGTGTGTGTACTGTGTGTGAACTGTGTGTGTGTCATGTGTGTGAACTGTGTGTGTGTACTGTGTGTGTACTGTGTGTGTCATGTGTGTGTCATGTGTGTGAACTGTGTGTGTGTAATGTGTGTGTGTACTGTGTGTGTACCGTGTATGTACTGTGTGTGTGTACTGTGTGTGTAATGTGTGTGTGTACCATGTGTGTACTGTGTGTGTACTGTGTGTCCTGCGTACGTGTGTGTATTGTGTGTGTGTAATGTGTGTGTACTGTGTGTAATGTGTGTACTGTGTGTGTGTAATGTGTGTACTGTGTGTGTGATATGTGTGTGTGTGTAATATGTGTGTACTGTGTGTGTGATATGTGTGTGTGTAATATGTGTGTATTGTGTGTGTGTGTAATGTGTGTGTAATATGTGTGTGTGTACTGTGTGTGTGTAATGTGTGTGTAATGTGTGTGTAATGTGTGTGTGTACTGTGTGTAATGTGTGTGTGTATAATGTGTGTAATGTGTGTGTAATATGTGTGTGTGATGTGTGTACTGTGTGTGTGTAATGTGTGTGTACTGTGTGTGTGATGTGTGTGTGTACTGTGTGTGTGTAATGTGTGTGTGTACTGTGTGTGTGATGTGTGTGTGTACTGTGTGTGTGTAATGTGTGTGTGTACTGTGTGTGTGTAATGTGTGTGTGTACTGTGTGTGTGATGTGTGTGTGTACTGTGTGTGTGATGTGTGTGTGTACTGTGTGTGTGATGTGTGTGTGTACTGTGTGTGTGTAATGTGTGTGTGTACTGTGTGTGTGATGTGTGTGTGTACTGTGTGTGTGTAATGTGTGTGTGTAATGTGTGTGTGTACTGTGTGTAATGTGTGTGTGTACTGTGTGTAATGTGTGTGTGTAATGTGTGTGTGTACTGTGTGTGTAATGTGTGTGTGTACTGTGTGTGTGTAATGTGTGTGTGTACTGTGTGTGTGTAATGTGTGTGTAATGTGTGTGTGTACTGTGTGTAATGTGTGTGTGTATAATGTGTGTAATGTGTGTGTAATGTGTGTGTGTACTGTGTGTAATGTGTGTGTGTAATGTGTGTGTGTACTGTGTGTAATGTGTGTGTGTACTGTGTGTGTGTGATGTGTGTGTGTACTGTGTGTGTGTACTGTGTGTGTGTACTGTGTGTGTGTAATGTGTGTGTGATGTGTGTGTGATGTGTGTGTGTAATGTGTGTGTGATGTGTGTGTGATGTGTGTGTGTAATGTGTGTGTGATGTGTGTGTGTAATGTGTGTGTGTACTGTGTGTGTGTAATGTGTGTGTGATGTGTGTGTGATGTGTGTGTGTAATGTGTGTAATGTGTGTGTGTACTGTGTGTGTGTACTGTGTGTGTGTAATGTGTGTGTGATGTGTGTGTGATGTGTGTGTGTAATGTGTGTGTGTGTGTAATGTGTGTGTGATGTGTGTGTGTAATGTGTGTGTGTGATGTGTGTGTGTACTGTGTGTGTGTGTAATGTGTGTGTGATGTGTGTGTGATGTGTGTGTGTAATGTGTGTGTGTGTGTAATGTGTGTGTGATGTGTGTGTGTACTGTGTGTGTGTGTAATGTGTGTGTGTACTGTGTGTGTGTAATGTGTGTGTGATGTGTGTGTGATGTGTGTGTGATGTGTGTGTGTAATGTGTGTGTGATGTGTGTGTGTACTGTGTGTGTGTACTGTGTGTGTGTAATGTGTGTGTGATGTGTGTGTGTACTGTGTGTGTGTAATGTGTGTGTAATGTGTGTGTGTACTGTGTGTGTGATGTGTGTGTGATGTGTGTGTGTAATGTGTGTGTGTACTGTGTGTGTGTAATGTGTGTGTGATGTGTGTGTGTACTGTGTGTAATGTGTGTGTGTAATGTGTGTGTGTGATGTGTGTGTGTAATGTGTGTGTGATGTGTGTGTGTACTGTGTGTAATGTGTGTGTGTAATGTGTGTGTGTAATGTGTGTGTGTACTGTGTGTGTGTACTGTGTGTGTGTAATGTGTGTGTGATGTGTGTGTGTAATGTGTGTGTGTACTGTGTGTGTGTACTGTGTGTGTGTAATGTGTGTGTGTAATGTGTGTGTGTAATGTGTGTGTGTACTGTGTGTGTGTAATGTGTGTGTGATGTGTGTGTGTAGTGTGTGTGTGTAATGTGTGTGTAATGTGTGTGTGTGTACTGTGTGTGTGTACTGTGTGTGTGTAATGTGTGTGTGTAATGTGTGTGTGTACTGTGTGTGTGTACTGTGTGTGTGTAATGTGTGTGTAATGTGTGTGTGTAGTGTGTGTGTGTAATGTGTGTGTAATGTGTGTGTGTGTAATGTGTGTGTGTAATGTGTGTGTGTGTGTGATGTGTGTGTGTAGTGTGTGTGTAATGTGTGTGTGTAATGTGTGTGTGTAGTGTGTGTGTGATGTGTGTGTGTAGTGTGTGTGTAATGTGTGTGTGATGTGTGTGTGTAGTGTGTGTGTAATGTGTGTGTGTAATGTGTGTGTGTAGTGTGTGTGTGATGTGTGTGTGTAGTGTGTGTGTGTAATGTGTGTGTGTAATGTGTGTGTGTACTGTGTGTGTGTAATGTGTGTGTGTGATGTGTGTGTGTAATGTGTGTGTGTAGTGTGTGTGTGATGTGTGTGTGTAGTGTGTGTGTGTAATGTGTGTGTGTAATGTGTGTGTGTACTGTGTGTGTGTAATGTGTGTGTGTGATGTGTGTGTGTAGTGTGTGTGTGTAATGTGTGTGTGTACTGTGTGTGTGTACTGTGTGTGTGTAATGTGTGTGTGTAATGTGTGTGTGTACTGTGTGTGTGATGTGTGTGTGTAGTGTGTGTGTAATGTGTGTGTGATGTGTGTGTGTAGTGTGTGTGTAATGTGTGTGTGATGTGTGTGTGTAGTGTGTGTGTAATGTGTGTGTGTAATGTGTGTGTGTAGTGTGTGTGTAATGTGTGTGTGTAGTGTGTGTGTAATGTGTGTGTGATGTGTGTGTGTAGTGTGTGTGTAATGTGTGTGTGTAATGTGTGTGTGTACTGTGTGTGTGTACTGTGTGTGTGATGTGTGTGTGTAGTGTGTGTGTGTAGTGTGTGTGTGTAATGTGTGTGTAATGTGTGTGTAGTGTGTGTGTGTAATGTGTGTGTAATGTGTGTGTGTACTGTGTGTGTGTAATGTGTGTGTGTACTGTGTGTGTGTGATGTGTGTGTGTACTGTGTGTGTGTAATGTGTGTGTGTAATGTGTGTGTAATGTGTGTGTAGTGTGTGTGTGTAATGTGTGTGTAGTGTGTGTGTGTAATGTGTGTGTAATGTGTGTGTAGTGTGTGTGTGTAATGTGTGTGTAGTGTGTGTGTGTAATGTGTGTGTAATGTGTGTGTACTGTGTGTGTGTAATGTGTGTGTGTACTGTGTGTGTGTAATGTGTGTGTGATGTGTGTGTGATGTGTGTGTGATGTGTGTGTGTACTGTGTGTGTAATGTGTGTGTGTACTGTGTGTGTGTAATGTGTGTGTGTACTGTGTGTGTGTAATGTGTGTGTAATGTGTGTGTGATGTGTGTGTGTAATGTGTGTGTAATGTGTGTGTGTACTGTGTGTGTAATGTGTGTGTAATGTGTGTGTGTGTACTGTGTGTGTGTAATGTGTGTGTAATGTGTGTGTGATGTGTGTGTGTAATGTGTGTGTAATGTGTGTGTGTACTGTGTGTGTAATGTGTGTGTAATGTGTGTGTGTACTGTGTGTGTGTAATGTGTGTGTAATGTGTGTGATGTGTGTGTGTGATGTGTGTGTGTACTGTGTGTGTGTGTAATGTGTGTGTACTGTGTGTGTGTAATGTGTGTGTGTACTGTGTGTGTGTAATGTGTGTGTGTAATGTGTGTGTGTAATGTGTGTGTGTAGTGTGTGTGTGTAATGTGTGTGATGTGTGTGTGTGATGTGTGTGTGTACTGTGTGTGTGTGTAATGTGTGTGTACTGTGTGTGTGTAATGTGTGTGTGTACTGTGTGTGTGTAATGTGTGTGTGTACTGTGTGTGTGTAATGTGTGTGTGTAATGTGTGTGTGTAATGTGTGTGTGTAATGTGTGTGTGTAGTGTGTGTGTGTACTGTGTGTGTGTAATGTGTGTGTGTAATGTGTGTGTGTACTGTGTGTGTGTAATGTGTGTGTGTACTGTGTGTGTGTAATGTGTGTGTGTAATGTGTGTGTGTAATGTGTGTGTGTAGTGTGTGTGTGTACTGTGTGTGTGTAATGTGTGTGTGTAGTGTGTGTGTGTAATGTGTGTGTGTAATGTGTGTGTGTAATGTGTGTGTGTAGTGTGTGTGTGTACTGTGTGTGTGTAATGTGTGTGTGTACTGTGTGTGTGTAATGTGTGTGTGTACTGTGTGTGTGTACTGTGTGTGTGTAATGTGTGTGTGATGTGTGTGTAATGTGTGTGTAATGTGTGTGTGTACTGTGTGTGTGTGTACTGTGTGTGTACTGTGTGTGTGTACTGTGTGTGTGTACTGTGTGTGTGTAATGTGTGTGTGATGTGTGTGTAATGTGTGTGTACTGTGTGTGTGTAATGTGTGTGTGTACTGTGTGTGTGTACTGTGTGTGTGTAATGTGTGTGTGATGTGTGTGTAATGTGTGTGTACTGTGTGTGTGTGTACTGTGTGTGTACTGTGTGTGTGTAATGTGTGTGTGTACTGTGTGTGTGTACTGTGTGTGTGTAATGTGTGTGTGATGTGTGTGTAATGTGTGTGTAATGTGTGTGTGTACTGTGTGTGTGTACTGTGTGTGTGTACTGTGTGTGTGTAATGTGTGTGTAATGTGTGTGTGTAATGTGTGTGTGTACTGTGTGTGTGTAATGTGTGTGTGTACTGTGTGTGTGTAATGTGTGTGTGTACTGTGTGTGTGTAATGTGTGTGTGATGTGTGTGTAATGTGTGTGTAATGTGTGTGTGTAATGTGTGTGTGTACTGTGTGTGTGTAATGTGTGTGTGTACTGTGTGTGTGTAATGTGTGTGTGTACTGTGTGTGTGTACTGTGTGTGTGTAATGTGTGTGTGATGTGTGTGTAATGTGTGTGTAATGTGTGTGTACTGTGTGTGTGTACTGTGTGTGTGTACTGTGTGTGTGTACTGTGTGTGTGTAATGTGTGTGTGATGTGTGTGTAATGTGTGTGTAATGTGTGTGTGTAATGTGTGTGTGTACTGTGTGTGTGTAATGTGTGTGTGTAATGTGTGTGTGATGTGTGTGTAATGTGTGTGTGTAATGTGTGTGTGTAATGTGTGTGTGTACTGTGTGTGTGTACTGTGTGTGTGTAATGTGTGTGTGATGTGTGTGTAATGTGTGTGTGTAATGTGTGTGTGTACTGTGTGTGTGTACTGTGTGTGTGTAATGTGTGTGTGATGTGTGTGTAATGTGTGTGTGTAATGTGTGTGTGATGTGTGTGTAATGTGTGTGTAATGTGTGTGTGTAATGTGTGTGTGATGTGTGTGTAATGTGTGTGTGTAATGTGTGTGTGTACTGTGTGTGTGTACTGTGTGTGTGTACTGTGTGTGTGTAATGTGTGTGTGATGTGTGTGTAATGTGTGTGTGTAATGTGTGTGTGATGTGTGTGTAATGTGTGTGTAATGTGTGTGTGTAATGTGTGTGTGTACTGTGTGTGTGTACTGTGTGTGTGTAATGTGTGTGTGTAATGTGTGTGTAATGTGTGTGTAGTGTGTGTGTGTACTGTGTGTGTGTGTAATGTGTGTGTGTAATGTGTGTGTGTACTGTGTGTGTGTAATGTGTGTGTGATGTGTGTGTGTACTGTGTGTGTGTGTAATGTGTGTGTGTACTGTGTGTGTGTGTAATGTGTGTGTGATGTGTGTGTGTACTGTGTGTGTGTGTAATGTGTGTGTGTACTGTGTGTGTGTACTGTGTGTGTGTAATGTGTGTGTGATGTGTGTGTAATGTGTGTGTGTAATGTGTGTGTGATGTGTGTGTAATGTGTGTGTAATGTGTGTGTGTAATGTGTGTGTGTACTGTGTGTGTGTACTGTGTGTGTGTAATGTGTGTGTGTAATGTGTGTGTAATGTGTGTGTAGTGTGTGTGTGTACTGTGTGTGTGTGTAATGTGTGTGTGTAATGTGTGTGTGTACTGTGTGTGTGTAATGTGTGTGTGATGTGTGTGTGTACTGTGTGTGTGTGTAATGTGTGTGTGTACTGTGTGTGTGTGTAATGTGTGTGTGATGTGTGTGTGTACTGTGTGTGTGTGTAATGTGTGTGTGTACTGTGTGTGTGTAATGTGTGTGTGTACTGTGTGTGTGTACTGTGTGTGTGTAATGTGTGTGTGTACTGTGTGTGTGTAATGTGTGTGTGTAATGTGTGTGTGTACTGTGTGTGTGTACTGTGTGTGTGTAATGTGTGTGTGTACTGTGTGTGTGTACTGTGTGTGTGTAGTGTGTGCACTGTGTGTGTGTACTGTGTGTGTGTACTGTGTGTGTGTACTGTGTGTGTGTGTAATGTGTGTGTGTAATGTGTGTGTGTACTGTGTGTGTGTACTGTGTGTGTGTAGTGTGTGCACTGTGTGTGTGTACTGTGTGTGTGTACTGTGTGTGTGTACTGTGTGTGTGTGTAATGTGTGTGTGTACTGTGTGTGTGTAATGTGTGTGTGTACTGTGTGTGTGTACTGTGTGTGTGTAATGTGTGTGTGTACTGTGTGTGTGTACTGTGTGTGTGTACTGTGTGTGTGTACTGTGTGTGTGTAATGTGTGTGTGTACTGTGTGTGTGTACTGTGTGTGTGTACTGTGTGTGTGTAATGTGTGTGTGTACTGTGTGTGTGTACTGTGTGTGTGTACTGTGTGTGTGTACTGTGTGTGTGTACTGTGTGTGTGTAATGTGTGTGTGTACTGTGTGTGTGTAATGTGTGTGTGTACTGTGTGTGTGTACTGTGTGTGTGTACTGTGTGTGTGTAATGTGTGTGTGTACTGTGTGTGTGTAATGTGTGTGTGTACTGTGTGTGTGTACTGTGTGTGTGTAATGTGTGTGTGTACTGTGTGTGTGTAATGTGTGTGTGTACTGTGTGTGTGTACTGTGTGTGTGTACTGTGTGTGTGTAATGTGTGTGTGTACTGTGTGTGTGTAATGTGTGTGTGTACTGTGTGTGTGTACTGTGTGTGTGTACTGTGTGTGTGTACTGTGTGTGTGTACTGTGTGTGTGTACTGTGTGTGTGTAATGTGTGTGTGTACTGTGTGTGTGTACTGTGTGTGTGTAATGTGTGTGTGTACTGTGTGTGTGTACTGTGTGTGTGTAATGTGTGTGTGTACTGTGTGTGTGTACTGTGTGTGTGTACTGTGTGTGTGTACTGTGTGTGTGTACTGTGTGTGTGTACTGTGTGTGTGTAATGTGTGTGTGTACTGTGTGTGTGTACTGTGTGTGTGTACTGTGTGTGTGTAATGTGTGTGTGTACTGTGTGTGTGTACTGTGTGTGTGTACTGTGTGTGTGTAATGTGTGTGTGCACTGTGTGTGTGTACTGTGTGTGTGTAATGTGTGTGTGTACTGTGTGTGTGTAATGTGTGTGTGTACTGTGTGTGTGTAATGTGTGTGTGTACTGTGTGTGTGTAATGTGTGTGTGATGTGTGTGTGTAATGTGTGTGTGTACTGTGTGTGTGTAATGTGTGTGTGTAATGTGTGTGTGTACTGTGTGTGTGTAATGTGTGTGTGATGTGTGTGTGTAATGTGTGTGTGTACTGTGTGTGTGTAATGTGTGTGTGTACTGTGTGTGTGTACTGTGTGTGTGTAATGTGTGTGTGTACTGTGTGTGTGTACTGTGTGTGTGTAATGTGTGTGTGTACTGTGTGTGTGTAATGTGTGTGTGTAGTGTGTGTGTGTACTGTGTGTGTGTACTGTGTGTGTGTACTGTGTGTGTGTAATGTGTGTGTGTACTGTGTGTGTGTACTGTGTGTGTGTAATGTGTGTGTGCACTGTGTGTGTGTACTGTGTGTGTGTAATGTGTGTGTGTACTGTGTGTGTGTGTAATGTGTGTGTGTACTGTGTGTGCTAAGCGACAGGCGGCTGTCTCAACCACAGTGGTACACACATAGACACATACACACAGACACATACACATAGACACATACACACAGGTGCATACACAGATACACATACACACAGAGACACATACACAGAGACACATACACAGAGACACATACACATAGACACATACACATAGACACATACACACAGGTGCATACACAGATACACATACACACAGAGACACATACACAGAGACACATACACAGAGACACATACACATAGACACATACACATAGACACATACACATAGACACATACACACAGGTGCATACACAGATACACATACACACAGAGACACATACACAGAGACACATACACAGAGACACATACACATAGACACATACACATAGACACATACACACAGGTGCATACACAGATACACATACACACAGAGACACATACACAGAGACGCATACACAGAGACACATACACATAGACACATACACATAGACACATACACACAGGTGCATACACAGATACACATACACACAGAGACACATACACAGAGACACATACACATAGACACATACACATAGACACATACACATAGACACATACACACAGGTGCATACACAGATACACATACACACAGAGACACATACACAGAGACACATACACAGAGACACATACACATAGACACATACACAGACACATACACATAGACACATACACAGAGACACATACACAGAGACACATACACAGAGACACATACACAGAGACACATACACACAGAGACACATACACACAGAGACACATACACACAGGTGCATACACAGATACACATACACACAGAGACACATACACAGAGACACATACACAGATACACATACACAGAGACACATACACAGAGACACATACACAGAGACACATACACACAGTTGCATACACAGAGACACATACACATACACACAGGTGCACACACAGAGACACATACACACAGGTGCATACACAGAGACACATACACACAGGTGCATACACAGATACACATACACACAGAGACACATACACAGAGACACATACACAGAGACACATACACACAGACACATACACAGATACACATACACACAGAGACACATACACACAGAGACACATACACAGAGACACATACACAGAGACACATACACACAGTTGCATACACAGAGACACATACACATACACACAGGTGCACACACAGAGACACATACACACAGGTGCATACACAGAGACACATACACACAGGTGCATACACAGAGACACATACACACCGGTTCAACAAACAAATACCAAGATCCCCCATATAGCCTGTAACAGACTGTTGGGGCAAGTGCTGTTAGCGAGCACCTATGAAGGCCGGCACAGCACACGAGGGGGTGGGTGGCCAGCACCACGCCCGGCCGCCTTTGTCTTTGTATTGGTGGCCGCGAGCGGGAATCGAATTCGGGTCGTCGGGTTCGAAGCGCAGCGCGCTAACCGCCACACCACCGCTCCCCACACACAAAATGCGATACAGAGCACGTACACACGCTGTAACATCTCAAAATGTCATTCGTAATTTTACTGCCCTTTGACCAATCCACAGCTGGATGAGTGGCTCGTCAGGTATGATCACTGTTTCATTGCTTTTATGGCTTTATTTTGGTGATTTTTGAAAAGTGTTTCGGTTTGGCCATGTTTGTGTTGTTGTAGTACAGAGTAGGACTGATGGCCTTAATCTAAGTTGTCTTGTGGTTGTTGTTGTTTGACTTGCATCCCACTGGGATTTTTGCACACAGCGTTTGTGTACGGTGCTTTTCTTCTGGAAGATTTTGCTGTTTTTTTCCTGGATTTTTCTGTTTGCGCAGAGTCACTTTAAGATGTTTTCTTGTTCATGTTTTTGTTGTTTTGTTTGTTGCGGTTGCACCCGATTCAAGAGCCGAATGGCTCGCAGGGCTACACCTAATAAATGAAACTTGAAAAACTTGAAGGTATGGATGCGTGTGAAACTCATGATCATTTAAAGCGACGGTCATTTTGGTGAAACGGCTTCGTCTGGATATTCCATAAGTGTGCCGTGCCGGCCTTCATAGCTGCTTGCCTCATCTGACAATCAATCGACTGCTGGATGTATGTGTAATAACAGCCATAGAGGGTTCACGTGGGGATTGGCTTGCCGGTCCTGCTTGTAGCCAATAAGGGTTGAGATAGGGACCATGGCCCTTGCGTCATCACGACAGGTCATCAGGAGTGATTGGCCTAGCCATTCGGGGCCCCAGCCAATGGGGAGCCGGATGAGGGGCGTGGTCCCGGGATTGACAGGGAACCATCGAGAATGGTCGGAGCTGTCCATGGATGATTGGCTGGGGGGACCACGTGACGAAGGTGTTAAGAGCGAGTGGAGGGGAACGATCGTGAGCAGACTGAAACTGACAAGAGCAGGGTCACGCGCGGACGGGGGCTGGGATTGCCACGTGCGCGGTGGGGACTTAGTGTGTGGTCTGTCCTCTCTCCGTTGTCTGCCAGCAACGGAGAGTGAGTGAGCAAAGTGTATTGTGGAGTGGAAATAAAAGGACCGATTCCGAAGCCGTCTCTGGAAGGATTATTACATAGGCATCCCTCCCGATGTGTCTGCCACGGTTGCGTTGTTTGACCATACTTCACCTCACTGTTCATCGCGAGCTAGTGAAGGGAGGGATGTGGGGGGGGGGGGGCTGTGTGTGTGTGGAGGGGGGGTGAATGCAATTAAGCGATTAAAGTATTTTTTTGTTACTTTACCAGGTAAGGCTCACTGAGCTATTTAACAATTTTTATTTCAGAAGCGACCTGGCTACCACATATGACAGCTCAATGAAGCGGCTGATCGCGTGCACATTCACAGCAGCCAAATCGTGGGAATGCGCGATGTTGATTCAAAACGTGGAGGGTCGAACTGGAAAACCCGGAGAAAAATCCACGCGACCACGGGCAGAGTGAACACGCAATATGCAGCAGGCTTCAGGGTCGGGATCGAGCCCACGACCTCCTGCATACCAGGCGAGGTAGTTAACATCTCCTAGCCACCGTGATGATGATGATGAGAGAGACACGCAAACTCCAAATATACAGCAGCAGGTGTCAGAGTCTGGATCGAACCCACGACCTCCGGCATACCAGGCGAGGTAGTTAACATCTCCTAGCCACCGTGATGATGATGATGAGAGAGACACGCAAACTCCAAATATACAGCAGCAGGCGTCAGAGTCTGGATCGAGCCCACGACCTCCTGTATACCAGGCGAGGTAGTTAACATCTAGCCACCGTGATGATGATGAGAGAGACACACAAACTCCAAATATGCAGCAGGTGTCAGAGTCTGGATCGAACCCACGACCTCCTGTATACCAGGCGAGGTAGTTAACATCTCCTAGCCACCGTGATGATGATGATGAGAGAGACACGCAAACTCCAAATATGCAGCAGGTGTCAGAGTCTGGATCGAACCCACGACCTCCTGTATACCAGGCGAGGTAGTTAACATCTCCTAGCCACCGTGATGATGATGAGAGAGACACACAAACTCCAAATATGCAGCAGGTGTCAGAGTCTGGATCGAACCCATGACCTCCTGTATACCAGGCGAGGTAGTTAACATCTCCTAGCCACCGTGATGATGATGAGAGAGACACACAAACTCCAAATATGCAGCAGGTGTCAGAGTCTGGATCGAACCCACGACCTCCTGTATACCAGGCGAGGTAGTTAACATCTCCTAGCCACCGTGATGATGATGAGAGAGACACACAAACTCCAAATATGCAGCAGGTGTCAGAGTCTGGATCGAACCCACGACCTCCTGCACACCAGGCGAGGTAGTTAACATCTCCTAGCCACCGTGATGATGATGAGAGAGACACACAAACTCCAAATATGCAGCAGGTGTCAGAGTCTGGATCGAACCCACGACCTCCTGTATACCAGGCGAGGTAGTTAACATCTAGCCACCGTGATGATGATGAGAGAGACACACAAACTCCAAATATGCAGCAGGTGTCAGAGTCTGGATCGAACCCACGACCTCCTGTATACCAGGCGAGGTAGTTAACATCTCCTAGCCACCGTGATGATGATGATGAGAGAGACACACAAACTCCAAATATGCAGCAGGTGTCAGAGTCTGGATCGAACCCACGACCTCCGGCATACCAGGCGAGGTAGTTAACATCTCCTAGCCACCGTGATGATGATGAGAGAGACACGCATACTCCAAATATGCAGCAGGTGTCAGAGTCTGGATCGAACCCACGACCTCCTGTATACCAGGCGAGGTAGTTAACATCTCCTAGCCACCGTGATGATGATGAGAGAGACACACAAACTCCAAATATACAGCAGCAGGCGTCAGAGTCTGGATCGAGCCCACGACCTCCTGCATACCAGGCGAGGTAGTAAACATCTCCTAGCCACTGTGATGATGATGAGAGAGACACACAAACTCCAAATATACAGCAGCAGGCGTCAGAGTCTGGATCGAGCCCACGACCTCCTGCATACCAGGCGAGGTAGTTAACATCTCCTAGCCACCGTGATGATGATGAGAGAGACACACAAACTCCAAATATGCAGCAGGCGTCAGAGTCTGGATCGAGCCCACGACCTCCTGTATACCAGGCGAGGTAGTTAACATCTCCTAGCCACCGTGATGATGATGAGAGAGACACACAAACTCCAAATATGCAGCAGGTGTCAGAGTCTGGATCGAACCCACGACCTCCTGTATACCAGGCGAGGTAGTAAACATCTCCTAGCCACCGTGATGATGATGATGAGAGAGACACGCAAACTCCAATTATACAGCAGCAGGCGTCAGAGTCTGGATCGAGCCCACGACCTCCTGCATACCAGGCGAGGTAGTTAACATCTCCTAGCCACCGTGATGATGATGATGAGAGAGACACACAAACTCCAAATATGCAGCAGGTGTCAGAGTCTGGATCGAACCCACGACCTCCTGTATACCAGGCGAGGTAGTTAACATCTCCTAGCCACCGTGGCGAGATGTCACTCACCACTGATGTTTGCCGTGAACCGGGAATCGAAATGAATTATATCCGTCCAACGCGCTCGGCACCGCAACCACCGCCCCTCCGCTCCGTCGTTCGTAACCATCGACCCAGGATCTATCAACCGGTAGATTTAAGCCTCATCAAAAGCCATCGTTACCTCCGCCTGTCTTATTAAAAAAAAATCCCCTATCCGGCAACTGCGTTTCGAGGTAAACCTATTCATTTATTTACCTGTACCCCTGTATATTTCAAAATAATAAGCAATGTGTTTTGAGATGCGGTGGTCAATGAGGGAGGGTGTGAGGGGGGGAGAGGCGGTGGTGAGGTCTGGGGTGTGCGGTGGGGGGGGGGATGGAAATATATATTTAAAAGATTCATGCAAGTGGAATCGTTTCAACTTACTTTAAATTGGGAACTCGACGAGCGAGACAAAAGAGAATAAGACACAGACGCACATCAAAGGAGAGACTGGCTGAGAGAGAGAGGGAGGGAGGGAGAAAGCATTGGAGCCAGGTTCACAGATTGGGAATAATAACAATTATTATTATTGAGTATGTTTGGTATCTGCGCTGCCGTTTCGCGAGTTCATCGCAGCCGCGCTCCGCTCTCTACACCGCTAGTTTGCATCCTTGGTTCTTTCCGTAAAGTCACGTAGAAGGGAAACAATAAAATGACAAAAATATAAAACAATAACATTCTCGCGACGTTTCGATTGCAACACGAGCAATCATCATCAGGTGTGAAAATAACAGTAAGAACATTTGAAAAAAGTGGCAGGTTTTATAGTTGAGTTTCAGTTTTGACACCAGCTACCAGTCAAGTATAGAGTAGACTCAAAGATCACCGCTGCCGACCTACAGGGCCACTCGATGGGTCAGCCCCGCGCAGTATCTACAGGAACCGATCCTCAGATATTCGGGTCACCTCCTCTGAGGTCGAGATTTTCCCACTGTGCGGCTCCCTGACGATGGAACGACGCTTTCGCCTTTGCTAATAGGTCAATCGGTGTCGTTCGAAATGTTTAAGTCTCTTTGTGGGTGGGTGCGTGAGTGGGTGAGTGATCCGGCTTTTGCCAGTGCAGCTCCCAAGATTTGGAATACTTTCCTTTTGCTAATAAGACAATCGGAGTCGTTCTAAATGTTTAAGTATCTTTGTGGGTGGGTGGGTGAGTGATCCGGCTTTTGCCAGTGCAGTTTCCAAGATTTGGAACACTTTCCTTTTGCTAATAAGACAATCGGAGTCGTTCGAATTGTTTAAGTCTCATTGTGGGTGGGTGGGTGAGTGATCCGGCTTTTGCCAGTGCAGCTCCCAAGATTTGGAACACTTTGCCTTGGCTAATACGACAGAGTCGCTAACTATATTTAAGCCCTGTCTTGGAAACTCACCTCTTTAAACTGGCCTCTACCCACGAGCACTGGCCTTTTACACTGGTTCTGAGCGAGTGTGTGAGTGGCTGAGTGAATGGGTGAGTGAGTGGCTGAGTGAGTGGGTGAGTGAATGGGTGAGTGAGTGGCTGAGTGAGTGGGTGAGTGAATGGCTGAGTGAATGGCTGAGTGAGTGGGTGAGTGAATGGCTGAGTGAGTGGGTGAGTGAATGGGTGAGTGAGTGGCTGAGTGAGTGGGTGAGTGAATGGGTGAGTGAGTGGCTGAGTGAGCGAGTGTGTGAATAGCTGAGTGAGCGAGTGCGTGAGTGAGCGAGCAGATGAGTGAGTGGGTGAGTGAGCGAGTGTGTGAGTGGCTGAGTGAGCGAGTGCGTGAGTGAGCGAGCAGATGAGTGAGTGTGTGAGTGAGCGAGTGTGTGAGTGGCTGAGTGAGCGAATGTGTGAGTGTGTGAGTGAGCCAGTGAGCGAGCAGATGAGCGAGTGGGTGAGTGAGTGGCTGAGTGAGTGAGTGTGTGAGTGAGCCAGTGAGCGAGTGGGTGAGCGAGCAGATGAGTGAGTGAGTCAGCAAGTAGATGAGTGGGTAAACTGGACTTTAGCTCTGGCCTAGTTCTGACCATTTACCCTGCAGGTTATGTCAGTTTCCTGGCTATCCCTACACGGTGGTGGCGCACTGGTGAGATCTACGTATGAAATGCGCCACTTTGCAAATGTAAATCGCTTGTATTTTTATTATTGCAGTGCAAGGTCTACATTCGCGAGGGAAGGCGCTGGTTGTGCTGCTGTGTTTGTGAAGAAAAAGTAATAGCTCAGAGGGCTTTACCTGGTCACGTAAAAACTAAATCTTCGTGTTCGGTTCGTTACCGTTTGCAGACTCGCCGGTAAAAGTTGAAGAACAAACCTCACGGAGTGAACGCAGCACTTGAGAGTTTCATTTGCACGGAGGATGAGAGAGATGCGTACAAAGGAAAAGTCAAAGATAAAATAGATTATGTAAACGCAATCGCAAAGAAAATAAACGGCTCGGATGTTTGTTTCACACTGACAAGAAGCGGATAAAAAAATATGTAACATTGCTTATACACGTATTTTTTTCGTTTAAATACAGACACCACACAAAGTCAAACACTGTCGATAAAACGACATAACTTTCTAACCATGGCACCTCCGCCACGGTAAGGGGAGTGGAGTCAAGGGGATGGGACGGGTGGATGATAGATAGAGGAGCAGGGAGAGAAGGGATGGAGTCCGGGATAGAAGTTCCGCCACCCCCTGAGTTGGACAAAGAAGAGGGCACGGCTGAAGATGAGCAGCAGGAAGAGAGAAGGAGGATGGGGGGGGGGTTGAATGTGATGGTGATGATGAGAGAGGAGGAGGTGAAGATAAGGGAGGGAGGTGATGATGATGATGATGAGAGGGAAGGACGAGGAGGAGGAGCTGGTGATGATGATGAGAGGAACAGGAGGTGGTGGTGGAGGTGATGATGAGAGGGTGATGATGAAGGAGAGAGGCCGTCGGACTGCGAGAAGGGCTGCGTGCAGAACCAGAGAGAGCAAGAGAGAGAGCGAGCGAGAGAGCGAGCGAGCGAGAGAGAGAGCGAGCGAGTGAGCGAGAGAGTGAGCGAGAGGGGGGGGTTTACATAAAGCAAAGTTACAATTTTTTTTTTTTTACAAAATGATGAACGAAGCAAAGTGCCGAATACACCGAGCATCTTCTTGTTTCCACTGATCGTAAAAAAAATAAAGAGGAGCGAGCAGAAGAAGCGATCTGCACGGAGGAGCGGAGTCTGTTCTCAGAGTGGGCGGGGAGAGGGGAGGGGCTCAGAGTGGGCGTGGCCACACGGAAATCACTCCACGTCAGAGGTCGCAACCGGGTACCCGATACCCGTACCCTACCCGATACCCGGCTACCCGGCCGGGTACGGGTACGGGTAGCCGTTTGCGACCCTGGGTCGGCCAGGTACGGGTAGGCCGTGAGTCACTGGTGAGTAACCGTTTGTCACTCATTTCGGGTAGGGTATGGGTAGGGAACGGGAACCCGTACCCGTACACGGCCGGGTACGGGTACCCATTTTCGACCCTGGTGCGACCGGGTACGGGTACAGGTAAGGAATCAAAACCAGTTTGCGACCTCTGCTCCACGTGAGGCTTCAGCCGACTTAAGAGACATGACAGCACAACTTTGAAGCGTGATCATCATCTTCATCTGCCACGATAGCTCCACTGCTGGATGGAGACCCCCACTGTTTCGCCTGCCGCCAGGTCCGGTTTATGACAACGCTGGGGCTCCACGCTACGTCAAGCTTGAGAGGGCCCATCGAGGAAAGCGCGTAGATATTTTTGACATATCGGAATGACAACAACCCTTTGAGGGTATTTTTTTCACCCATCTCCTTTACTTTTCAAGCGATAACGTTAAAACTCGAAACTTGCTATAGGAGGATACTGCTGCTGCATCTAAGCTGGGCCCAAAGACGGCCTGATGATGGTGCAGTGATGAGGAGGAGGCTGGCACTACTTAGACACACGTGTAGTGGGATGGACAACAACAACAACAACAGGAAAATTAAAAGTGTGCTTTTCGGAAAAGTGGAATGAAATGGAAATGAGAGGAAGACCTAGGAGAGAATGTCTTGACAACGACGACAATGGAAGCGATTGGTAACAGAAAGATGTGACCACTTCTTCTTCCTAGCGTTGTTCCCGCTGTGGCACAGGGTCCGCTTTTCGGCATTGTCTTCTGCATTTGGCTCGGTCCAGGGCATCTTCGGGGGGGATGTGTTGACCGTCTTCATGTCTTCCTTTAGTTGATTTGACGTTGCCATAGATGCGTCACAGAAATACTTTGACCGGTGGGTCGCTCCATCTGACGCCAAAGACCCTCACCGTGGTTGGAATCCAGCCGGCACTGCGTGGAGGTGGTGATGGGATTTTGCCGGCCAACAGAAAGATGTGACCACGACTTGAGAAATATTGGCACTACAAGGCGGGGAGGAAGGTGGAAGCGATTGACGAAGCGTGCAATGGACACCTACGGGGCTATCTGCCCATGGATCGTGATGACGATGAAACTTCGTATTATTTCTAGATTTGAAGTTTTCGTGACTGCAAGGAATTTTTTTTCTTCGGTAAAGTCACGTAGGTAGAAAATATGAAATAAATTTAAATGAAAACAGATAAATTAATCTGCATTCATTAAAATAAATTAAAATGAAAACGGAGAAATTTATCTGTTTTTATTTTTATTTTTACCAACGTGACTTTACCGAAAAATCCAAAATAAATGAAAATCAAAACAGATAAAATTCATCCGTTTCCATTTTTATTTATTTTATATTTTTAACCTACGTGACTTTACCGAAATAACCAAAATAAATTAAAATCAAAACTGATACATTTATCTGTTTTCATTTTAATTTATTTTATATTTTTGACCTACGTGACTTTGAAATTTAGAGGCCCCCCATAATATGAGGCCCCAAAGCTGGAGCTTATTTAGCTTGGGCCTAAACCCGGCCCTTCCTGCCGCGCCGTGGGAGATGGAATCGAACCGGCGACTTGCGGGTCGCCAGACCCACGACACCGCCGCTGCGGGAAGCTGCTCGAAATGTAAATTTAACTCGATTCAGAACGGAGAGTTACTCGGGAGTGATTCATGATCTCTCCCCACTCTATAACCTCCGAACGCATTCACCTTCGTAGGCGAGCCTGGCGACCGGCAAAAGTCAATCTGTGAAATTAACGTTTTGTTTGGGAAGAAAAATAATGGAACGTGAAAAAAAAAATCTATAGAAATAATAACGGCGTTGTTGTTGTTGCTGTTGTTGTTGATGCTTGTTTGTGGCGTAGCTGTAAGTTGCGTCACCAACAATTCAATTCGAGCGTTTGGAGCAAACCAAACTGCTGCTGGTCAACAATTGGCACACGGGTGAACGGACGGGTCAAGGCGCCGAATGAACGCTGCGCTGTAGCGTGTGTTGGTGTGCGCGTGTGTTCACGTGTGTGTGTGTGTACATGGGTGTGTGTGTGTGTACATGTGTGTGTGTGTGTACATGAGTGTGTGTGTGTACATGGGGGTGTGTGTGTGTACATGTGTGTGTGTGTGTGTGTGCATGTGTGTGTGTGTACATGTGTGTGTGTACATGAGTGTGTGTGTGTACATGGGTGTGTGTGTGTACATGGGTGTGTGTGTGTGTGTACATGGGTGTGTGTGTGTGTACATGGGTGTGCGTGTGTGTACATGGGTGTGTGTGTGTGTACATGTGTGTGTGTGTGTACATGGGTGTGTGTGTACATGGGTGTGTGTGTGTTCACATGTGTGTGTGTGTACATGGGTGTGTGTACATGGGTGTGTGTGTGTACATGGGAGTGTGTGTGTACATGGGTGTGTGTGTACATGGGTGTGTGTGTGTGTGCATGGGTGTGTGTGTGTACATGTGTGTGTGTGTACATGGGTGTGTGTGTGTACATGGGTGTGTGTGTGTGTGTACATGGGTGTGTGTGTGTGCATGTGTGTGTGTGTACATGTGTGTGTGTTCACGTGTGTGTGTGTGTGTACATGGGTGTGTGTGTGTGTACATGGGTGTGTGTGTGTGTACATGGGTGTGCGTGTGTGTACATGGGTGTGTGTGTGTGTACATGGGTGTGTGTGTGTGTACATGTGTGTGTGTGTACATGGGTGTGTGTGTGTTCACGTGTGTGTGTGTGTACATGGGTGTGTGTGTGTACATGGGTGTGTGTGTGTGTACATGGGTGTGCGTGTGTGTACATGTGTGTGTGTGTGTACATGGGTGTGTGTGTACATGGGTGTGTGTGTGTTCACATGTGTGTGTGTGTACATGGGTGTGTGTACATGGGTGTGTGTGTGTACATGGGAGTGTGTGTGTACATGGGTGTGTGTGTACATGGGTGTGTGTGTGTACATGGGTGTGTGTGTGTGTGTACATGGGTGTGTGTGTGTGCATGTGTGTGTGTGTACATGTGTGTGTGTTCACGTGTGTGTGTGTGTGTACATGGGTGTGTGTGTGTGTGTGTACATGGGTGTGTGTGTGTGCATGTGTGTGTGTGTACATGTGTGTGTGTTCACGTGTGTGTGTGTGTGTACATGGGTGTGTGTGTGTGTACATGGGTGTGTGTGTGTGTACATGGGTGTGCGTGTGTGTACATGGGTGTGTGTGTGTGTACATGGGTGTGTGTGTGTGTACATGTGTGTGTGTGTACATGGGTGTGTGTGTGTACATGGGTGTGTGTGTGTGTGCATGTGTGTGTGTACATGTGTGTGTGTTCACGTGTGTGTGTGTGTACATGGGTGTGTGTGTGTACATGGGTGTGTGTGTGTGTACATGGGTGTGCGTGTGTGTACATGGGTGTGTGTGTGTGTACATGTGTGTGTGTGTGTGTACATGGGTGTGTGTGTACATGGGTGTGTGTGTGTTCACATGTGTGTGTGTACATGGGTGTGCGTGTGTGTACATGGGTGTGTGTGTGTACATGGGAGTGTGTGTGTGTACATGGGTGTGTGTGTACATGGGTGTGTGTGTGTACATGGGTGTGTGTGTGTACATGGGTGTGTGTGTGTGTACATGAGTGTGTGTGTGTGCATGTGTGTGTACATGTGTGTGTGTTCACGTGTGTGTGTGTACATGGGTGTGTGTGTGTACATGGGTGTGTGTGTGTACATGGGTGTGTGTGTGTGTACATGGGTGTGCGTGTGTGTACATGGGTGTGTGTGTACATGGGTGTGTGTGTACATGGGTGTGTGTGTTCACATGTGTGTGTGTGTACATGGGTGTGCGTGTGTGTACATGGGTGTGTGTGTGTGTACATGTGTGTGTGTGTGTACATGTGTGTGTGTGTGTACATGGGTGTGTGTGTGTACATGGGTGTGTGTGTGTACATGGGTGTGTGTGTGTGTGTACATGGGTGTGCGTGTGTGTACATGGGTGTGTGTGTACATGGGTGTGTGTGTACATGGGTGTGTGTGTACATGGGTGTGTGTGTTCACATGTGTGTGTGTGTACATGGGTGTGTGTGTGTGTACATGGGTGTGTGTGTGTACATGGGAGTGTGTGTGTGTACATGGGTGTGTGTGTACATGGGTGTGTGTGTGTACATGGTTGTGTGTGTGTGTACATGTGTGTGTGTGTGTACATGTGTGTGTGTGTGTACATGGGTGTGTGTGTGTGTACATGTGTGTGTGTACATGGGTGTGTGTGTGTGTGTACATGTGTGTGTGTGTGTACATGGGTGTGCGTGTGTACATGGGTGTGTGTGTGTACATGTGTGTGTGTGTGTACATGGGTGTGTGTGTGTGTGTACATGGGTGTGTGTGTGTGTACATGTGTGTGTGTACATGGGTGTGTGTGTGTGTGTACATGTGTGTGTGTACATGTGTGTGTGTACATGTGTGTGTGTACATGTGTGTGTGTACATGGGTGTGTGTGTGTGTACATGCGTGTGTGTACATGGGTGTGCGTGTGTACGTGCATGTGCCTTTGTCTTTGTGCACTCGCTAGCAGCACTTCCCCCGACAGTCTGTAAAGGCTTTATGGGGGATCTTTGTCTCTGTGTGTGTAATGTGTGTACTTGTGGGCGTACAAGTACGCATGTGTACACGTGTGTATGCATGTTGAACTTCTTTCGCACTGTACGTAGCCAAGCGTGCTAATCGGAGGTGCATGCATAAGTGTCGGGAGTGGTAGTGGTAGTGGTTAGTGCGCTGCGCTACTAAACCCGGCGACCCAAAATCGATCCTCGCTCACGGCCACCAACACCGATGACGATTATCTGAGCCGGTCCTGGGGCCTCCCCTAGGTTGACTCAGCCTCAAATGAGTACCTGGCGCGGCGCGCAAACATCTCCACGAACAGCACCTGCCCTCAAATCGCCTGCTCAGGAAATACGGGGGGGGGGGGGGTAATTTCTTCGGTCCGTGCGTGAGCGTTTGCACAGACTCAACACGCGCGTGCACCCGGGTACGCGCGTGCGTGTACATGGTGCACAGGTGCGCGTGTGTGTGTGCGGGGTACACGGGCCGTGTGCGCGTCTCGGCGTGCCGAGCGGTGAGTGGGGCACTCACAGAATTAATCATGTGGCTAAGCAGCCTCCCGTGCACCACGCTGAATTAACTTCTAAATTATTCATCTGAGCAGCCGGTTTAATAGGGCACACTCGCTCGCTCGCTCTCCCTCGCTCACTCGCTCGCTCTCTTATTCAATGCACTTCCGTGCTCGCACTTTCGTATACTCTCCCCTGTGCTCTCATTTATTCACTTCCTCCGTATCTCTCTCTCCCTCCCTCGTGCGCTCTCTTTCATTCCGCCTCTGTTTTTGTCGCACTTTAATTCACTGCGTCTCCCGCTTGCGCCCTCCCACGTGCTCTCAGATATTCACTCTGCCTCTCTCTCTCCCTTCTCTTCCCTCTTCTCTGTGCCCTCTTGTTTCTACTCTCTCTCTCCAGCCCTCTCACCTCTCTATCTATTCCTCGTGCAAGCTCTATCATCCTCGTTATCAGTCATCAGGCAGGGTCTATCTGCTGATGGATGAAGGCCTCCCCTGAATACCGTGGCACATCCTCACGCTTCTTGGATCCGACAGTCCAGCTCGCTCGCTCGCTCGCGGGCCGATTTCATCGCTCCATCTCCGCGCCGTGGTCGTCCTCCCCGTGTGGATTCCAGCCTTTGGCTGCCACTCTGTCGCCGGTCTCTTCCATCGGCCCCTCTAAGCGACGCGACCCCCGCGCCAGGAGAGACGGAACCAAACCGCGACTCCCTGGATCGGAAGTGACAGCGCACCGACCGCTGGCATCACGGTGGCTAGGAGATGTTAACTACCTCGCCTGGTACACAGGAGGTCGTGGGTTTGATCCCGACCCTGACGCCTGCTGCTGTATATTTGGAGTTTGCGTGTCTCTCTCTCTCTCTCTCCCCGTTGTCGCGTGGACTTTTCTCCGGGTCCTCCGGTTTATTCCTTCTACGTTTAGAATCAACAATGACGCGTTTAGAGTATGTGGCTGCCGTACATTTCCACACGGTGATAAGCCGCTTTGTTGAGCTTTAATTTGTCGCCAGGTCAGTTCTGACAAACAGCTACATATAGCTCTTACCTGGCCAAATAAAAAAGTGTTACAGTTTAGTTCATAGTTTGAAATAAAGTAAAAAAAAATGTGCCAAAGTTTGTTTTACTTATTGCATTATCTGCGGTAACGTAACTTTTTTGTGTGCTGATTCTGTTGTCCTTGCCCCCCCCAACCCCCCAGCGCCTCCAATTATCACGGTTGGCCACGTATGGTGCCAAAGAAGTTCAACACACGTACAACGTATAGTAGTAGGTTTTTACCCTTTCAACTGGTACAAAAACTGACACCTTTATACAAGGCATCATGTTTGCAATAACCACAACACAAGCAGTCAAAATGCAAACAAAAAGAAACAACTCCGATGATGATAATGATATGCACTGTCCTTGAAGTTGATTGGTCCACACCCGAGACAGCTTTTCTTAGAGCCTGGTCTCCATTGGTGTTGGACCAGATGACGCCAAAATGCGTACAACTCAAAGACAGCGCACTATCAGAGTATTGAGAGCTCGGGGTAAGTAAGCATTTACACTATGAGACATCTCCTTTACCAGTGGCAACGATGCGAAGACGACGACGATGGTGGTGCACCGTCACACTCTCCCGCAAACCGTCAACGTTCCCCGCCCCAAACGCGCGCACACCGACGGCGCATTCCCCGAAATGGCAACGATTTTACGCGAACGGGAAGAGGCAGAAAAAAAAGGAAAATAAACGGGAGGGTACAAATTAAACGGAGTAATTAAAAGCGTATCGATTTTGTTATTACTCCAAAGCGCCCCCCCTCCCTCCCCTCCCTCCCCCTCCATGTATTGCATTGCAAATCGGTCCCTCCATTTACCTGATGTTGCTGTCATACGCAAAAGCGGGCGAGCGGGGTCAGACGTAATGAAATTAAGATCTCACAGTAATCAGTCACAATCAGGCATTCATTATCTAGTAAACAAAACAGCTACGGGCTCAGACACAGAGATGCCCGCCCTCCCCTGCCGCCTTGCACAGACTGTTGGGGCGAGCGCCATCCACGAGTAGCACCTGTGAAGGAGGCCGGCACGGCACACGAACGGGGTGGCTTGGCCAGCACCATGCCCGGCCGCCTTTGTCTCCCCAGTTCTGGTGTTTTCACACTCCAGCAGGCACCCGTTTGAGGCTCAGTCGACCTCGAGGAGGCCCAGGACCGGTTCGGATAATCATCACGGGTCGATGAGTTCACGGCAATGCGCACTAAGCACTGCATCATGGCTCCCCCAATACACAGACACAAAGATCCCCCCTGTAGCCTTTACAGGCTGTTGGGGCAAGTGCTGTTGGCGAGCACCTATGAAGGCTGGCACGGCACACGAGGGGGTGGGTGGTTAACACCACGCCCGACCGCCTTTGTCTCTCCAGTGGCGATGTATTAGACATCGCACGATACAGACACACGCACGCACAGATACCCCTCTCCTGGTCATAGAAAAATAAGCGGACGTGATAAAAATGCAAAGGGTCTTTGGCCTACTCTTCCACCTTGACCAGACGTGTTGGAAGAGATGCGAGCACCCACACTATACCCCACCCACCGCGCGTATACCTGTCAATCATAGACGAACTGTGGTTGCTGGGTGGACATCGGTGGGGGGGGGAGGTTGACTGCCCATCACTCCTTTGGGTGGGGGGGGGGGTCGATAAAATAGCACCACTTTGTGGGGAAGTCTGCAGTAGTTGTCCTATGGATAGACTCGCCCCTGACACATGAATGTGGAATTTCCATCACTGGCTCTGCAGGGCTGTGTGCGACAGGAGATGAGCGTCCAATTCCCGACGGCCATTTGAGCAGGAAATAACTTTCACGATATGTACGCATCATTAAATTCTCATCATAATATATTTGTTTTATTTATTAGTAATTGGTGGCAGAGAGGGATGGCGCACGAGGGATAATTATCTCGCGTGTCGCTGGTGGGAAAATATTGTTCCAAGGCCAGGCAGACATTTCTGAATAATTTTCGCGGACGTTGCCGCTTGCGAGGGCTACGGGGATGAAAGGCACGCAGAGGGCACGGGGCGAGAGACGGCCGCAGCCAGGTAAGGCAGCCACGTAGACGCGTGTGAGCGTGCGGAGGAGTCGAGCCGGTGATGCACAACCCATAACCCTGGCAGTTCAGACGTGCACTTGAAATCTGCGAGTAAACATCGTAACGACGACGACGATGATGATGATGATATTCGTTGAGCGGCGTTTTAATTGGGCATAGCATGTCAACCCAATTAGGGCTGTGAGTTGGTGGGGAAATAAAGTTTCCCGCAATATTTTTTTCGGCAAGGGAGGGATATCTCGTCGCGTCAAATGTCCTCGGGCTGGCGGTCCCCGTCCTTCATCGGCGCCGGGATGGTGGTGGTGTCGAATGTTCTCACGCCGCACCGGGTACTCATTTACGGCCGAGTCAACCTAGGGGAGGTCCCTGACCAGTTCAGATATTCGTCACTGGTGTTGGCCGCGAGCGGGAATCGAACTCGGGTAGCCGGATATCGTAGTTCAGTGCAGCGCGCTAACCGCTACACTACCACAGACAAAGATCCCCCGTATGGCCTTAACGGACTGTTGGGGCAAGTGCTTTATGAAGGCAAAACACGGCACAAGAAGGGGTGGGTAGCCAGCACCACGCCCGGCCACCTTCGTCTCCCTAGTGGCGATGTTTGCACATCACACGAGGTACTAATTTGAGGCTGAGTCGACCTAGGGGAGGCCCAGGACCGGTTCAAATAATCGTCGCTGCTCTTGACCGTGAATGGGATTCGAACTGGAGTCGCTCGGCTTGTAGCGCAGCGCGCTAACCGCTACACGACCACAGCCACACACACAGACACACAGAGACAAAGCCACACACACACACAGACACACAGAGACAAAGCCACACACACACAGACACACAGAGACAAAGCCACACACAGACACACAGAGACAAAGCCAGACACACACAGACACACAGAGACAAAGCCAGACACACACAGACACACAGAGACAAAGCCACACACACACACAGCCACACACACAGACACACAGAGACAAAGCCACACACACACACAGACACACAGAGACAAAGGCACACACACACACAGACACACAGAGACAAAGGCACACACACACAGACACACAGAGACAAAGCCACACACACACACACAGAGACAAAGTCACACACACACAGACACACAGAGACAAAGCCACACACACACACAGACACACAGAGACAAAGCCACACACACACACACAGAGACAAAGTCACACACACACAGACACACAGAGACAAAGCCACACACACACACAGACACACAGAGACAAAGCCACACACACACACACAGAGACAAAGTCACACACACACAGACACACAGAGACAAAGACACACACACACACAGACACACAGAGACAAAGCCACACACACACACACAGAGACAAAGTCACACACACACAGACACACAGAGACAAAGACACACACACACACAGACACACAGAGACCAAGGCACACACACACACACAGAGACAAAGTCACACACACACAGACACACAGAGACAAAGCCACACACACACACAGACACACAGAGACAAAGCCACACACACACACACAGAGACAAAGTCACACACACACAGACACACAGAGACAAAGCCACACACACACACAGACACACAGAGACAAAGCCACACACACACACACAGAGACAAAGTCACACACACACAGACACACAGAGACAAAGACACACACACACACAGACACACAGAGACAAAGGCACACACACACACAGACACACAGAGACAAAGCCACACACACAGAGACACACAGAGACAAAGCCACACACACACAGACACACAGAGACAAAGTCACACACACACAGACACACAGAGACAAAGCCACACACACACAGACACACAGAGACAAAGCCACACACACAGAGACACACAGAGACAAAGCCACACACACACAGACACACAGAGACAAAGCCACACACACACAGACACACAGAGACAAAGCCACACACACACAGACACACAGAGACAAAGCCACACACACACAGACACACAGAGACAAAGCCACACACACACAGACACACAGAGACAAAGCCACACACACACAGACACACAGAGACAAAGCCACACACACACAGACACACAGAGACAAAGACACACACACACACAGACACACAGAGACAAAGCCACACACACACAGACACACAGAGACAAAGGCACACACACACAGACACAGACACACAGAGACAAAGGCACACACACATAGACACACAGAGACAAAGGCACACACACACAGACACACAGAGACAAAGGCACACACACACAGACACACAGAGACAAAGGCACACACACACAAACACACAGAGACAGACACACAGAGACAAAGGCACACACACACAGACAAAGCCACACACACACAGACACACAGAGACAAAGTCACACACACACAGACACACAAAGACAAAGCCACACACACACAGACACACAGAGACAAAGGCACACACACAGACACACAAAGACAAAGCCACACACACAGACACACAGAGACAAAGTCACACACACACAGACACACAAAGACAAAGCCACACACACACACAGACACACAGACACACAGAGACAAAGGCACACACACACACACAGACACATGTGCATTCGCTCATGACGGGAGTGATCCAGGGCCTGGAATTGAACTGAGGTGACACCGCCGGGCCCGTAGTGCAGTTGCGCTGACCACATACAACGACACTGGCGGCTCCCGCCCCCCCGACACGGCCATTGTAACCCCATCCCCCTCTGCCAATAAAACAGATATGGATCAAAGATCACCAGTGTAGCTTACACAGGTTGGAGGGGCAAGTGCTTCTAGCAAGCACGGGCTAATCACACACGTGCGCGCATCACGGAGAGAGACTCAACGTGACTTAGACACGTCGCGAGAGGAGACACAAGAGACGCGAAGACAGAGAGACAGGGATACAAAGACAGCAGGGCAAAGCAATCTAGTTTAAAGAGACAACGTCTATTGTTGAGTTTGTGTTCGCTAGAGAGAGGATGGAGGGGGTGGGAGGGTGAAGGGGGGAGACGGGGGTTGATGTGGTGAGCAACCACGCCCGGCCACCTTTGTCTCCCCGCTGCTCACGTTATCACACGCCACGTATTTTTTCGGCTGAGTTTACTTAGAGGAGAGGAGAAGGCTCAGCACCGGTTGGAACGTTGAACGAAACGCCGACTTGTCCGGAGGGAGACACAGAGAAAGAGAGCGAGAGGGGCGAAGTGGATTTGAGAGGCAACGCCATTGGAGAGGAGACGATAGACTAGCGTACACAACGCGGAATAGAGTCATCTAGCGATAGAGAGAGGAAGAGGGATGGAGGAGGGGGGGGTCCAGGTGGGGGGGGGGGGGCGAGGGGGGGGGGGGCACGGTGTGGGAGCCAAGGTGCCGCGCTCCTTTGTGGGAAATAAATGACAGATTCATAAATCATGGCAATTGACAGACGGTTCCAGATTGTTTGTTACACTTTGCATATTAAGTGACTGAATCATGTTCAATTAGCCGGTAGGTGATCAGTCATTTCCAACAAGAGTCTTAGCCATCCGTGCCAGCCCCCCCCCCCAACCACCCATACCCCCCACCTCCTCCATTCGTCCTCACCCCCCCTCTCTCTCTCCGTGTTCCCCACGAACCTCTGCTTCCCACTCTCCTCCCAACCACCGCCTCCTCCCCAGTTCACTCGCAATCCCAACGCCCTCTTCCCATCCCCCCCCCCCCCGCCGCTCCAGTTGCCACCCGACACCGGGACGGGTGGCAACTCCCCTGCGTACGCTTGCAGCTCGTTGAGTTTCATTGCGCAAGAAAAACAAAAGTAAGACATCTTCTTGGTTCTTTCGGTAAAGTCACGTAGTCAGACTGTCGCCTCGACGGACCTGGTTTTCACCTGAGCACGGCTGCTTGCGTTGTGGCCAAAACGTCGTGAGAATTATTTTATTATGTTTTAGTTTTATTATTTTATTACTTCCCTTCTACGTGACTTTACCGAAAGAACCAAGAATATGAATCCCTGCAGTCACGAAAGCTTTAAATCGAAAAGTAAGACACCGCGCCAAATTCCCTTTCTCGTTCAACGTACCAAAATTCTTCCCCGCAAACCTTCTGTATACACCCTTGCATATTTGATGAACGTGTTGATATACACAAACATTATATACGGTGGAAATATTATATATAACGACAGATCAGCAGCAATTTCGATTTAAAGCTTTCGTGATTGCAGGGATTCATCTTCTTGGTTCTTTCGGTAAAGTCACGTAGAAGGGAAATAATAAAATAATAAAAATAAAACATAATGAAATACAATTCTCACGACGTTTCGGCCACAACGCAAGCAGCCGTCCTCAGGTGAAGAACATGTCCTCAGGTGAAGAACAGGTCTGTCGGAAAGTCGCTGTCTTTCCGACAGACCTGTTCTTCACCTGAGGACGGCTGCTTGCGTTGTGGCCGAAACTTCGTGAGAATTGTTTTTCATTATGTTTTATTTTTATTATTTTATTATTTCTCTTCTACGTGACTTTACCGAAAGAACCAAGAAGATCATTAGCACATCGGGTCTTAGTAGGGTGCTCGCTAACAGCACTTGAGAACCCCAAACAGCCCCGAATGGCTTCTACGGAGGACCTTCATCTCCGCGCGTGCCCTAACCTGCACATGTTCTCCAATCCCATCTGTTCCTCTCTTCCCCCGTATTCTCGCGTGTAATTCCGAGCGATGGGTACCCGCCGCACGCTTCTCTGCCTTGGCGTCACCTCTTGTTCACCCGTGTCCCAGTTTCGGAGACGCGGGTCACGAACACCGTCCGAGAGAGACCTCTGCGCATGTCGATCCGTTCTAGATTTGAAGCTTTCGTGACTGCAAGGATTCATATTCTTAGGTTTTTTCGGTAAAGTCACGTAGGTAAAACATTTAAAAAAATAAAAAATAAAAATAAAATAAAAATCACGACATTTCGGAGGCAACACAAGCTTCCTTGGCTCCTCCCACCCTCAACCAGTATATATATACAAGGACTCTTTGCTTGGAATCTCTCTCACTTGATACAGCTATCGTGCTGTGACGGTTCCACCTGAAGACGGAAGCTTGTGTTGCCTCCGAAACGTCGTGATTTTTTTTATATTTTTATTTTACTTTTATTAATTTTAATTTTTTACCTACGTGACTTTACCGAAAAAGCCTAAGAATACGATCCGTTGTTCTTCGTCACACACACACACACAGAGTGCTTGCCGCAAGTGAACCGCAGTACCGCGCTGGTCTCTTCAAGGAGCATAAACCATCGTCACGCGAGCTCCGGGGCGGTGGCGGCTTTTGGCTGGCGCTTCTGTGGCCGTCTGGAATGCGCTTGTAATTTCCAATATCAGGAAGCCACTTGAAGTTTTAAATCAAGTAAATTGACAAATTAATTTCTTAGAACTTAATTTTGTGTTTAGCTTGTTGTCCTTGCCTCCCGCCGCACCTCCGATGAACCTCATCTGGTAAAATAAAAAAAAATGTTTGAAAACGCTGAAATAAAAGTTACCTAGTTGCAACAAATGTAGAAACAGACAACTCTTTGAATTTAGATTTAAAGCTTTCGTGACTGCAGGGATTCATATTTTTGGTTCTTTCGGTAAAGTTATGTAGAAGGGAAATAATAACATAATACAAATATAAAACAATTAAAAATTATCACGACGTTTCGACTGCAACACAAGCAATCATCATCAGGTGTGAAATCCACAGCAAGAAAATTCGTGAAATTTTTTAATTGTTTTATATTTGTATTATTTTCTTATTTCCCTTCTACGTGACTTTACCGAAAGAACCAAGAATATTAATCCCTGAATGTTCATTAAGGGGCAATGCACAGACGCATCAGTTCAGTTAAGCCTGCGGCACTATGCACGTGCCAAACAGTGTAAATGAAATCCACCCGGGCGCACGTTCCATCGCTTACTATGCGCAGAGTTCAACAGAGCCGAGGTACAGTTCTATGATGGACAACGGTTGCCCCAGAGTCCCAGGTGCAGGTTGATCATCTTCTCTGTGCGGTATTCACTGCCCGGGGCCCCACAGAGCAGCAACGCTTGAAGAGACATAACTGTGATAGGTTTTTACCCTTTTAACTGGTACAAAAACTAACACCTTTATACAAGGCATCATGTTTGCAATAACCACAACACAAGCAGTCAAAATGCAAACAAAAAGAAACTCTGATAATGATATGCACTGTCCTTGAAGTTGATTGGTCCACACCCGAGACAGCTTTTCTTAAGAGCCTAGTCTCCATTGGTGTTGGACCAGATGACGCCAAAAGGCGTACAACTCAAAGACAGCGCACTATCAGAGTGTTGAGAGCTCGGGGTAAGCATTTACACTATGAGACATCTCCTTTACCAGTGGCAAAATATAGTAATAGGTTTTTACCCTTTCAACTGGTACAAAAACTGACACCTTTATACAAGGGACCCACGACCTCCTGTATACCAGGCGAGGTGGTTAACATCTCAGGTCTGATAACCCGACGCATACTCAGCCCTTCACGGGTAGACTGGAGCAGGTGACACGTGACAAAGTCGTGGCCCCGGCCACAGCGAGAGGTGTCATGGATGCAGCGTGCCGAGTGCGGGAACATGTCGCTGAAATGTATTAGACGTGAAATAAAATGCTTTGATTTTTTTTTTACTCAACACATTCCGTGGAAATAACAGCACCGCGTGTGTCTGTGACCTTAAAAAGGAAACAAAGTATAATAGGCGACGTTTCGGGCGATGGGTCTTCTTCATGGCAAAAATAAATGGACATTTGTTTCCTTTTAAGGCCCCGCATACGCAGAGTGCTGTTGATGAATGCGTCGAGTGTTGTTGTTGTTTGCAATTGTGCACCATTGTCAACACAGCGTCACCAAATAATCCGTTCACATGCATGGCTAACGCTACCGCGTGTGTAATATTACGCATTACACACGCGGGTGCCCTAATGCACACGACGAGCGAGTAATTTGGTAATGAAAGCCATCGGGTGGCGATGTTCATCACGACCAGGTATTTGTAAACACTAATTTCGTTTTGCTCGTTTCAACTTTGATCAATCCCGACCCTGACGCCTGCTGCTGTACATTTGGAGTCTGCGTGCATCTCTCTCTCTCTCGCGTGAACGCGTGGATTTTTCTCCGGGTCGTCCGGTTTTCTGCCCTCCACGTTTAGTATCAACGTCGCTCATCTTCTTGGTTCTTTCGGTAAAGTCACGTAGAAGGAAAATAATAAAATAATAAAAATAAAACACAATACAATTATTCTCACGACGTTTCGGCCACTACGCAAGCAGCCGTCCTCTTCACCTGAAGACGGCTGCTTGCGTTGTGGCCGGCACGTCGTGAGAATTATTTTATTATGTTTTATTTTTATTATTTTATTATTTTCCTTCTACGTGACTTTACCGAAAGAACCAAGAAGATGAATCCCTGCAGTCACGAAAGCTTTAAATCGAAATTAAATTATTTTATTATGTTTATTTTAATTATTTTATTATTTTCCTTCTACGTGACTTTACCGAAAGAACCAAGAAGATGAATCCCTGCAGTCACGAAAGCTTCAAATCGAAATTGAATTATTTGATTATGTTTTATTTTAATTATTTTATTATTTTCCTTCTGCGTGACTTTACCGAAAGAACCAAGAAGATGAATCCCTGCAGTTACGAAAGCTTTAAATCGAAATTTAACGTCGCACATTCAGAGCATTCGGCTGCCATTCATTTCCATGCGACGACGATGATGATGATGATGATGATGAGCCCACTTCGTTGAGCCATCATTCGCGATGACCAGGTCGCTTCTGCAAATGAGCTACGTAGCTTAGTGGGCCTTACCTGGTAGAATAAATAAAAAATTGCATGTTTCTAGATTTGAAGCTTTCGTGACTGCAAGGATTCATACTCTTTGTTTTTTTCGGTAAAGTCACGTAGGTTAAAAAAGAAAACAAATAAATTAAATCACGACGTTTCGGAGGCAACACAAGCTTCCGTCTTGATACAGAAATTTTGCTGTGACGGTTTCACCTGAAGACGGAGGCTTGTGTTGCCTCCGAAACGTCGTCATTTTTATTTTAATTTAACTTTTATTAATTTAAATTTTATTTTTTTACCTACGTGACTTTACCGAAAAAAACCTAAGACTATGAATCCTTGCAGTCACGAAAACTTCAAATCTAGAATTAACGACCTCTTCACTTGATGCAGAAATTTTGCTGTGACGGTTTCACCTGAAGACGGAAGCTTGTGTTGCCTCCGAAACGTCGTAATTTAATTTATTTGCTTTATTTTTTAACCTACGTGACTTTACCGAAAAAACCGAAGAGTAAGAATTGAATGGTTTTTAGATTGTGATTTCAAGATCAACCGCGTTTTGCTTTCTCCATAACTTTGGCTTCACGTACAGTGTATGTGATGCTAGATTTGAAGCTTTCGTGACTGCAAGGATTCATACTCTTAGGTGTTTTCGGTAAAGTCACGTAGGTAAAAAATAATAACATTAAAATTAATAAAAGTAATAATAAAAATAAAATCATAAATCACGACGTTTCGGAGGCAACACAAGCCTCCGTCATCAGGTGGGACCGTCACAGCCAGATTTACTGTATCAAGTGATACAAAAAAATTCAAGATACAAGTTCTTAAATACAAGTTAAGGGGTGAGGAGGGGGGGGAGGGGCTTATCTAAATGTGGTAGCCAATGAATGGAACGTATTGGGGAGGGGGCGGGGCTAAAAGAGAACAAATGCACATGCTAAAGGAGCACATGCTAAAGATGCACATGCTAAAGGTGCACATGCTAAGGGTGCACATGCTAAGGGTACACATGCTAAGGGTGCACATGCTAGAAGAGAACGACAAAGCACATGTTGTTTTACCCAGTGTTGGTTGACAATCCAAATACATAAAAGGAGAGTACTGTTAAACGCTGGGGATGTTAACACTCGGTGAAGTAGACTAGTACCTGTCAAATAAGATGGTCCAAAAATGTGTAGTTAAATCTCTTTTGCATGGTTAATAACATCTTTCCAATGATTACTCAGTTTGTAGCGTATGTGATGCCTCGCTGTGCGAACTCTCCGACGTAGAAAACCCGACTTTGTGATTTTCCGCTGTTATTTTTGGCGTTGAACTAAATGCTGATGGAGTTATTAAAATCCCAGTGGGCCGTGGTGGCTTATGGGATTTTTTTTTTGCTATACGCCGAGTAGAGTTGCTGCGGATTAATCATTAGAGTCATCGGTGTAGAGTTCGTCAATGCGCGATCGGAGATATTTAAATCATTCCGTTCGCGTCTCTCCTTAACCGCTTTATTTGCATTAGAGCTGACAGTCCCTACCCTGGGACCGGCTGCTTGCGAGCAAATGTATAAATATTCTTCAAATGAACACTTGCACCGCTGTGTAATCATTTAATAGCGCGTAATAAATGCATAAATGAATCAATGAATAAATGAAGTGGTTTTTATTTATTAACGCACTTTGAAATTCTCCGAGGTGCGCTAATGCTCGGATAAAAGATTCACGCGCTCTCCGCCCGCGCGCTCCCCACGCTCTCAAGAATTAACGCTGTTACCATCGTCATCGTCATCATCATCCGCAACAGCAGCAGCAGCCACAATCAATCCACTGCTGGATGAACACCCTCCCCCCAAAGCCATCGCCATGGACTCTCACGGTCCTGCGATGCGACCGTCAATCCATCCGTCCGTCCTTATCCCGGCACGTGATTCCCACATGGCAAAGTGTGGCCTAATCTCCATCCGTTCCATCTGTGTGAGATAAGAGGACTGCCTGCCCCTTACCCCCACCCCCAATCTACCCACACCAGAGGTCGCAAACAGGTTTTGATTCCTTACCCGTACCCGGCCGCACCAGGGTCGCAAATGGGTACCCGTACCCGTACCCGGCCGGGTACGGGTTCCCGTTCCCTATCCGTACCCGTACCCTACCCGAAATGGGTGACAAACGGTTACTCACCAGTGACTCACGGCCTACCCGTACCCGTACCCGGCCGCACCAGGGTCGCAAACGGCTACCCGTACCTGTACCCGGCCGGGTACGGGTAGCCAAGTATCGGGTAGGGTACGGGTATCGGGTACCCGGTTGCGACCTCTGACCCACACCTCCTGCTAATCTCCGGGCACTTCGGTTTTCCTCTGGAATAATTAACCAACCCAAGCTTCCGTCTTCAGGAAGACTCCGAAACGTCGTGATTTATTCTATTTGTTTTCTTTTCTACCCACGTGACTTCACCGAAAAAAACAAAAAGAGTATGGATCCTTGCAGTCACGAAAACTTCAAATCTATGAATAATTAACCCCTCTTAACTGACCTTCTCAAGCTCACGACGTGTGTCCCCCACGTGCAGTGGTTTGCGCCGTGGGAAGAGATGACGTTTTCACGAATTATACCAGACAACAACAACAACACCACTTATTATTATGAGTATCCACTGCAAGACAGGGGTAGGCAATGCTGACGCCTGGGTGCCACGATGGCTAGGAGATGTTAACTACCTCGCCTGGTATACAGGAGGTCGTGGGTTCGATCCCGACCCTGACGCCTGCTGTATATTTTCAGTTTTCGTCTCTCTCTCTCTCTCCCCGCGGTCGTGTGGATTTTTCTCCGGGTCCTCCCGATTTTTCCCTCCACATTTAGAATCAGCATCACCGTGCGTTTAGAGTATTTGACTGCTACAAATTTCCACGCGATAAGCCACTTCATTGGGCTATGGTTTGTGATCGCCAGGTCGCTTCTGAACAAGAGCAACACAGCAGCCCAGTGGCACCTCACCGGGTAAAAAAAACAAATAGCCTCAAAGTTTAAATGAGCCTTGAGTCTCCACGAAGCTTCGGACCGGCCAGCGAACGCGTACGCCCAAAGCCAACGTGGATTGTCGTCAATGGCCACGATCTATCCACTGTTGAATGAAGGCCTCAATGAAGCCTCCCACGGGCTTGGGACAACACACGCGCGTCACGACCGAGGACAACACTGGTCAACACACTTTTTCTTGCATAATGGTACTCCAACGGTAATTTTGGGGTGCTGATTCCAAATCTGGCATCAGTTTTTGTCTATCACATCAGCTTTTTGAGATATCAAATATTGCATTTTCAATAAAAACTGCAGAAGAAAAATATTAAATAAATGTGGATATCTACATGAAATGATATTATAAACACACTATCCTAAGAACACAGCACCATATTTTAACACTAAAGCAGTCACTGACTCGCAACAACTTGCAATCATAAGTGACAGAATAAAATAAAATAAAAAATCACGACGTTTCGGAGGCAACACAAGTCTCCGTCATCAGGTGGGACAGTCACAGCCAGATTAGCTGCATCAAGTGAGGCAATGATTCAAGATGTAATCCCTTAAAAGCGAGTTGAGGGGGGGAGGAGAGGGAGGGGGGAGCTCATCAGACTATGGTAGCCAATGAATGGAACGTATCGGGAGGGAGGGGGGGCGAGGCCAAAAGGGTGGGCGACGGCGTGCAAGCGATTGTGCGCAAGCGGCCAACTGCCGCACACGCCAACACAATGGGCAGAGAGGGGGAGGGAAGCTCTAATACACATGATAGACAAAAGAACGAAAATGCCCATGTTAATACCAAAATGCCCATATTAACATGGGCATTTTCGTTCTTTTGTCTATCATGTGTATTAGAGCTTCCCTCCCCCTCTCTGCCCATTGTGTTGGCGTGTGCGGCAGTTGGCCGCTTGCGCATAATCGCTCCATTGTGTTGGCGTGTGCAGTAATTGGCCGCTTGCGCACAATCGCTTGCACGCCGTCGCCCACCCTTTTGGCCTCGCCCCCCCTCCCTCCCGATACGTTCCATTCATTGGCTACCATAGTCTGATGAGCTCCCCCCTCCCTCTCCTCCCCCCCTCAACTCGCTTTTAAGGGATTACATCTTGAATCATTGCCTCACTTGATGCAGCTAATCTGGCTGTGACGGTCCCACCTGATGACGGAGACTTGTGTTGCCTCCGAAACGTCGTGATTTTTTATTTTATTTTATTTTATTTTCATTCATTTTGATGTTTTACCTACGTGACTTTACCGAAAAAACCTAAGAAGATGATTCCTTGCAGTCACGAAAGCTTCAAATCTAGAAATAAGTGACAGAGTTAATTTCGGGTAAAATCAATGAAAATGGGGTATGCCGATAGCATAAAAATGAGATGTGATAGAGCAAATCTGAGATCAGATTTGGAAACAGCACCCTTAAATTAGTCTAAAACAGCTGCAAAATTCCAGACCAGAATTTTTTTTTTGTTGACCAGTGTAATGATGGAGTGGCAGCCCACGGAGGCGGGGGGGGGGGATGTTACGTGCCCGAGAGAGCACGTCCATCGCGAGGAGATGGAGCGACGAAACGAAACGAGTCAACGGATCGTTGCCATCGCAAGATCGTGAAAAGAAGTGGCAAGTGGCGGAGGCTTGGGCAGCTTTTCGTCTAGCAGCAGATAGATCATGGCTGTCGACGACTGTAATGAAACCAGCAGCGTTGACCTATATCACGCCATTACATTAATTACCCTGTATCAGACTCACCCACTACACCCCCAACCCCCAAACATTGAGTTTTTCATCTTCTAAGAAATTCAGTCCCAACTTCTGTGATACAACAATAACAAAAACCGCCGGCAGACCTCGCCGTTGAAATCAAATATTCACATTTTCTTTTCGTCTCTTTCTTACCCAAACATACGCACATGCGTGTTTTTGGTGGGCAAGCCAGTAAAACTCGTTAAACTAATTAAGCGTGTTGAGAAAATGAAATGTGTCTGTCCTCCGAGCGTAATTACGATATTTTTTTTTCGTTCAAAAACAGCGATATCGCGTAGCCTTCGTTTCAACGACGTTTCTGAGACACATTTTTATAGCAAAAAAAAAAATTCGCTCTTGGAAAAACGATACATTTGCATCGCAACCGCAGACGCATTTTAGCCGGCTCTGAATGAAAATAAATACCCTACGCATTTCCGCGTCCTTCTGCAGTAAGTGTATAATTTTTTTTTTAAAGTTGCACGCAAAAAAAAAACGTGTCTCCTTCCCATATGTATCTCCCCACACAATGGGGAGGGCAGAGTTCACGGCAGTTCTCCTGTGGATGGACTTGTCAGCGCCATAGGAATGTGGATTTTCCACCACCGGGCTCTGCAGGGGGGAGTGAGCGCCAATGTCTCAATGCTCGTTTGAGCCGGGGGAAATCAATTTTGACTCTGATGTGAAAAAATACAATTACTGTTTACGTAACCCCATTGGCCGTCTGGCCGCAACTTGCCAGCAGCATTGGTTCAATACGAGCAAACTCGCAGAGGGTTTTGACTTTCAGTGTCTCATCAGCAGACCGGCCAGGTGGTTCATAACCTGAAGGTTGCCAGTTCAAATCTCGGCTGGGTGCTGATGTTTTACACTCCGCACCGGTCACTCGCTTAAGTCTGAGTCAATCTAGCCGAGTCCTAAGACCGGCTGAGATATTCAAGACCGATGTTAGCCGTGGCTGAGAATCAGACTGGGGGCACCCGGGTTCATAGCGCAGTGCACTAACCACTGCGCCACCACTCCCCACATTCACACACACACACACCACCTCACTTCCCTTCGAAGACAAAGACGTTTTTTCCCGTAGAGCCATAACAGACTCCTAGGGCAAGTGCTGTTAGCGAGCACCTATGAAGGCCGGCAAAGCACATGAGGTTATGGATGGCCAGCGCCATGCCCAGTCGCCTTTGCCTCCCCTGCGCTAACGTTTACACATCGTCACTGGCGTTGGCTGCGAGCGGGAATCAAACTCGGGTTGCCTGGTTGGTAGTGCGCCGTGCTGACCGCTACACTTACCACTCCCCACATGCAACATCTCACATACACACACCAAATACGCGCACGCTCTCCCAAACAAACACACACACCACACGCACACACGCCCTCGCACGCAGAAAAAAATATCCCCCGGATAGCCTTAACAGACTGTTGGGGCAAGTGCTGCTAACGAGTAGCACCTATGAAGGCCGGGCACGGCACACGAGGGGGTGGGTGGCCAGCACTACGCCCGACTGCCTTTGTCTCCCCAGTGGCGATGTTTACAAACCGCACTAGGTACTCATTTGAGGCTGAGTCGACCTAGGGGAGGCCCAGGACCGGTTCAAATATTCTCTCATTGGCTGTGAGCGGGAATCGAACTTGGGTCAGCGTGCTAACCGCGACACTACCGCTCCCCACACACTCTCTCTCACACACACACACACGCGTGCACACACACACGCGCACACTCTCATACACCACACACACACGCACACTCTCTCACACACACACACACGCGTGCACACACACACGCGCACACTCTCATACACCACACACACACACGCGCACACTCTCATACACCACACACACACACGCGTGCACACACACAAGCGCACACTCTCACACACACACACACACGCGTGCACACACACACGCTCTCACACACACACACGCGTGCACACACACACGCGCACACTCTCACACACACACACACGCGTGCACACACACAAGCGCACACTCTCTCACACACACACACACGCGTGCACACACACACGCGCACACTCTCATACACCACACACACACACACGCACACTCTCATACACCACACACACACACGCGCACACTCTCTCACACACACACACGCACACACTCTCATACACCACACACACACACGCGCACACTCTCATACACCACACACACACACACGCACACTCTCATACACCACACACACACACGCGCACACTCTCATACACCACACACACACACACACGCACACACTCTCATACACCACACACACACACGCGCACACTCTCTCACACACACACACACACGCACACACTCTCATACACCACACACACACACGCGCACACTCTCATACACCACACACACACACGCACACTCTCATACACCACACACACACACGCGCACACTCTCATACACCACACACACACACACGCACACTCTCATACACCACACACACACACACGCACACTCTCATACACCACACACACACACGCGCACACTCTCATACACCACACACACACACACACGCGCACACTCTCATACACCACACACACACACGCGCACACTCTCATACACCACACACACACACGCGCACACTCTCATACACCACACACACACACACGCACACTCTCATACACCACACACACACACGCGTGCACACACACAAGCGCACACTCTCACACACACACACACACGCGTGCACACACACACGCTCTCACACACACACACACGCGTGCACACACACACACGCACACTCTCACACACACACACACACGCGTGCACACACACAAGCGCACACTCTCTCACACACACACACACGCGTGCACACACACACGCGCACACTCTCATACACCACACACACACACACGCACACTCTCATACACCACACACACACACGCGCACACTCTCTCACACACACACACGCACACACTCTCATACACCACACACACACACGCGCACACTCTCATACACCACACACACACACGCGCACACTCTCATACACCACACACACACACGCACACTCTCATACACCACACACACACACGCGCACACTCTCATACACCACACACACACACACGGACTTTCATACACCACACACACACACACACATACCTCCCCCCCTTCCTCCACACACGCTTTCACACACGCACACGCAATCTCACACACACGCGCTCACGCACACACGCACACTTTCCCCGCGGCTTTTGCAATAATAGCACGCAGTGGGGGAACTTGACTTTTGACTCTCCCATCGCACTGGGCCCGAGGCCAGAGAAGAAATGAGTACCAATCGCTTTCCTAGGCCAGAGCCCTCCCCGGGAAAAAAGCAATATTAGCTACAACTCGGTCACTCCACTCACTTAAATCGCCCCCTCCTCCTCCTCCCTCTCTCTCTCTCCTCTCTCTCGCCTCGCTCGCATCCCCGTCTCCCCATCTCCCCATTTACTCATTTTACCATCTCACCATCATCTCCCCATCATCTCCCCATGTCCACTCTCATTCCCACTGCCCACACTCACTCGTTCTATTTTTCTTCCCACTCTCTCAGCCGTTACTCTCACACACTCCCTTCCCGACACGTGCTCGGGATAGATAACGCCTTCCTCCATACCAGCTGGCTAACTCGTTCGCCACGTGGTCTATCCACTGCTGGATGATAAAGATCTCCCCCCCCCCCACCCCCGAGCCGTCATCACCTCTCGTGTGACGTCACGACCCCATCCGGATTGCGGCAAACGCACTCGCACGCGCCGTCTTCATCGTCTTCATCGCCGCGTCCCCACCAGCCGTGGAGGCCGCACTCCCCGGGCGGTGGTGGAGACTCACGACGGGAACGGAAGCCAAAGGAGGGGAAAGCGCAACAACATCGGGACGGGGGCGAGATTGACTCGACGCGGGAGCCGGGGGTGGGGGGGGGGGGTACGGATGGCCTCCTGGATGGCCGCGATCCGTCCCTTGGCCGCCAATTCCGTCGCTCGTCCGCGCGCAGGGCCCATCCGCTCACTCACGTTTCCCCGACGCTGCCTGTGACGACGGTCGCCCTCGCAGCAGAAGCAGCGGGCGGCTCTTGGCTGGCCGTCGAACACAGCCGGCGGTCACCGCACCGCATCGCAGCGCGCACTGTCAGGAGCGCTCCTGCGGCCGTCTGGAACGCTCTCGCCCTCCCGGTGGTAGTTAGCGCCGCTGGAGCCGTGCACTTCCAAATCGCGTAGATTGAAAAAGTCACTTCTTGAGAACTACTTTTCTTGTGTGTTCTAGTTTGTTGCCCTTCACGCCGCGCCTCCGATTAGCACGGTTGGCTACGTATGGTGCGAAAGAAGTTCTGCACACACACACACGTACGTACGTACGCGCAACAGAGAAAGTGGGACGGCGGCAGAGACGCGGACAGACGCGCCCTCGGAATTACACTCGGGTGTCGATGTATGAACACGCGGGGAATTAGGGAATACTATATACACACACACAAATATACATGAAATGAAATAATTACTCACAGTTTCGTCAATCCACTGCTGGATGAAGGCACCGACCACCTCAACAATCCGCCCACCAGCACCCATAAACTCACATAGAAACCCATAGACTCACACAAAGACCCATAGACCACACGGAGACCCATGAACTCACAGAGAGACCCATAGACTCACAAAAAGACCCATAGACTCAGAAAAACAATCCGCCCACCAGCACCCAGCTGCCCGCGAGGTCGATTTGCACTGCTCCGTCTTCTCCCGTGGGGCGGACGTCTACCCGAGAACGCGTTCCACTCCACAAACATTCCCCCGCACCTCCGATGAGCACGGTTGGCTACGTACGGTGCGAAAGAAGTTCGACATACATACACACATACTCACACGGAGACCCATAGACTCAAACGGAGACCCATAGACTTACACAGAGATCCATAGACTCACACAGAGATCCATAGACTCAAACGGAGACCCATAGACTCACACAGAGATCCATAGACTCACACAGAGACCCATAGACTTACACAAACACCCATAAACTCACACAGAGATCCATAGACTCACACAAAGACCCATAAACTCACACAGAGATCCGTAGACTCACACAGAGAGCCATAGACTCACACAGAGACCCATAGACTCACACAGAGATCCATAGACTCACACAGAGATCCATAGACTCACACAGGAATCCATAGACTCACACAAAGACCCAGACTCACACGGAAACCCATAGACTCACACAGAAACCCATAGACTCACACAAAGACCCATAGACTCACACAGAGACCCATCAACTCACAGAGATCCATAGACTCACACAAAGACCCATAAACTCACACAGAGATCCATAGACTCACACAAAGAACCATAAACTCACACAGAGATCCATAGACTCACAGAGATCCATAGACTCACACAAAGACCCATAGACCACACAGAGATCCATAGACTCACACAAAAACCCATAAACTCACACAGAGATCCGTAGACTCACACAAAGACCCATAAACTCACACAGAGATCCATAGACTCACACAAAGACCCATAAACTCACACAGAAACCCATAGACTCACACAAAGACCCATAGACCACACGGAGACCCATAAACTCACAGAGAGACCCATAGACTCACAAAAAGACCCATAGACTCAGAAAAACCCATAGACTCACACAGAGACCCATAGACTCACACAGAGACCCATAGACTCACACGGAGACCCATGAACTCACAGAGAGACCCATAGACTCACAGAAAGACCCATAGACTCAGAAAAACAATCCGCCCACCAGCACCCAGCTGCCCGCGAGGTCGATTTGCACTGCTCCGTCTTCTCCCGTGGGGCGGACGTCTACCCGAGAACGCGTTCCACTCCACACACATTCCCCCGCACCTCCGATGAGCACGGTTGGCTACGTACGGTGCGAAAGAAGTTCGACATACATACACACATACTCACACGGAGACCCATAGACTCAAACGGAGACCCATAGACTCAAACGGAGACCCATAGACTTACACAGAGATCCATAGACTCACACAGAGATTCATAGACTCAAACGGAGACCCATAGACTCACACAGAGATCCATAGACTCACACAGAGACCCATAGACTTACACAAACACCCATAAACTCACACAGAGATCCATAGACTCACACAAAGACCCATAAACTCACACAGAGACCCATAGACTCACACAGAGATCCATAGACTCACACAGAGATCCATAGACTCACACAGGAATCCATAGACTCACACAAAGACCCAGACTCACACGGAAACCCATAGACTCACACAGAAACCCATAGACTCACACAAAGACCCATAGACTCACACAGAGACCCATCAACTCACAGAGATCCATAGACTCACACAAAGACCCATAAACTCACACAGAGATCCATAGACTCACACAAAGAACCATAAACTCACACAGAGATCCATAGACTCACAGAGATCCATAGACTCACACAAAGACCCATAGACCACACAGAGATCCATAGACTCACACAAAAACCCATAAACTCACACAGAGATCCGTAGACTCACACAAAGACCCATAAACTCACACAGAAACCCATAGACTCACACAAAGACCCATAGACCACACGGAGACCCATGAACTCACAGAGAGACCCATAGACTCACAAAAAGACCCATAGACTCAGAAAAACCCATAGACTCACACAGAGACCCATAGACTCACACAGAGACCCATAGACTCACACAGAGACCCATAGACTCACGCAGAGACCCATAGACTCACACAGAGACCCATAGACTCACACAGAGACCCATAGACTCACACAGAGACCCATAGACTCACACAGAGACCCATAGACTCACACAGAGACCCATAGACTCACACAGAGACCCATAGACTCACACAGAGACCCATAGAATCACACAGAGACCCATAGACTCACACAGAGACCCATAGACTCACACAGAGACCCATAGACTCACACAGAGACCCATAGACTCACACAGAGACCCATAGACTCACACAGAGACCCATAGACTCACACAGAGACCCATAGACTCACACAGAGACCCATAGACTCACACAGAGACCCATAGACTCACACAGAGACCCATAGACTCACACAGAGACCCATAGACTCACACAGAGACCCATAGACTCACACAGAGACCTAAATATAAATGCCCTTCTCCCGCACCTCCGATTAGCACGGTTGGCTACGGACGGTGCGAAAGAAGTTCAACACACAAAGACAAAGATCCCCCGTGTAGCCTTTACAGACTGTTGGGGCAAGTGCTGTTAGCGAGTAGCACCTATGAAGGCCGGCACGGCACACGAGATGGGTGCTATGGCGAGCACCACGCCCGGCCGCCTTTGTCTCCCCGGTGGCGATGTTTTTTTACACATCGCGCACCAGGTACTTAATTGAGGCTGGGTCGACCTAGGGGAGGCACAGGACCGGTTCAGAAAATCGTCACTGGTGTTGGCCGTGAGCGGGAATCGAACTCGGCTGGGTTCGTAGCGCAGCGCGCTAACCGCTACACCCCCCCCCCACATTCCAGCAGACGCATGGACGCACCATCACCACATATGTAAATATATTCCCGCTCGGTTTTTTTTTAATTCGCGACAGCTTTCTTCGGGTTGCTTTGGGTCCGTCGTGACTAAGCGAGGTTGCCGGGGTCAGCAAAGTAAACACAAAGGCTTCAGTATATTACGTCTTGATTGCGCGAACCAAATGTTCGTTTTTTTTTTCGGTGATTGTCGAAAAGTCACGAACGTTGCTGGAGACTCAGTCGCGCCGACAACTGTGGCAGTGTTTGCTTTTGCTCAAGCAGTGGGGCGTCCTTTTCCGCGTTTGCGTGCGGAACATTTTACGTGCGCTCGTGTGTGTGTGTGCCGCGTAGGGCTGAACGATTTGGGGAAACGATTTAATTGCGATTTTTCTGATAGATGTTTCGATTTGATTTGCGATTAAAAAAATTTAAGTCACGATTCAGTTCAATATTCACTGTGTAATAGATTTAAAACATTTCGATTTAAAGCTTTCGTGACTGCAGGGATTCATCTTATTAGTTCTTTCGGTAAAGTCACGTAGAAGGGAAATAATAAAATAATAAAAATTAAACATAATAAAATAATTTTCACGACGTTTCGGCCACAACGCAAGCAGCCGAATTCATTCAGACGCTGTCTCCCCGGCAGACCTGGTCTTCACCTGAGGACGGCTGCTTGCCTTGTGGCCGAAACGTCGTGAGAATTATTTCATTATGTTTTATTTTTATTATTTTATTATTTCCCTTCTACGTGACTTTACCGAAAGAACCAAGAAGAGATTTAAAACATGTGATGGAGCATTACCACATGACACTATCAAAATATGAACTGCTCTATATATTCGAATGCAAGGATGAGAACTTAAAAGATATGAATTGCTTCCAACATGTATTTATTAAAATGGTATAATTGAAGTAGAACAATCAAACATAGAGCAATTGTTAAGTTAAATAAATAAAGTTATTATAATAAAGAAATAAAACAATTCCAATAAAAAAGTAAATAGGACTTTTCAAATCGCAAAACATCGCAGCCTTTGCAATTTTGCTAATCGCATTGTTTCAAATTGCGATTTCGATTTGAAATCGATTAATTGTTCAGCCCTACAGAGTGTGCAGGCAACGATCAAAGTCACGAATCACATTTTGCCACGTCCGGCAACGAACCTTCTGCTTCACCAGAAGCCGTCGGCTCCGTCTCTCCCGACAGCCGCAGACGCTGCCGGCGTTGCCAAAGAATAGCGTAAATATCCGAAGCATCGGCGCCGCAAATTCCAGAAGTCGCCGCTTTAATTCCATCTCCCGGCGCGGCAAATTTAATCGACGGTGCAGGTTCTCTCAAACCCACCGCTCAACGCCTGTGTCGGCTTTGGGGCCACCTGCGGTGGGGCCTGGTCTGGGTGGATAGGAGATGTTAACTATCTCTCCTGGTACACAGGAGGTCGTGGGTTCGGTCCCGACCCTGACACCTGTTGTGTATTTGGAGTTTGCGGTGTCTCTCTCTCATCATCATCACGGTGGCTAGGAGATGTCAACTACCTCGCCTGGTACACAGGAGGTCATGGGTTCGATCCCGACCCTGACGCCTGCTGTATATTTGGAGTTTGCGTGTCTTTCTCATCATCATCATCACGGTGGCTAGGAAATGTTAACTACCTCGCCTGGTATACAGAAGATCGTGGGTTCGATCCCGACTCTGACGCCTGCTGCTGTATATTTGTAGTTTGCGGTGTATCTCTCTCATCATCATCACGGTGGCTAGGAGATGTTAACTACCTCGCCTGGTATACAGGAGGTCGTGGGTTCGATCCCGACCCTGACGCCTGCTGCTGTATATTTGGAGTTTGCGTGTCTCTCTCCCTGTGGGCGCGTGGATTTTTCTCTGGGTCCTTCGGTTTTTCCACTCCACGTTTAGAATAAAAATCACGCGTTCAGAACATTTGGCTGCTATACATTTCCACGCGATGATAAGCCGTTTCGTTGAGCTATCATTTTTGGGCAGGTCGCTACTGAAGAAGAGCTATATAGCTCAGTGAGCCTTACCTGGTAAAATAAAAAAAAGTTTATTTTAGGTGTGTCTAGGGTGATGCGTAGGGTCACGATTGATGCACAAGCACGATGCCGAGCTTGCAGCCTGCTGAGATGGAGGGCCATTTACGCGGACGTATGTACGTTGATCTTCTTTCGCACCGTGCGTAGCCAACCGTGCTCGTCGGAGATGCCGGGGTGGAAGGACAACAAACCAAACGCAGAAAGCACAAACTTAGTCGGGGTCTGGGCATTCAGACGCTGTCTCTCCGACAGACCTGGTCTTCACCTGAGGACGGCTGCTTGCGTTGTGACCGAAACGTCGTGAGAATTATTTTATTATGTTGTATTTTAATTATTTTATTATTTCCCTTCTACATGACTTTACCGAAAGAACCAAGAAGATGAATCCCTGCAGTCACGAAAGCTTTACATAGAAATATAACATGCACACTCCACGCGGAAAGGGCCCCCCTGAGTCGGGAATCGAACCCAGGCCTTCGTTGCTGTGAGGCGTGAGTGTTACCACCGCCCCCACAAACCTGCCACCCGACACGGCCATCAGGAGCAAAAGCAGCGCATGTTGACAGAGGCAATGATATTTGGAGCCGGTTTTACAACACGTACAAAGACTCCCCCCGTATAGCCTTAACAGACTGTTGGGGCAAGTGCTGTTAGCCAGTGGCACCAATGAAGGCCGGCACGGCACACGAGGGGGGTGGGTGGCCAGCACCACGCCCGGCCGCCTTTGTCCCCCGAGCGGCGATGTTTAACCACCCGCCCGCACCAGCTACTCATTTTTGAGGCCGAGTCGATGTAGGGGTGTCCCAGGACGGATTCAGATAATCGTCACCGGCGGCGTCGCCGGGTCCGTGAACCGCTGCGCCACCGCTCCCCGCAACACTCGCGCAGACACTCGCACAGACGTTGACAAAGGGAACATTTCGCAGAGCCGCACACACACACACACGCGCACACACACAAAAAAACGTGTGATCATCGGCAACTCAAAACTCCTCCAGCGTAACAGCGTTTCCCAATGAAATCTTTACCAAACATTAAATAATAGGTCTGGCCGTTTAAACACCGAGACATGTCTCTTTTCTCGAGGTATCGATTTGTGGAATGCCTGTCTCTTTGTTTTTAATTTTTATAATGTTTATATTGTGCGCGTGTGTATGTGTATATTTATTTAATTTTTGGGTACGAAATGCGGTTTTGTTAAATCTGTGTTTGCCGTTCGTGCTTTTAAAACGCGATTCGCAGCGTGTGGAGTTTTTTGTAATCGCGGTTGTGGCAAAGGTGACGAAGGTGATTAAGGCGCAGCCCTGCAATTGCTCTCTCACGCCACTGCTGGCGGAAGTTGGGCCTCCGCTACAGCGGAGCTCCTGGACGGCACCTCTCCAGATGATATACTTGGCCTACTCTTCCACGCTGGTAACGGTAAAGTGTGCGCGTGTCCACACTAATTTTTTTAGCAACCTATAAGTGGCCCGGGACCGCTACAGATAATCGTCACTGGTGGGAGTACCCACATTTTAGCCCACCACACGTGAAACCATGGTGGCGAGGAGATGTCAACTACCTCGCCTGGTATACGGGAGGTCGTGCGTTCGATCCTGACCCTGACGAATGTTGTATATTTGGAGTTTGCGTGTTCTATCTGTGGCGGCGTGGATTTTTCTCCGAGTCCTCCTTTTTTTCCCCCTCCACATTTAGAATCAACATAGTGCGTTTAGAGTATTTGGCCGCTGCTATAAATGTCCACGTGATGATAAGCCACCACATTGTTGAGCTATCATTTGCTATAATTTGCTGTTGAAAAAGAGCGTTATAGCGCAGTGGGCCTTACCTATACACCAAGCCCTCAAGATGAATGGATACTCAGACTGCTCAGACCGCACAATCCGCAAAGCTGTATCCCAAACCATGGGGAAACAACCATCTGAGGACGCAATCAAAGCATAGCAGGTATTACCAAAAAGATTTCCAAAATCTTAAACAAACACAAGAACCAGGTCCGATTCAATACAGTACACAAAATCCGTGATTTGATCCCATCTGTGAAGGATGTCATTCCTGACATGCAATACCCTGGTGTCTACAAACTTAAGTTGTGTCTGCGGCAGCAGTTACATTGGGGAAACGAAACGACATGTCTCGGACCGTGTTCACGAACACAAGGCAGATTTGAAACACGGTAGAACCAATACCTCTGCCGTGGCTGATCATTGTTATAACGCAGTTGGCTCGCACAATATCGTTTTTTTCCGAGACCAAGGCACTCTGCAAACCTTCGGGCTACCATCAGCGATTTGTCCATGAAGCCATCCAGATATATAAACACAGAGACAATTTCAACCGAGAAGATGGCTATAAGCTCAGCAATCATTGGAAGGACGTTATTAATCAAGTAAAATCCTAACTTACTGTGGTACAAAGCTTTCGTGACTGCAGGGATTCATCTTCTTGGTTCTTTCGGTAAAGTCACGTAGAATGGAAATAATAAATAATAAAAATAAAACATGATAAAATAATTCTCACGACGTTTCGGCCACAACGCAAGCAGCCGTCCTCAGGTGAAGAACAGGTCTGTCGAGAAGACAGAGTCTGAATGACACACTCCAGGCTTGGAGCTACTATTTAAGCTTAAAAGCGACTATTTAAGCTTACGTAGAATTTCCATTCTACGCGACTTTACTGAAAGAACTAAGAAGATTACTGTGGTGCGTACATCCTTCCTGCAGTTTGGCTAAATATCTCCGACTGTCTGAGTTGCATTGCCCTGTTGGGTGCCTCTGCATTGACGGGCTGGGGTCTCACTAACATGACCACCTCTGCTCCATTAGCCTCGATGTATCGATGGTTCCGGCTGTGTGATGGGCTGTGCGTCTCACTGGCGCGACCACCGTTGCGGTGTTGGCAGCGCCGCAGCTTGTGTTACACATAGACATGACATTAACTTGCCAATCTCCCTAATCTCTCTGCCTAATCTCTCCCATTAACAAAGTGCTAATCTCCCATTAACACTGCCGCAGTGCGCATATGCGGCGACGGTGCTCTTAACATGCTAATCTCTCTCCCGAATCTCTCTCTCCCTAATCTTCCCCATTAACACAACTGATGTGCTTGCGTGCGGGGATGGGACTCCTTTCCAGCTTGGACCCCGCCTGCCTGCCCTTGGCCAACATCTATAACCTCTTGTTGTAGTAACAGCTCTCTCGCTGCTGTGTTCTTCCTGGTTCAGCAGTGCTACTGCTGGATTATTTTTTCCGCCTGAGGACGATCGCTTGTGTTGCGATCGAAACGTCGTGATATATTATTTTTTCTTTTATTTTTCTACTTACGTGACTTTACCGAAAGAAGAACCAAAGAGTATGTAATAAAAAAAATAGTTTACCGTCTAATTCATAGTTCAACTACCAATTTGGTGGACAGAGGCGGGAGGGTATACCATTGCTCTGACGTAGGCTTAGAGTACGGCACGAGTTAGGGATTAGGGTAGATCTTAAAGTTACAGACAGGATTCTGAGATAGGGTTCAGGGTAGATATTAAAGTTACAGTCAGGATTCTGAGATAGGGTTCAGGGTAGATATTAAAGTTCCACTCAGGATTCTGAGATAGGGTTCAGTGTAGATATTAAAGTTCCAGTCAGGATTCTGAGATAGGGTTAGGGGTAGATCTTAAAAGTTACAGACAGGATTCTGAGATAGGGTTCAGGGTAGATATTAAAGTTCAGTCAGGATTCTGAGATAGGGTTCAGGGTAGATATTAAAGTTCAGTCAGGATTCCGAGATAGATGTGAGGGTATAGCGTTTAATGGAATGACAAACAAACTCGACACACATTTTTGGACCATCTTATCTGACAGGCACTATTTTACTTTACCGAGTGTTAACATCCCTAGCGTTTAACAGTACTCTCTTTATTGTCAGCCAACACTGGTATAAACATGGGCATTTTCGTTTCTTTTCTATCATGTGCATCCACAAGGACTTGCGCACAAACACGCTCACGAGTACCCCCGTGTCCTCATTTAGCCCCGCCCCCCCCTCCCGATACGTTCCATTCATTGGCTACCACATTCTGATAAGCTCCTCCCCCTCCCCTCCCCCTCTCCTCCCCCCTTAACTTGTATTTAAGAGCTTGCATCTTGAATCCCTCCCTCACTTGATGCAGCAAATCTGGCTGTGACTGTCCCACCTGATGACGGAGACTTGTGTTGCCTCCGAAACGTCGTGATTTTATTGTTTTATATTTATTAATTTAAATTTTTACCTACGTGACTTTACCGAAAGAACTAAGAGTATGAATCCTTGCAGTCCCGAAAGCTTCAAATCTAGAAACAAACTCGAGTTTCAAAAGTAGAACCGACGACGCTTCTGATTGGTGAAACACGACTTCCACTGTTTCCATGCAGCTAGGGTTATGTTACCGGGTATACGCATAGCAAACAAAAAATATATAAGAATTGGGACTGTCAATGAAGCTACGGACGGTCCGAATAGAAGCATCGTTTCGTAGAGGATGGTAAAACGTGGCGTCGCGTGGATGTGACATCACCACCATGGCCCCCCTGAAAACATAATCTTTGGAGTGAGTGGCGCCTTCCTGGGTACGTAGGTGGCATCGCCATCGTCGTCGTTACGTAACTTGGAACCTCCTGATCGTGGAAACGAAGGGAACAAGTCGGAGAGGATATTAATCCGAGGAGATGGAGCAGTTAAATCAGCCTGCGTGCCAGTGCTGAGTGGATCTCTAGATGGCCCCGCACTGTGGGACTTGGCCGTGGTTTTGCAGAGGCCTTCATCCAGCAGTGGATTGACCATGGCTGATGATCACAATGAGGATTCTATATCATCCAGTCGTAGATTGACCACGGCTGATGATGACAATGATGACGATGATGATGACAGTGACGACGATGATAACGATTATGATTACGATGACTAAGACAATGACGATGTTGACGACTACGACGACAGAGATAATAACTATGAACGATCCCTGACTGCAAACCAAGCGACGTCAAAACCATTCGGTCAGATTTGGCAACATCAGCAGCAACGCCCTCAAGTTGCCAAATCGGCGACGTTCTTTCGTCACGACCTCAGGAAGGAAACCCACACTCTCACCGCGAGCGTGATCACACGTGGGCTCATTGCCGCGAACCGATACCCCCCTCGCCCCCCCACCCCCCCGTCGGTCGGCCGTTTTGAAGCCCACCCCCCCCCGCTCACGCGGATTCGCGAGCCGCTCGGATAATTTCCCTCCGGCAGACGTCGCCAATTATTTATTCCCCCCGCCGCCGCCGGTGGTGGTGGGGAGGAGGAGGAGGAGGAAAAGGAAGCGACGTTTTGGCGAATGTCGCGTTTACGCTGCGGGGGCAAAAGCAAAAAAAATAAAAAGAGGCAATAACAATAATAAATAAATAATCAGCCGGCTCGCTCGGACCCCCATCGGACCGAAGGGGGTCCGATTTAGGGAAATAAAACACCGCCACCCCCCCCCCCCCCACTCTCGCTCAGCGCCGCCCGCGGTATTTCACAATTATACCGCGGGGGCCTTTGCGAAATTACCGCCCCCCCCCTCCCCCCACCGCCACCGCCGCCACACTCCGTGATTAGCAGAGGACGCGGCGTCAGGAGCCGAATCTCGCACGCTTCCTCGTGTTTGCAAGAATTCGAATCTCGCCCAGGAAATAAATAAAAGCGTTTTCTTTTTTTGTGTGCGTGGTGCGTGCGTGGTGTGTTCTGGCCGCCCAACACAAAGCAGATCGACGGCGTCTGAGCGATTCTCGCCGCTCAGCCCTGGGGACGGTGACCTGTGACCTCCTTGGCAGCGAGAGCTTTTTGAAGCTGGGTTCGAATAGTGTTTTTTCCTCCCATATCCCTTCCCTCCGGTCTTTTTACTCGGCAAAACGATCACAATTTTGCCCCTCCCCCTACCCCCCCACCAGATTTGCTCACCGGGAGGACAAATACAACGCGATACAAACGGACGCATTTTTCCGGGCGCGGCATAATGCCGTGAGCTTTCCGTAAGTCGCTCTAGTTGATTATTTTTAAGTGAAGACTGGAGGAATCCGATGGGCTATGAAGCTCTTCGGATTCCTCCAGCATAAAAGCATCGATTTAAAGCTTTCGTGACTGCAGGGATTCCCGACAGACCTGTTCTTCACCTGAGGACGGCTGCTTGCGTTGTGGCCGAAACGTCGTGAGAATAACTTTGTTATGTTTCATTTTTATTATTTTATTATTTCCCTTCTACGTGACTTTACCGAAAGAACCAAGAACATAAAAACATCGCCACCCCCACCGCCCCCCGCCACGCGCGACACGTGAATTGATGCATCGTGAGAGATTGCAATGGGTTTGGGGAGGCCTCCATCCAGCAGCGGACAGCTCACGGCTGATGATGACGACGACGATGATGACGATGACATGTGCTTACCTGTACGTATTGGCACGGACATGAAGAGTCTAACGTGTGGATAACAGGACACGCCCGGGAGAAAGAAAGTGCAACGTATCGAATGGGAAGTGTCTGAATAGCTGCTTTCAATATTACTAACTTACATTGTGTTTCATTTCTGTAATGTACCATGTCAAACATAAGCTCATAATCCACCGCATCGGCATTAGACACACGTACATAAATAAACAGTGGGGGTGGGGGGGAGGGCGGTGGTGCAGCGGTTAACGCATTCATTTTTCCAAAAACAGTCCATGTGCTTGTCGCTTATTGCAGTTGATCCCGTGATATGGGTGGTGGTGGTGGTATTGGTTAGCGCACTGCGCTACGAACCCGGCGACACGAGTTCGATTCCCGCTCACAACCAATGACAGCGGAGAATATTTGAACCGGTCCTGGGCCTCCCCGAGGTCGACTCAGCCTCAAATGAGTACCCGGTTGCGGTGTGTACACATCGCAACCGGGGAGACAAAGGCGGCCGGGCGTGGTGCTGGCCACCCACCCTCCACGTGTGCCATGCCTGGCCTTCACAGGTGCTCGCTAACAGCACTTGGCCCAAAAGTCTGTTCGGGCTATACGGTGGATATTTGTCTTTGGTGGCTATCCAGTCCAGCGCCATAGTCCAACACTCCGTCAGGGCTCTCGTGCCCATTCCGGAACTCTCCTCCCGATTTACGCGGTTCCCTCGAACGCCGCCCGCGGTAGTGACACAACAGCAGACAGTGGCAGAGTCGTGCACCGGCGTCGATCTGCCACCAACCGCCCTCTCACTTTCAGCACCACAGCGCGTGGATTTGTAACGTTTGTTTTTTTGTTTGCTGGTGACTTTGTGTATTTCATATTGAAATCGCCTCCAGTGCTTTTGCTGCTGGCGGCAATAAAAGTTGTTTAAAAGTCAAGTCTCTCCGACAGCCGTCGATCTGCCACCAACCGCCCGCTCTCTTCTCTCTCCGACACACGACGTCATTATCACGCACTTGATATTTACTTGAGTTCATTTCATGTGATTATTTTTTTAGCGACTTGCCAAACCTTTACTATGCTTTGCACTACTACTATCATGTGTTTGTATCGTTATTTTGTTGTGACGTTCTGACCCGGTGTTCGGACTGGACATCTGTAAAAAAAAAAGCTTCGTAGCTCATCGGATTCCTCGTGCAGTCTAAATAAATATTCTGATTCTCACCTGGTTTAAAACAAGAGACGAAGCATCTTCTTGGTTCTTTCGGTAAAGTCACGTAGAAGGGAAGTAATAAAATAATAAAAATAAAACATAATAATAAAAATAAAACATAATAATTTTTATTATTTTATTACTTCCCTTCTACGTGACTTTACCGAAAGAACCAAGAAGATGAATCCCTGCAGTCACGAAAGCTTTAAATTGAAATTTAAGAGACGAAGCTTCCACATTGCTCCCGCCCTCCACATCCTCATTGTTACGATCCCAATCCTCCCGCCCCCTCGATCCGTGCCAGAGGCAAATAATGATAATAACGTGAAATTGTATTATGATGTGAAAATGTGAAATTGTAGTTGCTGCTCTGCATCTGATGATACCAAAGTTACGAGATGTTAACTACCTCGCGTGGTATGCAGGAAGTCGTGGGTTCAATCTCGACCCTGACGCCTACTGTGTATTTGGAGTATACGGTGTCTCTCTCTCATCATCATCATCATCATCATCACGGTGGCTAGGAGATGTTAACTACCTCACCTGGTGTGCAGGAGATCGTGGGTTCAATCTCGACCCTTATATTTGGAGTTTGCGGTGTCTCTCTCTGCCCGTGGTCGCGTGGATTTTTCTTCGGTGTCCTCTGGTTTTTCTCTCCACAATTAGAATCAACGTCAATGGTTTAGAGTCTTTGGCTGCTATAAATTCCCACATGATGATAATAAGCCACTTCGTTGAGCTATATAGATCAGTTTTTTTTAGTTTTATCTACATCAGTCATACGAAAAAAGAAGACGCTAACAATACTTCTACGAACTCTCTTCTGCTAACTCTTTGCCGTGCTTTCCCATCGTATCTGTGTCCGTCTCCCGCTCCCGCCCGTTAGAATTTTTTTCTAACATTCCGCGCCGGCAGTCAAATGATATATGTAAAAAAAAACTCAGTTGCGCGCACAAAAACGTCGCTTATTCCTCTTAATTGCCTGATCGCTGTTTGGCACGCCGGAATTAAGACTGCAAATACTCGCGCCGCTCGGAAATTTCATGAAGCGTGGAATTTTTTTTTCGCGGAAATAATTATTCAGAGAGCCCACGCGAGAGGGTGGGGATGGGGGTGGAGGGTACGGATGGTAGGGGGAGGGGGGGGGGCGGCGGGCGTCTGAGCAATGATTTGGAAAATTACTACGGATAATTTTTTGAACACGCATCAGCACCATCTACAGGTTCAATAATTGACACGATCGCTGGCGTTATTAGACGGCAGGCAGGCGGGGGGCGGGGGGGGTGGGCGTTTGGGGAGGGGGGGGTGGGTAGCTAATTGCGTTCGTTAAAAAAAATTAACCGGGGAAGCGAACGCTTGAGCGTGTGCGATACGAACCGCGCGACTGTGATTTCAAGTAACTGACGAAAATGAACCGGTGTAACATCTATTGAAAGAAACGTAATCCCGACAGCGACACAAGTCACCGCGCACTGTCGTTTAACCCCAACGGAAGGCTTCTGTGTGCGCGCGCGCTCGCAAAATGTTTAGTGAGTGTGTGTGCGAGTGTTTGACTGCGTTGCCGGGGGTTCATCTGGTTTCTTCCGAAGGGGTTCGGAAAGGAGACGGGGGAGCGTGCCATCGCGAGTCTAGCACCCGAGCAGATTTCTCGCTCGGGACTTTGTTCGTAATTCGTTCGGGAGGTGCTCTCGCACGACCCGCCCGGAAAACGAAAGCAAAAAAATTAACCCGTAAAAACAAAGTTTTTCACTATAAATCCTTTATATGCGTGGCGGCTAGAGTCCTCTCGTCCTCTGGCTTGAGATGGCTGCCACCTATGGGTCAGATAATTGCCTGCCACCATTAAGCAAAAAAAAATTTCACGAAAATAAATTGTCACTCACAACGAGTCTGTGTGCAAAATGTCAGCTCGATTGGATCACGGGAAGTGGGTTAAAAAACGACCGAAAGATTTGCACGGTCGTAAGCGCGCAAGCAAGCAAGCAAGTGAACTTAATATAAAGGATTTAAAACGAGAAAACCGAACGCAGCTCTGAAAAATTTCGAACGGAGCGGCTTGTCTCGATTCGCCCATACCGAATCCTCCAAATTACGAGCCCCAAAAACAAGTTCCCCCGGTGTCAACAAAGCAATCACAATCCGGCGGCACGCTAACGCACCGCAAGACGAAGGTTCACCAATGTAGACTTCAGCAGACCGTTGGGCCCAAGTGCAGTTAGCGAGCGCCTATTAACGCCGGCGCGGGAACCCGCATGCGGTGGGGACTGTGGGTGGCCAGCACCACGCCCGGTCGCCTTTGTCTCCCCGGTGGCGATGTCTTAACACAACGGTCCCATCGCCATCTCTCATGGTCCTGCCAAGTAACGATCCACCCCCAGGGCCTGCTAACACTCACACCGGTCTGTATGTAAGCACCATTCATTGTTCATCCTGTTTGCAGAAAGTTCCCGGCGTTGGATTTGTGCAAGTAATTTCTGGTCCTTGCTGTTGTTGTTGTTTGTGCTCTTGTTAGTTTGCGCATTCCGACCGTTGCAATGTCCTGGTCACTGCCGACCCTGCCGGCGATGGTCTCGGGGGGGGGGGGGGGGGGCTACGCAGCCGCTTGGCTCACCGGGGCCTTAGCAGCTGAAGAAAAAAAATCATAAAAAAAAATGTTTAAAAAAATGAAGAAAATAAATAAAAAAAAGATAAAAAAATTAAAATAAAAAAATGTAAAAAAAAAGGGCTCGAGTTCTAACTCGTGAATCGAGATGCTGAAGATGTTCTAACCCTAAAAAACCCCCCACGAACTTGCTTCAATTGTTCGTGACATCGGCCGCTGACTTCGAATCCCAAGCCAGTGTTTCTTTTCACCCCTTTTGCATTTTCAATTACCTCCCTTCCTGACACTCCCTTCGCTCACCCCCTTCCTCCCCTCTCCCTGCCCTTCACATGTGAGCGATAATGACATTTGGCTGATCGCACTCCATGATTGGGGTAATAATGTGCGATGCCAGGTGAGACCACATTTCTTTCATCATCATCATCAACAGCAACAGCAACCATGGTCAATCCACTGCTGGATGAATGCCTCCGCAATCAGCTGTGTGATGTGATTCGATGAGGATGGTGACGACCCCAACCTCACCGTTCGCTCGCTCACTCGATCACTAACTCACTCTGTCACTAACTCACTCCATCACTAATTCACACGTTCACTAACTCACTCTGTCACTAAGTCACTCGTTCATAAACTCACTCTGTCACTAATTCACTCTGTCACTAACTCACTCGATCACTAACTCGCTCGTTCACTAACTCACTCTGTCACTAACTCACTCTGTCACTAACTCACTCCGTCGCTAACTCACTTTGTCGCTAACTCACTCGCTCACTAACTCACTCTGTCACTAACTCACTCATTCACTAACTCACTCTGCCACTATCTCACTCCATCACTAACTCACTCGCTCACTAACTCACTCGTTCACTAACTCACTCTGTCACTAACTCACTCTGTCACTAACTCACTCGCTCACTAACTCACTCGCTCACTAACTCACTCTGTCACTAACTCACTCTGTCACTAACTCACTACATCACTAACTCACTCCATCGCTAACTCACTCTGTCACTAACTCACTCTGTCACTAACTCACTACATCACTAACTCACTCCATCGCTAACTCACTCTTCTGTGGCTGTCTGGAACGCTCTTCCTTCCGATATCAGGAAGCCACTGGAGCTATGCATTTTAAATCATCATCTAGATTGCATTTTGTTGCTTTTTGTTTAGTTTGTTGTCCTCCCTCCGCACCTCTGGCATGGTTGGCTACGTGCGGTGCAAAAGATGTTCAACATAGCTACAGACAGCTCACTCTATCGCTCACTCACTTTATCGCTGAATCACTATCATACTCACTCGCTCTTACAAAGATCACTTGCTTGCTAAAACTCACTTGATCACTCTCTCGCTCGCTCGCTCATCATCATACTCCCTCTCTCACTCACTCGCTCATCATCATACTCACTCTCTCACTCGCTCACTCACCACCATACTCACTCTCTCGCTTACTCACTCACCATCATACTCACTCACTCTCTCGCTCACTCACTCACCATCATACTCACTCTCTCGCTCGCTCACCATCATACTCACTCTCTCGCTTACTCACTCACCATCATACTCACTCTCTCGCTCACTCACTCACCACCATACTCACTCTCTCGCTCGCTCACCACCATACTCTCTCGCTCGCTCGCTCACCATCATACTCACTCTCTCGCTTACTCACTCACCATCATACTCACTCTATCACTCACTCACCATCATACTCACTCTCTCGCTCACTCGCTCACCACCATACTCACTCTCTCGCTCGCTCACCATCATACTCACTCTCTCGCTCACTCGCTCACAATCATACTCACTCTCTCGCTTACTCACTCACCATCATACTCACTCTCTCACTCACTCACTCACCATCATACTCACTCCCTCGCTTACTCACTCACCACCATACTCACTCTCTCGCTCGCTCACTCACCATCATACTCACTCTCTCGCTCGCTCGCTCACCACCATACTCACTCTCTCACTCACTCACCACCATACTCACTCTCTCGCTCGCTCGCTCACCACCATACTCACTCTCTCGCTCGCTCACAATCTTAGGCCCTGGCCCAGTTGTCTTACTCACTAACTCCCACATTCACTCCTTCTCCCTCTCGCTCGCTCACTCACCCACTCTCAAGCCCACCTCTCACATCTAATTCCACCCCTAACTCTAACCCCACACCATCGCACGCAGCCTCCCTCCCTCCCTCCGTCCGCTCTCACCGCCTCCATTCCCTACTGCCTACTCGACGGTTCATGGCATCATTAATCAAATTCTGATTTGGTGTCTCTTTGGTGCCTTCTCGTTATGGACCTTAATTTGAGAGGAAAATCATTAATTACCTCTTCTGTATGGATTGCCTCCCCTCGCCCTCTCCTCCCTCCCTCCCTCCCACCCTCCCACCCTCCCTCTAGCTACTCTCTGACTCCCTTGTCTTACCTCCCCCCCTCCTCTGCTCCCCCCCTCCGCCCCTAAAGCACCCCCCCCACTTCCCCTAGTCGTCTCTTTCCCCTGCCTCCCTCCCTCCCTCTCTCGCTCTCCCCCGCTCTCTCTCCATCCCATCCATAAGTTACAGCCTCTGTGCCTGGCGTGGCAATTGCGCGAGATGAATTAACTTGGCGCTTGAGTACACTGCGTGTGTGTGCCTGTGCGTGCGCGCGCGCGTGGACGTTTGTGTATGACGAAGAGAGCGGTGGTGCAGCGGTTAGCGCACTGCCAACCCCAGCGGCCCGAGTTCGATTCCCGCTCACGGCCAAATACCAGTGACGATCATCTGAACCGGTCCTGGGACCTCCCCTAGGTCGACTCAGCCTCAAATGGGGTAACAAAGGCTGCCAGGCGTGGTGTTGGCCACCCACACCTCCTGTACCGTGCCGGCCTTCACATGTGCTCGCTAACAGAACTTTCCCCAACAGCCTATTAAGGCTATACGGGGGATATTTGGCTTTGTACGTGAGCTAATACATTATATGTAAATCATATATGTGTCAGTGTGCGTGTGTGTATGTGTTTGTGAATATCAATTTTCCACTCCAGTGATCCCATACGTAACGTAACAGGTTAATTAAACGTGGTATCAGGTTTTTTTTTTCTTCAACTGTCACCGAAGCGAAAGGCAGAACTAGACGTTTCAGCCAACCTATCATGATATGTGTGCACACCTGTCAACCCCTTATCAGTGCCCCTTACCTTATTACAGACCAATTCAGACCTTATTGGTCACCCCGTGCCTCTTATAAATTCAACGTTCATCCTGCAAAGTCCCATCACAGGGAAAAAAACACAAACAAATAGACACAAAAATGTGTTTGTCCGTATTGAAACGGCTGTACGCCGTCTGGACGTGAAAACTCAATTTTCCTGTACAAGAATACGGGGTGAGCAATATGGGTTGACAGCTATGAGTGTGCGTGAGTGCTCATATACATCCACGGGGGTGTATGTGTGTATCTGAAAGCACACACGCGCATATATGTATCTGCGTAAAAAATAATGACTCGCCTTTAGCCCGTCCAAGGACGGGTGAATTGCAGTAAATGTGAAACTTGCAAGCGAAAAGCAGACCACGTGATCTTATTGGTTCTTTCGGTAAAGTCACGTAGAAGGGAGAAAATAAAATAATAAAAATAAAACATAATAAAATAATACAATTATTATGTTTTATTATTTTATTATCTCCCTTCTACGTGACTTTACCGAAAGAACCAAGAAGATGAATCCCTGCAGTCACGAAAGCTTTACATTGAAATTCAGACCACGTGATATATTCATTGCATCAATTCGTGTGCAATTTGTAAGGGCGCGGTGACACAGACTTGTTTCATTTAAAGGTTATAATCGCTCGTTCATCACGACGTCCTTTTTACTTTGATGTGTCAACAGCGTTACGGAGATCACGTGACGTGACGGTTCTGCCTTTGCAGTGAGGGTTGTGAGCTGACGCTGAGGAGGGGGGGAGGAGGCGCCTCGCCCCCCCCCCCCATGTGGAGTGACGTCACCCGCTAATTGGAGTGACGTCACCCACTAATAATTATTAATGGCGGGGGGTGTCCATTTGGAGGACGTCACTTGTTCATGATTATTAATGAGGGGGGCTGTTCGATGTGGAGTGACGTCACCTGCTCATGATTATTAATGAGGGGGGGGGGGGGGTGCTCCATGTGGAGTGACGTCACGCGCGGGACACACAGACATCCTTGGCTCATTACAGTAGTAAATATCAAGCATTGTAATCTTGATAATGATTGACATTTTTTTTTAGAACGTTTATCAATCTACTGCTGGCTGCAAGCCTTCATAGTCTGTCTCGGTCATTCGAGTTGTTTGACCACGCTGGTCAACACACGTTGGGTGTGATGATGCTAATATAAATTATTATAATTATTGCTCGCCATTGCGGTATGTTAACTCGCTGAAGATAATTCTAGATTTGAAGCTTTCGTGACTGCAAGGATTCATACTCTTTGTTCTTTCGGTGAAGTCACGTAGGTAAAAAAATTAAATTTAAATTAATAAAAAATAAAAACAATAAAATCACGACGTTTCGGAGGCAACACAAGCTGTGACAGTTTCACCTGAAGACGGAAGCTTGTGTTGCCTCCGAAACGTCGTGATTTTATTGTTTTTATTTTTTATTAATTTTAATTTCGCTGAAGATACATTTGCAGACTGGGTTATTGTGTAGCCCAAATGTCCACCCCAAGCAGCTTCTGTTTGGCCAGACAGAGGGGGCTAAAAGGGCACGGCACAGGCTAGAGAAGACATAGAGCTGATGAGGTACAGAAGGATGTGGAGCTGAGTGGACTTGCCGAAGACTGGTGTCAAGATCGGCCTCTGTGCAAGAGGAGGGTCGTGAAGGACGCTGCTACTGGGCGGTTGGAGGGAGTCGCACTCTAGAAACAACGGAGGGCTGAGGAGCGACGCTCACAACAATGAGCGGAGCGCCGGGTGGCTAAAACGCAGCGAGGTGACACAGTGGGGAGCACAGTTGGTGCATCTTTCCAATCATTTCAGTCAGTCAACCCATAACACCTGGTTCTGTCCCATGACTTTAAAGTACACCTATGACTTGCATAACCATAGAGCTGCACAGAGACCCATAGACTCACAGAGAACCATACACCAAAATATACTGAGCTTTGATTAAACCGGGCTCTCACGGGTAGTGAGTTGGTGGCCTCAGTCTGGTCACCAATGACCGGACACACACACAAAACGTAACCCATCACCGTCTTGGTTCTTTCGGTAAAGTCACGTAGAAGGGAAATAATACAATAATAAAAATAAACCATAATAAAATAATTCTCACGACGTTTCGGCCACAACGCAAGCAGCCGTCCTCAGGTGAAGACCAGGTCTGTCGGGGAGACAGCGTAATTCTTTTTTATTATTTTATTATTTCCCTTCTACGTGACTTTACCGAAAGAACCAAGAAGCTCAATCCCTGCAGTCACGAAAGCTTTAAATCGAAACATAACCCATCACGTTCATTATGGGTCACCAATTAAGTTGCCCAAATCCCAGCATTGCTCGACAGAGCACGGTGGGTGGGACCTCGCTGCCGCCTCCTGTGTAGACAAGACACAACGTGATAGTTAGCTTCGCCGTGGCGGAGATCAGCAACAGTATGACGAAGCGAACGATTGTTTTTCGCCTCGCGTATTACTGCGCGGGACTTGGGCCCGTAACATTTGGCGGTTCGCCGGCACGAGCGAGAGGCTGACTGCCGATGAGACAGTGTGCGTCCGGAGTTTGCTTGCTTGGATTGGGTCAATGCTGCTGAACATTCACTCCCAGAAGGCCGTGAAGACACTGGCTTGTGTGAACAAACACTTGGTAGATATATGACAAAGACGTATTGTCTGCAAACATCTCTGCGGATGAGAGGTCACTTGAAGGCGATCTCAAGGGTAGTTCTGCAGTATCTGCTTCCGCGATAACAATGCTCCGCCGAATTTGGAATAATCCCAGGACGTATGCAGCGTGCGTAGCTATTGTGGATTCAGAGGGCCGATTTGAGGCGACCTCAGAAGTAGTTCTGCTATGTCAACTTTCTGTGGTGGACGAGGGGGGGGGGGCGGTGTGGGGGGGTGTGGGGGGGTGACGGGCGGGGTTGGGAGGGCGGGCGGGGAGGGTGGGTGGGTGGTGGAGGAGGTTGGGGGGGTGGCTAGGTAAGGGAAGGGAGGGGGGTCACACATATATAAAAAAAAAATTCGTTAAGCTGCTACAATTACCACTGGGTCTCAACTTTTTTTCCCCCCCGTAAAATAAACCAAAGAGGGAGAAAAAAAACCAAGCAGCACCACCCCACCCCCCTGCAAAAAAAAAACCGGGACAGGAGCATATGTAGGAGTGATTTATCGCAGCGAGGAAAAAGGGAATTTAAACGGACAGAGGGCAAGGCACCGGGTGTCAAGATCTCTCAGAGAAGAGGAGGAAACGCGCGGGGCTTGAATGACTTAGTGAGCCCCCGGGGAGTTGAACAGAAGAAGAAAAAAAAATCTCCTCCTTCAAATACGCCGGGGCAGGGCCAACACGGGCCACTTATTACTGATGGAATCCTCGTAGCAAAAAAAAATAACCCATTGATACATCTTATTCTGACATAACACGCTGCACATCGGCCCTAATCAGCTGACAGCGGCGAAGTCGGAGTCGGGATTTATCTGTGTTTCCCTGGCCAGCGCGCTCGCCCCGGCCTACTGTGGTGAGCCGAGGCGGTCGAAAGGACCGGCTGTGTTGCGTTCTTGTTAAGTGCGCGTGCTACCGTCAGAGGTCGCAACCGGGTACCCGATACCCGTACCCTACCCGTACCCGGCCGGGTACAGGTAGTCGTTTGCGACCCTGGTGCGGCCGTGTACGGGTAGACCGTGAGTCACTGGTGAGTAACCGTTTGTCACTCATTTCCCAACGTCTTGTCTCTTCTCACAATTCAAGTTCCTAGAATAAACCCACCCGCGCCTGCAACATGGCTTCATCCCAGAGGTCGCAATCGGGTACCCGATACCCGTACCCTACCCGTACGCGGCCGGGTACGGGTAGGGTACGGGTACGGCCGGGTAAGGGTACGGGTACCCGTTTGCGACCCTGGTGCGGCCGGGTACGGGTACGGGTAAGGAATCAAAACCCGTTTGCGACCTCTGGCTACCGTTGATGTTGTGTGCTGTTAGAGGCTATACTGGGGATCTTTGTCTTTGTCCTGTGCTTGCTGACAGCACTTGCCCCAACGGACGCTGTAGGCGAGAGGGGGATCTTTATCTTTCTTGGTGGTGTGTGCTTGCTAATAGCACTTGCCCCAACAGATTGTGTCGGCTATTTGGGGGATCTTTAGTCTTTGCTGCGGTGGTTAGGAATGTGTGCAGTGTGTGTGTACATATGTGTGTACGTCATAAGTTGAGACATTGGCGGCTCGGCCTTACACACACACATATGAAACAAAAAATAGAGACATAGATCCCCCCTATAGTGCGGTTAGCGAGTAGCACCTATGAAGGCCGGAACAGTGCACTAGGGGGGTGGGTGGCCGGCACCACGCCCGGCCACCTTTGTCTCCCCAGTGGAGATGTTTAAAGACAACGCACCAGGTACTCAGTTGCGGCGGAGTCGACCTAGGGGAGGCCCAGAACCGGTTCAGATAATCGTCACTGGTGTTGGTGGCCGTGAGCGGGAATCGAACTCGGGTCGCCGGGTTCGTAGCGCAGCGCGCTGACCGCTACACGACCGCTCTCGGCACTAAAAAGACAACACACATACGAAAATAAATAAGCTTCACCATTGGAACCTTCTTTGCAAGTAGAAAAATACGATAATTGGTTTTTTACCCTATTATCTGGCAACAAAACTGACACCTTTTTTACAAGGAGTCATGTTTGCATTGACCACAATACCTGCATTCCGACTGCAGGTATTGTGGTCAATGCAAACATGACTCCGTGTAAAAAAGGTGTCAGTTGTGTTGCCAGATAAAAGGGTAAAAAACCAATTATCATAAATAAGCTTACCTAGCTGTTTACACGAGAGATGTTAAAAACAACAAATGTTTGGACGGAAAATAAAGAGTATTCCGGAGTCGGAACACAAAGACACAGGAAGGTCTACATTTACGTAAACTCTCAACTCACTTGGAGGAATATGGACATACTAAATTAAAAACTAATTTTTTTTTTTAATTACCAAGTAAGGCCCACCTTGTTTATAGCTATTTTTCCGAAGCGAACCAGCTACCAACGATAGCTCAACGAAGTGGCTTATCACGTGGAAAGTTACGGCAGCCAAATTGTCTCGAAGCATGTTTCTAAATTTGGAGGGGGAAACAGGAGGACCCGGAGAAAAATCTACGTGACCACGGGGGAGAGAGAGAGAGACATGCAAGATCCAAATATATAACAGGGTCGAGATTGAACCCACGACCTCCTGCATACCAGGCGAGGGAGTTAACATCTCCTAGCCACAGTGGTGCATGTGTGCCGCTGCTGCTGCTTCTGGAGTGAAGATGTGAGATGATGTGAAGATATGAGATGTGAGATGCTTCCGAGCATTAACGATGGAAGAACACATTTTGGCAGAGAGTGGAAGCTGCCTTTGGAGAGCGGAGAGAGAGTGGAGAGAGAGCTGAGTGGAGCCGAGCAGAGCTGCACGCTGTGGTAATTAGAAATGATGGTAATTAACGGTAGAAAAAAGTGAGTACATTAAAATTGTAATGCCCCGTAGACGCGGTTTGATTAAAATATATAAATATATATAATTTTACATAGAAAAAATCAGACAAGCGGAGTGTGTGTGTGTGTGTTTTAAGAAATCTGGCTTGTTTAAAATTAAATGGATATTCAGATTTTTTTTTGGAGGGGGGGGGAGTGTGTGGAAATTAAGACATCTTCTTTCATTAAATATATATAATAATCAATTTCAACAGGCTTTTTTTTTTGGCCACGATAAATTAACAGTTTATAATATCCAAGTAATTAACGCATCGTAATACATGGATGCATCAGTGATTGTGTCAAGAATATGCGTGTTAAAAAAAAACGCAGTTTGATGGGGAATTGTATTCATTCATTAAATATATAAATACATTTGAAATGTATTCTGGGTAGTGAAATATGCAGATTTTATTTAATTAACTGCAGAGACCCATTTAATCTGTACCCCTGTATTGCGAGATGTTAGCATTATATTAATTCAATTAATTATAGTACAGATGTACTCTCTGATTAAAAATATCAGGTTTCTTGCATGTGGTGCTAGGTTTATATTATTAGAATAGATTTAGATAACCGCTGGCCCTTTGTGATATTTCATCATCATAATCGTCATAATCATCATCATAATCATAGCCACAACCAACACCACCATCACCATTATGATCATCACCTCCACAATTATAATCATCAATCTCACAAATAACATCATCGGCCGCAACCACCAGACATCATCTTAATCATCGCCACCACCACCACCACCATCATTCAAATAGTTGCACCTGCAAGGCCACCGCTATATTATCACCACAGTCTTCACCACGAGTGACAACATCACCACCATCATCATTGCCACCAACATCACCACCTCAACATTAGCACCAGTCAAAGATCCCCCCTGTAGCCTTAACAGACCGTTGTAGCAAACGCCGTGAGCGAGCGCCTACGAAGCCCGGCACGGCACACAAAGGCGGGTGCCTGTGCCAGCGATGTTTGAGGCTGAGTCGACCTAGGGGAGGCCCAGGACCGCACCAGATAATCGTCACCGCTGTTTGGGGCCGAGAGCGGGAATCGAACGCGCTGACGCCCGAACCCTCTGCGAGAGCCGGTTACTTTTTTTTCGGAGAGTCACCGATCAACGTTGCTTCACCTCCCAAACAAGATGTCAAACAATCTGCTTTTCGCCTCTCAACATTTGCTCGAGTGCGACATGCACATCAAGTGCATATACTGCCATTAAATATATAAAATATGCCTACGGTGACGTGTTATTCCGGCCATATTTATTTCTCTCGAAGACAAGGAAAAAAGAAATAGTGCCCGCGTCCTGCCGTACTTATTTAGCCCGAGGCAAAAAAATCCGAGCGGAAAGTGGCGGCGGAGTCTAAATGTTGCTCGACGCATCCCGAGCCGCGCGTTAATGTTTGGCGAGCGGCGGCAACTTACAGAGGGTAGAGGTGCAGGCCCTGCAATTGCTCGCTCACGCCGTTCCAGGCGAAAGGTGGCCTCCAACTCGAGCGAGCTTTGACTATCGATAGCCCCTCTAGAGACACACAGACTAAAGCACACTTACAGTGACCCATAGACTAATGCACACTGACAGAGACCCATAGAATAACGCAACACCTACAGACTCATAGACTAACACACACCTACAGAGATCCATAGAATAACGCAACACCTACAGACTCATAGACTAACACACACTTACAGAGACCCATAGAATAACGCAACACCTACAGACTCATAGACTAACACACACCTACAGAGACCCATAGAATAACGCAACACCTACAGACTCATAGACTAACACACACCTACAGAGACCCATAGAATAACGCAACACCTACAGACTCATAGACTAACACACACCTACAGAGACCCATAGAATAACGCAACACCTACAGACTCATAGACTAACACACACCTACAGAGACCCATAGAATAACGCAATACCTAGAGACTCATAGACTAACACACACCTACAGAGACCCATAGAATAACGCAACACCTACAGACTCATAGACTAACACACACCTACAGAGACCCATAGAATAACGCAACACCTACAGACTCATAGACTAACACACACCTACAGAGACCCATAGAATAACGCAATACCTACAGACTCATAGACTAACACACACCTACAGAGACCCATAGAATAACGCAACACCTACAGACTCATAGACTAACACACACCTACAGAGACCCATAGACTAACGCAACACCTACAGACTCATAGACTAACACACACCTACAGAGACCCATAGAATAACGCAATACCTAGAGACTCATAGACTAACACACACCTACAGAGACCCATAGAATAACGCAACACCTACAGACTCATAGACTAACACACACCTACAGAGACCCATAGAATAACGCAACACCTACAGACTCATAGACTAACACACACCTACAGAGACCCATAGACTAACGCAACACCTACAGACTCATAGACTAACACACACTTACAGAGACCCATAGAATAACGCAATACCTAGAGACTCATAGACTAACACACACCTACAGAGACCCATAGACTAACGCAACACCTACAGACTCATAGACTAACACACACCTACAGAGACCCATAGACTAACGCAACACCTACAGACTCATAGACTAACACACACCTACAGAGACCCATAGAATAACGCAATACCTAGAGACTCATAGACTAACACACACCTACAGAGACCCATAGAATAACGCAACACCTACAGACTCATAGACTAACACACACCTACAGAGACCCATAGAATAACGCAATACCTACAGACTCATAGACTAACACACACCTACAGAGACTCATAGAATAACGCAACACCTACAGACTCATAGACTAACACACACCTACAGAGACTCATAGAATAACGCAATACCTACAGACTCATAGACTAACACACACCTACAGAGACTCATAGAATAACGCAACACCTACAGACTCATAGACTAACACACACCTACAGAGACCCATAGAATAACGCAATACCTAGAGACTCATAGACTAACACACACCTACAGAGACCCATAGAATAACGCAACACCTACAGACTCATAGACTAACACACACCTACAGAGACCCATAGAATAACGCAATACCTACAGACTCATAGACTAACACACACTTACAGAGACCCATAGAATAACGCAACACCTACAGACTCATAGACTAACACACACCTACAGAGACCCATAGAATAACGCAACACCTACAGACTCATAGACTAACACACACCTACAGAGACCCATAGAATAACGCAACACCTACAGACTCATAGACTAACACACACTTACAGAGACCCATAGAATAACGCAACACCTACAGACTCATAGACTAACACACACCTACAGAGACCCATAGAATAACGCAACACCTACAGACTCATAGACTAGCACACACTTACAGAGACCCATAGAATAACGCAACACCTACAGACTCATAGACTAACACACACCTACAGAGACCCATAGACTAACGCAACACTTACAGACTCATAGACTAACACACACTTACAGAGACCCATAGAATAACGCAACACTTACAGACTCATAGACTAACACACACCTACAGAGACCCATAGAATAACGCAATACCTACAGACTCATAGACTAGCACACACTTACAGAGACCCATAGAATAACGCAACACCTACAGACTCATAGACTAACACACACTTACAGAGACCCATAGAATAACGCAACACTTACAGACTCATAGACTAACACACACTTACAGAGACCCATAGAATAACGCACACTTACAGACTCATAGACTAACACACACTTACAGAGACCCATAGACTAACGCAACACCTACAGACTCATAGACTAACACACACTTACAGAGACCCATAGACTAACGCAACACCTACAGACTCATAGACTAACACACACTTACAGAGACCCATAGAATAACGCACACTTACAGACTCATAGACTAACACACACTTACAGAGACCCATAGACTAACGCAACACCTACAGACTCATAGACTAACACACACTTACAGAGACCCATAGACTAACGCAACACTTACAGACTCATAGACTAACACACACCTACAGAGACCCATAGAATAACGCAACACCTACAGACTCATAGACTAACACACACCTACAGAGACTAAGGTAGACTTACAAAAAGCCCCAGACTAAAGCACACTTACAGAGACCCATGGACTGTCACAGACTTATATAGCAACCTATTGGGAATGGTCAACAACCTACAGACTCATAGACTAACACACACCTACAGAGACCCATAGAATAACGCAACACCTACAGACTCATAGACTAACACACACCTACAGAGACCCATAGAATAACGCAACACCTACAGACTCATAGACTAACACACACCTACAGAGACCCATAGAATAACGCAACACCTACAGACTCATAGACTAACACACACTTACAGAGACCCATAGAATAACACAATACCTACAGACTCATAGACTAACACACACCTACAGAGACCCATAGAATAACGCACACTTACAGACTCATAGACTAACACACACTTACAGAGACCCATAGACTAACGCAACACCTACAGACTCATAGACTAACACACACCTACAGAGACCCATAGAATAACGCACACTTACAGACTCATAGACTAACACACACTTACAGAGACCCATAGACTAACGCAACACTTACAGAGACCCATGGACTGTCACATACTTATATAGCAACCTATTGGGAATGGTCAACAAGCACAAATACTAATTGAAAAAACGTAACACATTCATCAATAACGCACCTTAAAAAATAAAAATATATATCGATATAATAGCAACTTCTTTGGTACTGACCCTTCTTCCCAGGGCAACGAGCTTACACGCTGCACCAGGTACTTATTTAAGGCTGAGTCAATATAGGGGTGGCACAGGATCGGTTCAGATATTTGTCACTGGTGTTGGCCGTGAGCGGGAATCGAACCCCGGTTTCTGGGCTCGCAGAGGAGTGCGCTAACCGCCGCTACACGATACGCTCTCACGCAAAGACAAAGATCCCCCGTATAGCCTTGACAGACTGTTGGGGCAAGTGCTGTTAGCGAGCACCTACTAAGGCCGGCACGGCACACGAGGGGGTGCGTGGCCAGAACCACGCCCGACCGCCTTTGTCTCCAAAGTGCTGTTTTTTTTTCTTTCCCATCAACATGCTGGTGGTACACAATTGTACACCGCAACAAAGTCACAGTTACGACACGGAGAGCCTCGGTCTGTCGGTTGCCACTTGGGCTCAGGCGAAGCGAACTGTAGGAGGATCTGGTGTGGCCGTCGCAGACTCCAGGATTCAGCTTTCTGCTCGTATCTGAAGAGCCTCGGCACCTCACGCGACCAGGATATGCCGTTCGATCGCCAGGTGCAAAATGTCATCAGGCCCTGCGGTTCTTCATATCGAGGCTCTATGACGCAACTCCGCCACGATTGAGTCGTGACGCGGCCGACACGGTGGCGTGTCGAGTAGGATGGACAAAAGCTCGAATATCGCAACTCACTACTCTACGGGACGTCTGCCAAAAAACATTACCAAGCTGCAGGAGCGAGCACAACATTCTTCAGCGCGTGCCGTGACGGGTACTGCAAGATCTGACCGTGTCCGTCCAGTGCTCGTCGAGTTGCATTGGCTTCCACTTGCCGAACGAATACGCTGTGAGGTCGCCCTCGACACACACAAAGTGCTTGCCACAAATGAACCACAGCACCCATGGCGATCGCGTGAAGGAACACAAGTCATCGCGCGAACTCCGGTCATCCTCGCAGCGGCTTTTGGCTAAGCGTCGAACAAAGACGGTCACCGCATCGCGCGCTTTCAGATGTCACCTCCGCAGCAGCAGGTACTCATTTGAGGCTGAACAGACCTAGGCGAGGCCCAGGACTGGTTCAGATAATCGTCACTTGCGTTGGCAGCGAGCGGGAATTGAACCCGGGTCACCGGATTCGTAGCGCAGTGCGCCAATCGCTACACTACACACTCTCGCACGAAACAAAGACACAGATCCCCTGCGAAGCCTTAACAGACTGTTGGGGCAAGTGCTGTTAGCGAGCACTTACGAAGGCCGGCGCGGCACACACGAGAAGGCGGGCGGCCAGCACCACGCCCGACCGCCTTTGTCTCCCCAGTGACGATGATTATACACACACGCACACTCTCCATCTCACACGCACACACTCTCCATCTCACGCGCACACTCTCCATCTCACGCACACACTCTCCATCTCACACGCGCAGTTCCTGTCCCCAAAGTGAGTGACTTCACAAACCATTTTCCCCGATTGATTTTTCTTTCTTTCTCTCTAACCCCCCCCACCCACCCAGGCCTGTCTCTTTGTTTTAAACGTTGGCACCCCCCTCCCCCCTCGCCTTACACTGCCCCCTCCACCCCCCACCATCGTCCCCCCTTCCCCTCCCAAATGACTTCCCCTTCCCAGCAAATACCTCCACCCCCACAGTTCCCCCCCAAAAGCCACAGTGATCCTCCTCACCCATTCACCCACCTCCACCTCCAAAACCCTTTGTATCTCTCTCCCTCACTCCATCTCTCTCCATCTCTCTCTCTCTTTTTTTAATAACATCACCATCATATTAATTCTCACCATCTATTTTCAGGAATACGTGTCGAAACATCTGTGACAGGTCACATTTTGCCTTTACAATGGGGCAGGTAGAACGCAAGCAGGGATTGGGATTCGTTTAGAACGCTGTCTGCCTGAATGTGCAGACGCCAGGGATGGTGGGTGATGGAGGTGTGTGGGGAGTGGTAGTGTAGCAGTTAGTGCACTGCGCTATCAACTCGGTCTATGTGAGTGTGTGGGTCTTATATTTCGATTTAAAGCTTTCGTGACTGCAGGGATTCATCTCCTTGGTTCTTTCGGTAAAGTCACGTAGAAGGGAAATAATACAATAATAAAAATAAAACATAATAAAATAATTCTCACGACGTTTCGGCTACAACGCAAGCAGCCGTCCTCAGGTGAAGAATGAAACACCACCAAGCTTGGAGCGTATATTTAACCTGTGTTGGAGGGGGGAGAAGAGCGCCTTGACAAAATAATTTGCATATCAAGAGGAATTTAGCATCTTTATACGAGTCTATGGATATCTGTACACACCTCTCCATCTCCCTCACCCTCCATCTCTCTCTCCCCCACTCCCCATCTCCATCTCTCAGTCTTTGCAGGAGGCACGGATGGAGAATGGCAACTCTGGCTGTCTCACTGCGGGGCTCACTCACAGACACGCGCAACGCACGCACTCTCAACCGGGCGCACACCCGCCGGTTCACTCCAGGCGTCGTGTTTTAGAGGCACTTTAGCCGCTATCCCCACAGCGAGGTGAGGCGATGAGGCATGGCAGAGAGGAGGGGAGGGTGGGTGGTGGTGGAGGAGGAGGAGGAGGTGAATGATTGGAGGTACATTTGTAGCTAGGTGCTCGGTGTGCAGGTAGCCGGGATGAGCTGCAGACGTAAACGTTTCGGGCAATTTCGTATCATCTGCCGAACGTCCATTTTTTGGGGAAATCGGAACGGACGATGCCCACTCACGACGGTTTATACAACGCCGCCATGGATCGATTTTTACGACGCAGAAACTTTGATTTACGGCGCAGCTTCTGACACGCCTCCTGCGAACGCGTTCCGACAGCCAGGTCTGGTTTCCCACGTGACTTTTTGCGTGGGGACCTTTTGTACCTCTTAAACCCGAGGTTAAATACGGCCGATAAAAGGTGAAACGCATCGGCAGGTGACGTTTCCGCCGCTTCTACCGTCAAAAAAAATCTCAAAATTTCACGAGCCGCGGTTCTCCGCGTGGCGAATACGAGACGGCCGTTCCTTAATAAACAACCCCCTCGATCCGGCCGAACAAAAGCTGTTTAGGCATGCGGTGGCTGGGCATGCGGGCTACATGACCCAGCCAACGCAGCCTTGCCTGCCGGAGGAGCTCACCGATGGGCCTTTGCCCAGATCTTTCAAGGATTTGTGAGCTCCTCACACAATCCAGCCTGCAGGTTAAACCCAGGATGGATCGTAGGCAGGCCAGCCTAAATGTTTCCAACCTGCCACATAGACACACACACACATAGACTCACACACACATAGACACACACACACATAGACACACACACACATAGACACACACACACATAGACACACACACATAGACACACACACACATAGACTCACACACACATAGACACACACACACACACATAGACACACACACACATAGACTCACACACACATAGACTCACACACACATAGACTCACACACACATAGACTCACACACACATAGACACAGACACACATAGACTCACACACACATAGACACACACAGACTGCATCTTCTGCTTGGCTGTGCTGTGATGCTCAGAGCACGGCAACCACGCCTCTTGAGGCCCCACTGCATTAACCCACCTCTCTCCCATCCGCCCTCCTCCTCCGAGTCCAAACACCATGATCCCCCCCCCCCTCACCCACCACCTCCTCCACCTCCCTCTACCCCCACCAAGACCAGACACGTGCACTACCTTGCATTGTTGCACCTGTGTGTGTGCGTGCATGCTAACAGCACTTGCCCCAAAAGTCTACTCAGCCTATACGGGGGGAGGGGGGGTCTCTGTGATGTGTTCCTGATTTAGAAGTTAGTCCCAAAGAAAAACAATCCGAAATTTGCACGGAGGTGTGCGAAATTTCGGGCATTCTGAATTTTATTCTTATTCTTATAATATTATATTCTAGGGTATTTCGGTGACTTTACCTAAAGACCCAAGAAAATGAATTCCTGCAGTCACGGAAGCTTTAAGTCAAGATCATTAATATGATTTCGGATCGATAGGATAGTTTGTCGCGAGAGGTGGCGATGTCGCGTATGATGGTAACTTCAGCGCTTGTTCCAGTCACGTGGCGTACGGTGACCTCGCTTCTGTCTGCACGAAGGCGCTTATTGCATCTCGCGTGTTCTCGTGTGCGGGGAGCCGTCGTGTAGCGGTGAGCGCTACGCTGCCCTACGAACCCGGCGACCCGAGTTCGATTCCCACCGTTCACGGCTAACACCGGTGGCGATTATCTGAACCGGTCCTGGGCGTCCCCTAAGTCGACTCCGCCTCAAATGAATACCGGGTACAGTGTGTAAACGTCAGCACTGGGGAGACAAAGGCGGTCTGGCGTGGTGCTGGCCACCCACTCATCTTTGCGTGCATAGGTGCTCGCTAACAACGCTTGCTTCAACAGTCTGTTAGGCTGGCAGAGGCCACCAACCTTTGTGGCACCAGGGAACGGTTCCGTGGAAGACAATTTTTTCAACGACCGGGGTGGGGGGGGGGGAGTTCATCATTGGGTCTTTCCCACTTTTCAAAGAAGCTCTCCAGCGACGTTTGTTTGTTTTACTCATTGTGGCTACTAGGGGTTAGCAGCTTGTGGGCTTACCAACACTATGACTGAGGCAAGTGCGCAGTGCGGGAAAGAGGCGCGGACGGAAGTGGTCAATAATAAAATAATGGGGGCGGGTTCCACGTGCGCACTCACCGCTCTCAACTCCTGCTGCTGTGGGGCCAAGGGTGGCACAGTCGGGTTTTTTACAATCGGGTTTAATTGTCTTTTTATATTAAACCCGATCATCTGAGATTGGGAGAAATCCGGTATAATTGGTTCTAATTGGAGAACCGCACTTCGCCGACTTCTCAACGATGGGCTTCATCCATTCCAAGCGAAGGAACTCACTGGCGCCCACGATTGTGGAGGAGAATCTCGTGTTCATCAAGACCAACCTGCCCGCCGCATTCTACGACTACCCCGTGCCCGACGGCCCCCCCCGAGTACGATAGCAGCACCGACGAGGAAGCAGCCTAAGCCTTGGATCAGAGTTTCGTATTCATTAAACCAGGTTTTAATTCCCCGAAATCGGGTTTAATTGTATTAAAGACAAAACACGATGCCTGCCGCTAGAAAATCTGGGTTTTTTCCACCCATGTGTGGGGCCCGGTTTCTAACAGGTTGGGGACCGCTGAGTTAGAGGCTATACGGGGGGTCTGTTTTGTGCTTGCACCAGTAATTTAATGATTAGTGCGCTCGCTCCCACTCAGGTTCTTTATTTGTCCTGGAGGAATCCGTAGAGCTATAAAGCTCTTTTTCGCAAATGTCCAGTAGGGGGCACGCGGGTCAGAACGTGGCAACAACAAACGGCACAAAAACACGATAGGAGTGCAGAGGATTGGAAAGGTCAACAAATCACGAAAACAAAAATATGTAAACAAGTAAAACTAAACTATTTTTTTTATCTCACCAGATAAAGCTCACTGAGCCATTAGTTTATTTTTCAGAAGCGACCTGGCCACAAATCAAGATCCAGGATGGTCATGTCTATGCGCCGCTTCTCGGTGGCAGCCCCAACAGTCTGGAACGATATCCCTCTGCACATTCGCAGCATCACCTCAATCGCCTCCTTCAAGAGAGACTTAAAAACTCACCTCTACAATCATGCTGTTGAGCGACTCTGAGCTTGGCTCCGCGCCTCTGAATTGCGGCCACTACGTCTGCAAATTTGCGCGCGTTACAAATTAAACTATTATTATTATAAATCAGAGCTCAACAAAGTGGCTTATCGGAACGTGGAAGTTTACAGCAGCAACAATAGCAATCAGAGCCAGTCAAGAACACACAAACTCTCCACACAGAGAGGTGCCCGAGTCGGGAATCGAACCCAGGCCTCTTGTTGCTGTACCTCATCATAGCACAGACATTGCATCTTTGGGGGGTGGAGTGGGTTGGGGGGGGGGCAAAGGGTGAGTGGGGGGGCAGCCAAATCTTTCAAAGGTGCAAACATCTTGGAAGGGTAGCCGAGTCTCCTTTGAGAGAGGAATTTTTTGTATTTTTTTCCAACCCCGCAAATTGTAATGCTTTAATTATTTATTTGGGCGGCGAGGGGGGGGGGCGCTGGAGTTTTTTTCATAGCGAGAAAGCGGAAGGGTATCGATCTGCGAGATGGGCCGCTCTGTCACTACGTGTGCTCACTGACCGGCGGAGAAGGGAGGAGAGGATTTAAAACATTCTCAAAACCCCAACTTTGTGTCGGCGGGTCATCCGCTTGCGCCCCCTGGGGGGAGGGAGGGGGCGGCAGGGGGGGGGGGTCTGGCGAGCCAAGGTCACGGCGTCCTTCCGTTGCCCGCGAGAGCATCGCCACGTCTCTCTCTCTCTCTGCTGCCAAGTTTGTTCCACTTGGGCCCTCCTTTTCATTGCAATGATTCGTTCGACATCGTGATCAGAAGGCAGTCGAGCGAAGTGTGGCCGAATCTCCATCTGTTCCAGCTCCCTTTCCAATGAGGATCGAGGATGCGCCGTGCCCTAGCGTTCCCGGAGAAGGCAAGTTGACGAATCTCCATCTGTTCCATCTGCAAGGGGATAAAGCACTGCTCCCTCGCGCAAGGCGTGGGTTTTCTCCGGATGCTCCGTTTTCCCCCCAGTTGTCTAAGCCACTCGTAATATTGGCTGAACACACCTTGGAATAATAACGGGATGTAAAACTATGTAACCATTTTTTTTTTAAACTATACTAATGTAGCGGGACTCTGCTGAACAAGGCTTCTAAGACTTCGTGTGGTTCCCCTATAAAGTAATTATTCTTCTTGGTTCTTTCGGTAAAGTCACGTAGAATGGAAATAATAAAACAATAAAAATAAAACATAATAAAATAAAAAAATATTTCTATTTTTATTATTTCCATTCTACGTGACTTTACCGAAAGAACCAATAAGATGAATCCCTGCAGTCACGAAAGCTTTAAATCAAAATTTAAAACTAATTACTATTATTACTAGATTTAGGCAGGGTCCTGCCAAGTTCTCAGAGTAGGGGAGGGGGGGGATGTCGCTGCTGTGTGTCGTCCCAATCGAGCCATTTGCGTTGTAGCATTGTAAAAGCCGGGACGTCAATTGGCCAACACCCACAAGATTGTGTGCGAGCGGTTCATCATTCCTTTTGTGAGCAGCTACGGGAAGGAACCCGGAGAACCCCGGAGGAAAGTCCATGCAAAACACGGGGGGGGGGGGGGGGGGGGGGGGAGAGAAACGCACAAACCCTGCACGCACAAAGGTGTGCGGCAAAAACGCAGTGCCCCTGGTGCGTTGCTATAAACAAAAAAGCTTGAAGGCTCTCCAAAGTAGTTCTGTTATATCTCCTTCCGCGGGCCGTTCTCTAAACACCAGGGCGATGTACCTACGTTTCGCTGCGCACGCTAGGGAACTTGTTCAGGAACGTCAGGAACGTCTGCGGCTGCTGCCGAAGAAGCTCCGAACACGTAGAACGACATCGTGCCAGACAACACGCGGCACGACCGGCACACTGGAGTGCCATACAGCAGCACAACCGCGAAGATGTACACAGAAGAGCAATGGAATGATTTTGGAGAGTTCCAAATGGATATACTTATACTCCTGTCACAATGCGTCTGGCACAATCAGAATAAGGGATTGTCATATGACAGCTGGCTAACAGCTGTCCCCGTGAACTGTCTCGCCTCATCTCATGCTGTGTTCAACCGTCACACTTGCAGGGCACAATACCCACTCACCCACCCATCCACCCACTCGCTCACTCACCTACCTACCCACTCGCTCACTCACCCACCCACGCACTCGCTCACTCGCCCACCTACCCACTCGTTCACTCACCTACCTACCCACTCGCTCACTCACCTACCTACCCACTCGCTCACTCACCCACCTATCCACTCGCTCACTCACCCACCCACTCACTCACTCACCCACCCACACGCTCACTCACCCACCTATCCACTCGCTCACTTACTCACTCACCCACCCACACGCTCACTCACCCACCTATCCACTCGCTCACTCACCGGCCTATCTACTTGCTCACTCACTCACTCACCCACCCACTCGCTCACTCACCCACCTATCCACTCCCACACTCACTCACTCACCCAACCACCCACTCGCTCACTCACCAACCACGTTACAGGTCTGAAAAATAAGAATAGGTTTCACCCTTTCTGGCAATAAAACAGTTGTGCTAAGATGTTCAACCGCCAAACTGAAACCTTTTGCAAGGAATCATGTCTGCAATAACCACATATACTTGTGGTGGACATGCAAACAAAAGACAATGCATATACTAGCGGAGCATGTTTTTTTCATGTTCACCAGTGGTTAATGCAGACATGTTTCCTTGCAAAAGGTTTCAGTTTGGTGTTTTTACAACTTAACACAGCTCCTGTTTTATTGCCGGAAAGGGTAAAACCTATTCTCATATGCAAGGTCACCTCCCTCCTCGTTCTGCCTCTTCCACTCACACCGCTCCATCCGTTTTGCCGAAGCTCTTCTCAGATGCAATGATGATACTGGTAGGAACCTCCTGGTTACACCAGCCCACAGGGGATTATTGTGTCCGTCCGTCCGTCATGCAGGGAGGGGCTGGGTGGGGAGAGAGGGGCTGGGTGGGGAGGGTGGGGAGGGGCTGGGTGGGGAGAGAGGGGCTGGGTGGGGAGGGTGGGGAGGGGCTGGGTGGGGAGAGAGGGGCTGGGTGGGGAGGGTGGGGAGGGGCTGGGTGGGGAGAGAGGGGCTGGGTGGGGGGTGGGAGGGGTGGGGCTGGGTGGGGAGGGGCTGGTCACCCCGTGGTGCCCTTATAAAACTCAACGTTTAACCTACTCACGCCGGCTTGTGCCCGCCCTCACAGTCGGGCATATTTGCGGAATACACCACGCCGCCGTTGACCCTGGCCATTGACGGAGCAACCCAACGTTCCTACCAGCTCCCTCCGCAGGAATGTGTTTCACCTTTCTTCAGTTCAAGAGACGCGTTATGCACCCGCAGCTTTTACAACCTTGGGCGTGCTGTTTGTCGCTGGCCGCTTGCTGTTTGGGCGCTCTGAGCACGGTGCTCAGGTGACCACGGAAAACAAAAGAACTGTGAACTTGAGGTCGATCCATGTGGTCGTCATGGACGTTCATTATTATAATTACATCATTATTATTACATTATTATTACATTATTATACCATTATTATTACATTATTATTATTACATTATTATTACATTATTAGTATTATTTAGTGGGATTATTCCCCGCAGCCTGTAGCAACTCGCTTTCTCACGGCGGCACAACTGGCTGCGTTGCACGGCGGGGTCAACGTCAACCATCCGAGCAACTTTCAGCCCCCCCCCCCTCCTTCCCACCCCCCCCCCCCCCCCCCATGCACCCCCCCCCCCCATTTTTTTACAAAGCAAATTTAAGTAAAACATATTTTAACGTATAAATAATAATTTACCAACCGATTTATTTCAAGATCAACAAAAAATATATATTTAAAAAGAAATGTGCAATCCCACCCAATGCCACCTACGGTTTAAAAAGCGGCTCTGGGAATAATAATAATAATAAAACACGTGGCACGATTTCTCTGCATTCGTTAAAATTCGTTTTTAATTCCCGCTCGCCAGCACAAAAAAAAAGTTTTTTTTTTCTTCCCCCCCTCCCCGCGCGTTTGTTTGTTTACTTATTTACGCATCTGGGATGAAACGGGCAATTACTCTCTCGAGCCAGCTGCCCGGCAATGCCCGAGTGAGTTGGGAGAAAGCCTCAGCCCAAAGAATTCCGTTGACTTATTGATGAGAAATCTGTTGTTTAGAAACATTACTCACAGCAATCTCTACCGCTGGAATTTTTGAAGATTTTTTGGGGGGGGATTTTCTCCCCCCCCCAATCCTCCTCCTCCTCCTTGCGTGCCAATTCACAGCCTCGTCGTCTAGAAAAGCGAAGGTAAAGATGCAGGGCCCTGCAATTGGATTGCTCAGGCCCACTGTTGGCAGAAGGGGACCTCCACTTTCACTTACAGTGAGCGAGCTCATTCGCAGAGCCGCAGATGAATACAGACTTACATGGAGACTCATAGACTTACACAGACTTACATAGAGACCCATAGACTTACACAGTCTTATATAGAGACCCATAGACTTACACAGTCTTACATAGAGACCCATAGACTTACACAGACTTACATAGAGACCCATAGACTTACACAGACTTATATAGAGACCCATAGACTTACACAGTCTTACATAGAGACCCATAGACTTACACAGACTTACATAGAGACCCATGGACTTACACAGTCTTACATGGAGACCCATAGACTTACACAGACTTACATAGAGACTCATAGACTTACACAGACTTACATAGAGACCCATAGACTTACACAGACTTAAATAGAGACCCATAGACTTACACAGACTTATATAGAGACCCATAGACTTACACAGTCTTACATAGAGACTCATAGACTTACACAGACTTACATAAAGACCCATGGACTTACACAGTCTTACATGGAGACCCATAGCTTTACACAGACTTACATAGAGACTCATAGACTTACACAGACTTACATAGAGACCCATAGACTTACACAGAGAGCCACACACTAACACAGATTTACAGAGACCCATAGACTTACACAGTCTTACATGGAGACCCACAGACTTACACATACTTACAGACACCCAGATTTACACAGAGAGCCACACACTAACACAGATGTACAGAGACCCATAGACTTACACAGTCTTACATGGAGACACGTAGACTTACACAGACTTACACAAAAGCCCACAGACGTACACAGAAAGCCACAGACTAACACAGATTTACAGAGACCCATAGACGAACAAATACGTATATATACTCACAGATGAACATAGATACCCATATACTTGCATATCCACAGGCTAACACATACTTACAGACACCCAGATTTACACAGAGAGCCACACACTAACAGATTTACAGAGACCCATACTCTTACACAGACTTACATATACTCACAGACGAACATCGAGACCCATATACTTGCACATCCACAGGCTAACACATACTTACAGAGACTCACAGACTTACATAGTTATAGACAAACACAGAATTTGATAGAGACTCACAGCATTACATAGTGGCAGGCTAACACATAGTCACAGACTCACATTGTGACCCACAGACTAACGCAGATTTACTCACCTCATTTACTCACGATTAACAATGTTTTATTTCACCAGGTAGGGTCCAATGAGCTCTTTTAAAGAAGTGACCTGGCCACAAGAGACAGCTCAACGAAGTGGTTAATTATCACGTGGAAATTTATAGCAGCCAAATACTCTAAAAGCACGTTCATTCTAAACGTGGAGGGAAAAACCGGAGGACCCGGAGAACATTCCACGCGACCACGGGGAGAGAGACACGCAAACTCCGAATCTACAGCAGGCGTCAGGGTCGGAATCAAACCCACGACCTCCTGCGTACCAGGCGAGGGAATTCATATCTCGCCACTGCAGTGTCCCGACATACATGCACACAGTCGTGCATCGAGACTTATAGGGCCTCCCCAAATGAAGAGCTCTAGAGAGCCACTCTAGAGGGTCACATTGGCCTACTCTTCCCCGCTGGCCAGACGCGTTGCAAGCGGTGGGAGAGTATTAGCGCACACCACGGCCTGTCGATCGACTGTGGTGGTAAGATGTTAATTACTTCGCCCGGTATACAGGAGGCCGTGGGTTCGATCCTGACCCTGACGCCTGCTGCTGTATATTTTGAGTTTGCGTGTCTCTCTCCCTCTCATCATCATCATCACGGTGGCTAGGAGATGTTAACTACCTCGCCTGGTATACAGGAGGCCGTGGGTTCGATCCCGACCCTGACGCCTGCTGCTGTATATTTGGAGTTTGCGTGTCTCTCTCTCCCTCCTCGTGGTTACGTGGATTTTTCTCCGGGTCCTCCGGTGTTTTCCCTCCACGTTAAGAATCAACGTCACGCATTTAAGAGCATTTGGCTGCTGTAAATTTCCACACGGTGATAAGCCACTTCGATGGGCTACCATTTGAAGGGCATGTCGCTTCTGGAAAAAAAGCTGTATAGCTCAGTGGGCCTTGCCTGATAAAAATTGTAACTAAAATTATTTATCTTCTTGGTTCTTTCGGTAAAGTCACGTAGAAGGGCAATAATAAAATAATAAAAATAAAACATAATAAAATAATTCTCACGACGCTTCGGCCACAACGCAAGCAGCCGTCCTCAGGTGAAGAACAGGTCTGTCGGGAAGACGCTGTGTTGTGGCCGAAACGTCGTGAGAATTGTATTTTATCATGTTTTATTTGTATTATTTGATTATTTCCCTTCTACGTGACTTTACCGAAAGAACCAAGAAGATGAATCCCTGCAGTCGCAAAAGCTTTACATCGAAATAAAATTATTTAGACTTATACTGCGAGGTGGACAGAGGTGGCGGTGGATACCATCGTTCGAACTCGCCCCCACCAGGAGATGTAATCATTGCGGTGACCTCCCCAAACGCCCCCCCCCCCCACCCTCCAACACATTCGTATTTAAATAATTAATCCGCCAGTTATCGGGGTGACGTCCAGCACGGCGGGATAGTGAGAGGTGGTGACGGCAGTGGCGGATTGGGGGGGGGGGGGCCCTTCATCCAGCAGTGGATCGAAATCGGTCGACGATGACGGTTGACGATGAGGATGATGATGATTTAATTGCCCGAGTGGAACTCTCTTCTGTGTCCGAGTGAGGCGGTCGAAAACTTTTGAGAACGAAAGCGAGCGAGAGAAAATGTTAAGCGCGTGCGATGTTTGGATTTTTTTTTTATTTGGGGGGGGGGGGTGGGGGGGTGGGGGGTGGGAGGTTTAAATCGAATTGGAGTTGTCGGGTCGACTTTTTTGTTTTTTCCATAATAGAGCAATCTTATCACACCAGCACAAACACACACACACACACACGCAGAAATTATGACAACATTCCATTTCCTTGTGTTGTTCAGATGATTAATATCCGGGCTTCATATAGGAAAATAAGTGGTATGCCAGTTTAAAAATTAATATTTTTATTATTTTTAAAATATATTCTTATTATTATTCCTATTGAGCCTGTGTGTGCATTTCATTTTATTCCTTCGAACTTTTTAACCACCTTTTTGCGTGCGTGCATTTGTGTGCGTGTCTCTGTGTCTCCATGAATATTCTGCGGAGTGGTGGCGCAGTGGTTAGCGCTGCACTGCGCTACGAACCCAGCGACCCCGAGTTCGATTCCGGCCCACGACCACCAACACCCGTGACGATTGTCTGAACCGGTCCTGGGCCTCCCCAAGGTTGCCTCGGCCTCAAATGAGTACCTGGTGCAGTGTGTGAACATCAGCAGTTCTGGCCACACCACCCCCTCGTGTGCCGTGTCGGCCTTCATAGGTGATCGCTAACAGCACTTGCCCCAACAGTCTGCTAAGATTATATACGGCGGGGAATCTTTGTCTTTCTATCAGTGTGTGAGAGTGCAAGACTGTGGGAAGCTGTATCGTAGTGGTTGGGGCGCTCTGCTGCAAATTCGGAGACCTGAGTTCAATTGCTGCTCACGAATATCTGCACCGTTCCTGGGCCTGCTCCCCTAGGTCAGTTCAGCCATACAGTGTACGGGTACCCAGCGCGGAGTTCCTGCCATAATAGGTGCTCGCAAACAAGGTGTTTCTCTCCTTGGCCTCTGAGGCTACGGCACGTCTGGAAAAAACATTACCAAACATTACCGGGCAGCGGCGTGTCCAACATTGCCTGGCACGTGTCGTGACGGGTACCGCGAGATCCGACCGTGTGCGTGCAGCGCTCGCCCGAGCTGCATTGGCTTCCGGTTTTCGATCGAATTCGTTATGAAGGTCGCGCTCGTTACACGCACAACGAGCTTGCCACAAGTGAATCAAAATACCTCGTATTCTTAGGTTTTTTCGGTAAAGTCACGTAGGTAAAAAATTAAAATTAATCGAAAGTAAAATAAAAATAAAATAAAAATCACGACGTTTCGGAGGCAACACAAGCTTCCGTCTTCAGGTGGAACCGTCACAGCACGATTGCTGCATCAAGTAAGGAATTTCTCTTAAGTAAGGAATTTCTCTCACTTGATGCAGCAATCGTTCTGTGACGGTTCCACCTGAAGACGGAAGCTTGTGTTGCCTCCGACACGTCGTGATTTTTATTATTACTTTTATTAATTTTATTTTTTTATTTTTACCTACGTGACTTAACCGAACAAACCTAAGAATATGAATCCTTGCAGTCACGAAAGCTTCAAATCTAGAATCAAAATACCTCGCTGATCGCGTCGGGGAGCATAAACCGTCACGCGGACTGCGGTCATCCTTGCAGCAGCAGCGGCTTTTGGCTACCCATCGAACAAAGTCGGTGGTCACCGCATCGCATGGCGCTTTCAGATGCCCTTCTACGGCTGTTTCGAACGCTTCTCAGATAGTAGGAAGCCAATGGGAGCTGTGCTCTTTTAAATCGTCATCTAGATTGAGAACAAATTTCTTGAGAACTGCTTTTTGTGTCTAGTCTGTTGTCCATCCCCGCACCTCCCATCAGCACGGTTGGCCACGTACAGTGCGAAAGAAGTTCAGAATACGTACATACATACAATGCGTTTGTCCACAGAGGTTGGTGTGTGGTGCGGTTACCGACACACCCCTGGCTGGCGGCCTTCATCTCCCCCACAGTGCTGATGTCCACACTACCATCACCACCACCACCATCATCGCCACCAACTACCCCAGGTAGGGTCGCACTGCCGGCTTGGAGGGAAATGCACGTTACGCTTCTTTCGCACCGTACCTAAGCCAAGCGTGCTAATCGGTGGGTGATGCGAAATGTGGCCGATTAATCAATCGCATTACGGTCGCCCCTGCCGGGGTGGCAAGGATATCCTTGTTCTACGGGAGGGGAGAAAAAAAATATATATCCCGTCCAATTTTTTATTTTTCACGGTTCCTGTCCCGCTTGTGACTAAATTCAATTTCACATTAATGCCACCACCAGCACCAGCAGCAGATTGTATTAGCGAATACATCAGCTACTCGCCGACCTTGCTAATATAATCCGTGGTCGTTTCTTTTCGCGCAGGGAGAGTAAACGACATTACATCTCTCCCTTGATTTAATTTGCCTCCCTCCAGCCGCACTTCTAACTATCCTCTTTAATTTTTACGGAGTTTTTTTTTTTAACAGGGTGGGCCGGGGTGGGTGGAGCGTGTGCAGCGCAGCGGTTAGTACCGCCGCAGCGTTCAGATGAAACCGGCGACCCGAGTTCGATTCCCGGCTGTGACTAACGTCAAATGGTGAGCGATATCTGTAACCGATTCAGCTTTTACCATCTACATGGCAGAAGCTCGGTCCCATTAGCAGCAGTTGCACTTTAACAACTCTGGCACCCCCGCCCCCCTCTCAGCCAGTCTACAAAACAAAGGCTCAGTCCTATGTTATGTAGACTAGCCGTAGTTTCAAGCCGCACCAACCTTACCATCATAATAAAAGGGGGCCTGTCCTGGTTCATCACCCCCTCAACCAGTATATATACGGGGTAGAATCTCTTGGAATCTCTCATTTACTTGATACAGCAAGCGTGCTGTGACGGTTCCACCTGAAGACGGAAGCTTGTGTTGCCTCCGAAACGTCGTGATTTTCATATTATTTTATTTTACTTTCATTAATTTAAAATTAAATTTTTTACCTACGTGACTTTACCGAAAAAAACCTAAGAATATGAATCCTTGCAGTCACGAAAGCTTCAAATCTAGAATGCATTGACCAGCATGTGTCAAGTATGGTCAAACAACACTCCCCCACCCCTCCACCACCTCCCCTCCCCCCGACATTCAGCGGTAGATTGGCACAGCGCTGGCTAACGGCTTGTGTCCGTGAATTTCACTCGTCGTCGATTCCCGCAGCATTCGCCTTTTCACTTTGGCTGCCCGCCCACCGGCAAATTATATTTGTCATTCACAGTAACACCGTCATTAGCCTGCGTGGCACGACGGCCTCATCCGGGCTGCCATGGCACGGCCGTGTAAGGACTCAGACTCTGGCTTTGTTATCTCAGCCCGGTGAGGCCCCGCTGAGCCAAGCGGCTGCGTTACACGGACTGGGATGCGCTGTTGGCAGCGGCAGTTACAGGACATCGCAGCTCCACAGAGAGTCGCAGAAATCCATAGGGTGACATAGAGATTCGGAGTTACGTAGAGACGCATAGAATTGCATGGAACTTCATGAAGTTACACAGAAGGTTCATAGCGTTGTATTGAGATCCGTAATTACATAGAAATGTACAGAGTTACATTTAGATCCATAAAGTTATACAGTTTCACGGAGATTCATAGAGATGTACAGAGATCCATTGAGTTACACAGATACTCATAGCGTCACATACAGACGCATACAGTTGAGTAGACATGCAAATAGCTGCAGATATTCACTCACACACTCCACTTCGGAATAGACTACTTTAATCTTTCTTTTCACTTTATTCAAATCAAGAAACAAGATAAAATTCTCACCGATTGCAACTTTGATAATAGTGCCGTTTTTCCGCATCGCTGATCCGTGTGGCGCTTTGGAGCTTTGTAATTCCCTCCCGTCGTCTTAATGAACTCTTAACACGTAGCATATGCTTAACACGCGACCAATATTATCCCTCCACATTTAGAAAATTGCATTTAGAGTATTTGACTGCGCTACATTGCCACAAGATGATCAGCCATTTCGCTGAGCTCTCATTCGTGACCAGGTCGCTTCGTAAAAAGCGCTTCATAGCTTTACCGTGTTAAAATAAAGAAAATAAATAGTTTAGTTTCAGTTAAATCGCCTGCCGTCAGAAACGACAGCGTCGCCACTTTGCCACCGCTCGCTCGCGGCCTGGTCAAGCGCACGTGGCTATAAACGTGACAGGCCCCAAAAATCCGTTTGCTTTTACAGCTGTTTGAATAACACACCGCTAAATTTCGATTGAAAGCTTTCGTGACTGCAGGAATTCATCTTCTTTGTTCTTTCGGTATAGTCACGTAGAAGGGAAATAATAAAATAATAAAATAAAACATAATAAAACAATTCTCACGACGTTTCGGCCACAACGCAAGCAGCCGTCCTCAGGTGAAGAACAGGTCTGTCGGAAAGACAGCGTCTGAATGGGTCTTTTGAGTGAGTCTTTCCAACAGACCTGTTCATTCAGACGCTGTCTTTCCGAAAGACCTGTTCTTCACCTGAGGACGGCTGCTTGCGTTGTGGCCAAAACGTCGTGAGAATTGTTTTATTATGTTTTATTTTATTATTTTATTATTTCCCTTCTACGTGACTATACTGAAAGAACCAAGAAAACACACCGCTATTCATATTTTTTACTTTTGCGACTATTTAAAAAAAAAGCGATGATACTTTGAGCGGTTTTCGCATCCAAAAATTGGACCGAGCTTGCGCGAGCGAGTGGCAGATTCAAATTACAGAAATATCGTTTTTTTTTTGTCCCGTTCCATAAATCCGCCACGGGCTCTCTACGCCGTTAATTAAACTCAGCGGGCTCGGCTTAATATAAGTTGGGAATAATTTTGTGGGATGTTGTACGGGTGGCGTTAGGTAGAAGGCAGCCCTTTCTCTCTCCCCCTCAGGGGTTGTCTTTCTTTGACACTTTGGCTGGCAATGTGAGGATCGTTATTTTGCGTCTGCCAAGTGCACCCGCGGGTACTTTAAACTAAACTAACTCAACTGTTGTTTGTTTCAGTTTACCAGATAAGGCTGAGCTTTACAGCGCTTTGTCTGCAGTAACCCTGCCTATCACAGATGACAGTTCAACCAAGTGGCTTATCATCATCACCGCGCAGACATTTAGAGCAGCCAAATAGTCTAACCGCGTGACATTGATTCTAAATGTGGAGGGGGGGGGGAACCGCTGAGCACAGGAGGCCCAAAGCGTCAGGGAGCCAGCAACAAACAGCACCGCCAATACACCATTGGAACCTCATTTGCCAGAATAAAAAATATGATAATTGTTTTTTAACCCTTTTATCTGGCAACAAAGCTGACATCTTTTTTACGAGTCATGTTTGCATAGACCACAATACCTGCAGTCATAATGCAAACAAAAAACATAACTCTGATATGTATGCACTGTCCTTGAAGTTGATTGGTCCACACCCAAGACAGCTTTCCTTAGAGCCTAGTCTCACATGGGTTGGACCAGATGACGCCAAAAAAATGGTGTAAATGCTTACCCCGAGCTCTCATACTCTGATGGTGCATTGTCTTTGAGTTGTACGCCTTTTGGCGTCATCTGGTCCAACCCATGTGAGACTAGGCTCTAAGGAAAGCTGTCTCGGGTGTGGACCAATCAACTTCAAGGACAGTGCATACATTATCAGAGTTATGTTTTTTGTTTGCATTATGACTGCCGGTATTGTGGTCTATGCAAACATGACTCCTCGTAAAAAAGGTGTCAGTTTTGTTGCCAGATAAAAGGGCAAAAAAACAATTATCAGCACCACCAATGTTGCCATAGATAAGATTGTAACGCATTTCTTGAATTGAGCAAGGTCATTTCTTACATTAAAGTTTTTTTTTTCTCATTTAGATACGAGAGGAAACCAGAAAAGCCGGAGAAAACCCGTGCAAAACAACGGGGGCAAATATACAAAATTCATATTCTTAGGTTTTTTCCGGTAAAGCCACGTAGGTAAAAAATTTAAATTAATAAAAGTAAAATAAAATAAAATCACTTGATCGCTTGATACAGCTATCGTGCTGTGACTGTTCCACCTGAAGACGGAAGCTTGTGTTGCCTCCGAAACGTCGTGATTTTTTATTTTATTTTTTATTTTACTTTTATTAATTTTAATGTTTTACCTACGTGACTTTACCGAAAAAACCTAAGAATATGAATCCTTGCAGTCGCGAAAGCTTCAAATCTAGAATTATACAAAACTCCACCGAGCAACGTACCCCGGTTGGGAATCTAACCCAGCGACCTTCTTGTGGTGAGCCAGGAGCGTTACTAGCGTGCCACCCTGCTGCCGCCAGTAGCGATCAAAGAGTGATAAGGAGGTGACTGACCGCTGGTCAGTGATTGAGTGATCGGAGTGAATCGGTGAGTGCTGCATCATCAATCAACACGACTGCTCGACGTTCACTTACGTCTGGTGCAGGGCGTTGTAGCAAATCGCAGTGGTAGTGGTTGAACAGTGTTGGTGGTGGTAGTGGTTAGACACAGTGTGGTGGTTAAACACAGCGTGGTGGTGATGGTAGTGGTTGAACAGTGTTGGTGGTGGTAGTGGTTAGACACAGTGTGGTGGTTAAACACAGCGTGGTGGTGATGGTAGTGGTTGAACAGTGTTGGTGGTGGTAGTGGTTAGACACAGTGTGGTGGATAAACACAGCGTGGTGGTGATGGTGGTGGTTGAACAGTGTTAGTGGTGGTAGTAGTTACACACAGTGTGGTGGTTAAACACCGCGTGGTGGTGATGGTGGTGGTTGAACGGTGTTGGTGGTGGTAGTGGTTAAACACAGTGTGGTGGTTAAACACAGCGTGGTGGTGATGGTGGTGGTTGAACAGTATTAGTGGTGGTAGTGGTTACACACAGTGTGGTAGTTAAACACAGCGTGGTGGTGATGGTGGTGGTGGTTGAACACAGTGTGGTGGTGGTTGAACAGTGTTAGTGGTGGTGGTGGTGGTTGCATACAGTGTGGTGATGGTCGTTGAACACAGTGTGGTGGACGAAACAAAGCTGTTTTTATTTTACCAGGTAAGGCCAACTGAGCTATGTAGCTCTTTTTCAGAAGCGATCTGGCCACAATTATTAGCTCAGCGAAGTGGCTCATCATCATGTGGAGATTTATAGCAGCCAAATACTCTAAACGCGTCATGTTGACTCTAAACGTGGAGGGAAAAAACCGGAGGACCCGGAGAAAAATCCACGCGACCAGTACATGCAAACTCCAAATATACAGCAGCAGGCGTCAGGGCCGGAATCGAACCCACAACCTCTTGTATACCAGGCGAGGTAGTTAACATCTCGTCAGAGTAAGAGGGCTTGGGCAGGGCATATCACAGCAAGATGGGATGGTACCCACAGTTATAGAGGGGCTTGTTTTGGCTCGATTTTTTTATTCATTATAGATGTAAACTTAAAAATTTGATCTGTATTGTATTATGATTGTTATTGGGATCAAACATCGAAATGGAATTTTTTTGCACTTTTTGTACGCAGCATGGACGGGTGGTGATTTTTCCGTAGAATTTTATTGTTCACGTATGTGATGTCTAGATTTGTGTACAATGAATTTTAGGTGTATCTTGTCATTTTATTGTTTGTTGCGGTTGCACCGAAATCAAGAGCCGAATGGCTCAAGGGGTAAATCCTAATAAATGAAACTGAAAACTGAAAAAAACTGCCCGATGAGACAATAATAATAACGCAGTGGATGCCAGCGGGGTGGAAAGCGCTGGAGAATATCGTCCACCCAGGAGACGGAGCGATTAAATCGGCCGGGTGGATCATTGCGACGCAGGATCGTGAAGCGGAACGCGGAGGCCTACACCCAGTAGTGGATTGTTTCGGTTAGTTTTGTTTCAGTTCATTTAGAAGTACCCTGTGAACATTGGTTCCCTGGCAAACATAGCGTACGTGATACGGCTAATGATGGTGGTGGTGGTGGTGATGGTAAGAAGAATCACCGCCATCATCATCGTCGTCATCATCGTCGTTGTAAAGTCATCAACGCGTGCTGGAAAGAGCGACAGAATCCATGCGCGAGCGTGGTTTTTCTTGCTCTTTTAAATTAAGCGCCCACCACCCCCCCCCCCGCCCCCACCAGCCATCACCTGGCTTCGCTGCTGAGTAAAATGTTATCATCCAGACACGTAATTATCCTGCAGTGCGACTGGGTTGTTAATAATAATATTAAATGTATTCTTTACAGAGACAAAAGGTGGGAGAGAAAAAAATAATAATCATCCGAAGACGTTTTTCGGTGTAAAGGAGGAGGCAGGTTATTTAAAAAAAAATATTTCAATTAAAAAAAAGACGCGCAAGAGAGAAAGAAAGCGAATAAAATATATATTAATAAAAAATGATAGCGTGAAAAAAAAGACGCGGGCGAAAAAAAAAATCCGCGTGTAGTATTTTTTGAAAATGACAAATTATTTAATAAGCTCATGAATAAATTGCATTAGGGTAATACAATTTGAATAAGCAGACGATATGCCTCTTCCTTTTTTTAACTACACATCACATCGGCCACACGGCCTTCCTTTCAGCAGCCATTGGTTCAACACGAGCAAAACTTACGCCACGGGCTTCGGACGTTCGGGGTGTCATCAGCAGTCGAGTCAAGCTCGCTTTAAACCAATGGTGGTGAACTGCCCAGATGTTTACAGGCGAAGACCCCCCTCTGTTAGATATGGGTCATAGGAAATACACCCTTGGGTGGTGGGATGGGGCGTTGGTGAGTACGCTTCACTAAGAAACCTCGAGCAACCTGAGTTGGATTCAAGGCCAGGGCTATGTATGGTCAGGAGGGAAGTCATATCTAAACTGGTCACGTGTCAGGGCAAAAATGCCTCATACTCTTAATTATTTCGGTAAAGTCACGTAGGTAAAAAATGAAATTAAAATTAATAAAAAATTAAAACAATAAAATCACGACGTTTCGGAGGCAACACAAGCTTCCGTCTTCAGGTGAAACTGTCACAGCAAAAAAATCTGTATCAAGTTTCACCTGAAGACGGAAGCTTGTGTTGCCTCCGAAACGTCGTGATTTTTTTTTATTAATTTTAATTTAATTTTTTACCTACGTGACTTTACCGAAAGAACTAAGAGTATGAATCATTGCAGTCACGAAAGCTTCAAATCTAGAACAAAAATGCCTCATTTGGCCTTCAAAAACTGTCGGGGACGGTGCTGTGAGCGAGCGCCTATGAAGGCCGGCACGGCACACGAGGGGGTGGGTGGCCACACACAGAACCGGGTACTCATTTAAGGCCGAGTTGATCAAAGGGAAGCCCAGAACCGATTCAGATATTCATCACCGATGTTGGCTGTGAGCGGGAATCGAACACACACACGCTCACAGACACACATCACAGACGCAAACTTGATGTATTAAGCATTTCAATATACCTGCGTATCAGGATGTTATGCACACAAATTAAGAGACTCTACCCACAGAGTATATATATACACGTAGAATTATATACCCACACACACAGAGTCGAGCGACGGAGCCCAAAAAAAAAAAATCCAATAGCAAATTGAATAAAGGTCTCAAGTCAGGACGAAGAGGATGTTAATGGAGTGTGTTTGTATAACCCCTTTGCTGCTGGCGGGCTCCGATAGTATTTAGAGCGGTCGGCTCGTTAGGCAGGGCTGTAATTAGCGCTGGCGTTTTAACCGCGTGATGAATGGAGTGGAAGAGTCGCGTCTCGTGCCTTTTGACTCGCGCGCGGTGCGTCGGAGAGAACGCGCGCCGCTCTGGGCTACTGAGAGTGGACGAGATAGAGAGCGAGTGTGTGCATGTGTGTCTGTGTGTGTCTGTGTGTGCATGCGTGTCTGTGTGTGCGTGTCTGTGTGTGTGTCTGTGTGTGTCTGTGTGCGCGTGTGTGTCTGTGTGCGTGTGTGTGCATGTGTGTGTCTGTGTGTGCCTGCGTGTCTGTGTGTGCGTGCGTGAGTGTCTGTGTGTGTGTCTGTGTGTGTGCGTGTGTCTGTGTGTGTGCGTGTATGTGTTATGTGTGTGTGTCTGTGTGTGTGCGTGTGTCTGTGTGTGCGTGTATGTGTGTGTGTCTGTGTCTGTGCGTGTTTCTGTGTATGTGTCTGTGTATGTGTCTGTGTCTGTGTGTGGGGAGCGGTAGTGTAGCGTTAAGTGCGCTGCGCTACGAACCTGGCGACCCGGGTTTGATTCCCGCTCACGGTCAACACCAGTGACGGTTATCTGAACCGGCCCTGGCCATCCCCTAGGTCGACTCAGCCTCAAATGAGTACCTGGGGCGGTGTGTAAAAAATATCTCCATTAGGGAGACAAAGGCGGTCGGGCGTGGTGCTGGCCACCCACCCCCACGTCTGCCGCTCCAGCCTTTACAGGTGCTGCTCGCTAACAGCACTTTCCCCAACAGTCTGTCCAAGGGCTATACGGGGCATCTTTGTCTTTGTGGCAGCAGTAGAGCAGTGATTTGCGCGCCGCGCTACGAACCCGGCGACCCGAGGTCGATTCGTAATCACGGCCAACACCAGTGACGATTATCTGAAACATTCCCTGGACCTTTCCTTCGGTCGACTCACCCTTAAATGAGTTCCTGATGTGGTGACCATCAGCGCTGGGGAGACAAAGGCGGCCAGGCGTGGTGTTGGCCACCCATCCCCCCTCGTGTGCCGTGCCAGCCTTCATAGGTGACCCTCGCTAACATCACTTGCCCCGACAGTGTGTGTGGGTAGGCTACACTGTGTGCCTTTGTGTCCAGCACAGACACACACACTTGTATTATTACAGTATGTCCGTGTGTGTGTGAGAGAGAGGGTGAGTGCCGTTGCCAAGGGCACACATAGTTTACTGATATAAAAAAATATTAAAATCGTCCCCGTATATCCCTTCTCTTTATCGTAATCACTGCACTGATGATGCCATGATTGGACTCGGAAGTGAGAGCGGAGTTGCGCACGACAGAAACCGGATCGTGTTCCAAACCCTCCTACATGTGATGTCCATTTTTGGGGTTCCAAGAATTGTATTTTGGTTTAATTTTGAGGTTCGAGCTTTTTTTTCCCCCTCCCTTTTTTTTGCTGTTGTTATCAATTAAATTCCTAGGACTTGCTGAACACAAATTACGTAAAAAATAAAAATAACGGCCGCATTCATTCTCGTTCGCTATCGAAGACAGAGAGAGAGGGGGTCGGGGTGCGGGCAGGAGAAGAAATCACAAACCGGGCAGCAGCAGCAGCAACAGCAGCAGCAGCCACGCGGTGAGGACGCTACCAACGATTGCCCGAGCTCTGCAGTCCTCCACGCGTTAAGATGCACGCGGCCATGAAACGAGCGCACGGGTCGCCCGTTTGACGAGACGCGATTTTGAAATGGCGCGTTAAGATCCATTGACGGTTACATCCGCAATGCGCTCGCGCGCGCTATCGTCAGAGTGACGTCGCCCCAGCTGCGTTGGCGACGGCGTTGTGGAACGCGCCCGAGGGCCCGCCGTTAGTCGGGCGGCAACGTTCAGTCGCGATGCTGCCCGAGCTGCGGCAGCACGAATTCCACAAGCGCGGCGGCAGAGGCGGCAGCGTCACCGTCTCCTCCTCCTCCTCGCGCGCCATTTAGAAGTTCTCGTCCGCGTGAACGTTTTTGCCTCGTTTGAATTACGCTTCAGTTCACGGGATTTTGAGCGACGCGCCGTTTTTCAAGGACACATCGCTACCGCCGCGTAAAATGAGAGGCCGCTGTGGTCGCACGCGTGGCAGGAGACCGGAGCGCCCGGAACACAAAGAATATAAACCCCATTGGAACCTGATTTGCCAGTAAAAAATATGATAATTGGTTTTTTACCCTTCTATCTGGCAACAAAACTGACACCTTTTTTTACAAGGAGTCATGTTTGCATAGACCACAATACCTGCAGTCATAATACAAACAAAAGACATAACTCTGATAATGTGCAACTGTCCTTGATGTTGATTGGTCCACACCCGAGACAGCTTTCCTTAGAGCCTAGTCTCACATGGGTTGGACCAGATGACGCCTTTTAATATAAACCCCGCGTGTGCGACGGGGGGTAAATCTCGATCCCATAAAGATTGAACAGATGGAGTGGACAATTCCCGTACCACGTTCCCCTGGCATCAAGCCACGGTGCCTCCTCGACACCTACGGGATGGGAGTTTCACGACATCTTGTGCGTGCGGTGATCCGCCAACCCTCGCTGCTGCTGCGTCCACAGCGCTGGGTCACAGGCACGCGCCACCATCGCCCCGACTAATGGCAATGACTTCATTATAAATCATAATTACGGCTCTTTGTCAATCCACTGCTGGATGAAGGCCTCCCCCAAGCCGTGTCGGATATGAGGGGGTTGTTTGCCCATACTTCACCACGCATTCCCTGCTCTTTGCATAGGTTCACAGTTCTACAAATGATTATATATTTTATATTACTAGGTACGCCCCACTGAGCTATCTATATAGCTATTTTTCAGAAGCGACCTGGCCACAAAATTAAATTTCAACAAAGTGGCTCATCATTACCTGGAAATATGTAGGAGCCAAACACTCTAAACGCGACATTCATTCTAAATGTGCAAAACTCCACGTAACCATGGGGAGAGAGAGAGAGACACGCAAACTCCAAATATACATTAATTCTAGATTTGAAGCTTTCGTGACTGCAATGATTCATATTCTCAGGTTTTTTCGGTAAAGTCACGTAGGTAAAAACATTAAAATTAATGAAAGTAAAATAAAACAAAATAAAATTCACGACGTTTCGGAGGCAACACAAGTCTCCGTCATCAGGTGGGACCGTCACAGCCGAATTAGCTGCATCAAGTGAAGCAATGATTCAAGATGTAATCCCTTATAAGCAAGTTGAAGGGAGGTGGAGAGGGGGGGGGAGAGAGCTTATCAGGCTGTGGTAGCCAATGAATGGAAACGTATCGGGAGGGAGGAGGAGCGGTGATCAAAGACTGCACGCAGTGCTCAACACAATGAATGGAGACGTGTCGGGACGGAGGGCGAGCGGCGATCAAAGACTGCACGCAGTGCTCAACACAATGAATGGAGACGCGCCGGGACGGAGGGCGAGCGGTGATCAAAGACATCACGTAGTGCTCAACACAATGAATGGAAACGTGGCGAGCGGTGATCAAAGAACAATGAAGAGATTACTGTTAAACACTGTGGATGTTAACACTCGGTGAAGTAAATTAAAATAGTGCCTGTCAGATAAGATGGTCCAAAAAGTGTAATTAAGTCTTTTTTGCGTGGTTAATAACATGAAATTGTCTTTTCCGAGACCAAGGTTCTCTGCAAACCTCCGGGCTACCATCAAAGGTTTGTACACGAAGCCATACAAATATACAAACACAGACATAATTTCAACCGTGATGATGGGTACAAACTCAGTAATCACTGGAAAGATGTTATTAACCACGCAAAAAAGACTTAATTACACTTTTTGGACCATCTTATCTGACAGGCACTATTTTAATTTACTTCACCGAGTGTTAACATCCACAGTGTTTAACAGTAATCTCTTCATTGTTCTTTGATCACCGCTCGCCACGTTTCCATTCATTGTGTTGAGCACTACGTGATGTCTTTGATCACCGCTCGCCCTCCGTCCCGGCGCGTCTCCATTCATTGTGTTGAGCACTGCGTGCAGTCTTTGATCGCCGCTCGCCCTCCGTCCCGACACGTCTCCATTCATTGTGTTGAGCACTGCGTGCAGTCTTTGATCACCGCTCCTCCTCCCTCCCGATACGTTTCCATTCATTGGCTACCACAGCCTGATAAGCTCTCTCCCCCCCCCTCTCCACCTCCCTTCAACTTGCTTATAAGGGATTACATCTTGAATCATTGCTTCACTTGATGCAGCTAATTCGGCTGTGACGGTCCCACCTGATGACGGAGACTTGTGTTGCCTCCGAAACGTCGTGAATTTTATTTTGTTTTACTTTCATTAATTTTAATGTTTTTACCTACGTGACTTTACCGAAAAAACCTGAGAATATCCAAATATACAACAGGCGTCAGGGAGTCAGGATCGAACCGACAACCTCATGTACACCAGGCGAGGTAGTTAACATCTCCTAGCCACCGTGATGATGATGATGAGAGGGAGAGAGACACACAAACTTCAAATATACAACAGGCGACAGGGGGTCGGGATCGAACTCACGACCTCCTGCACACCATGCGAGGTAGTTAACATCTCCTAGCCACCGTGGTGATGATGAGAGAGAGAGAGACACACGCAAACTCCAAATATACAACAGGCGACAGGGGGTCTGGATCGAACCCACGACCTCCTGCACACCAGGCGAGGTAGTTAACATCTCCTAGCCACGGTAATCCAGTAGGCCGGCTCCTGCTTAATACCGTGGACCGAACGAGCCGCACAAAACAAAGTCGACGTCGAACATCGCAAGTTTGACCTTGGCTGCTTCGTGGTCCTAATTTTGGCCAAAAAAAATTTGAAGAACATCAGACGCCACGTGGGCTGGTCGTCACCACGCCGACTGCACGGAAAAAGAAGTCCGGACCATCGTGCAGAAGTGATGAGTGCGGTTCAAATTCCTTAGGTAAACAAGCAGAATAATAATAAAACCAATCAGGTTTGCAGAGATAAACACACGGACACATTTGTGCTGTACACATATATGATGTACACAAAGATAAAGATCCCCCGTATAGCATTAACAGGCTGTTGGGGCAAGCGCTGTTCGCGAGTAGCACCTGTGAAGGCCGGCACGGCACGGGAGTGAGTGGCCAGCACCACGCCCGGCCGCCTTTGTCTCCCCAGTGGCGATGATTTTACACGCCGCACCAGCTACTCATTTGAGGTTTAGTCGACGTACACATACACACAAAGACATACACAGATGCACGGAGATGTAAATGCACACACGCGCACACACAGAGCGAGAGAGAGAGAATTGACAAGCGCTGAGGCTCAACCGCTCGTAAATGTGCTGCCCCCTCCTTTCCCCCCGCCGCCCCCCCCCCCTCACCTCCCGCCCCCCCCTCTAATCGGCACTTGCCGCCCCTTTTGGCGTAAATAAATAAAAGCAACCAATTCATTTGGAAATTTAAGAGCGCGCATTCGGGAGAGAGCACTCAGGGTTACTCCCCCCGGAGACTCTGCCTAAATCGTCCCGCTCCGAGCGGCCCAACAGATGTGAATGGATCGTCGTCGCACACTCGACTCGCGTGGGTCGCTCGTTCGCGATGGTCGCTCACTCATTTCCAAATGAATTGGTTGCGCTTCGAAACGTGGCTCGTCATGTGGAAACTGATGTCAGCCAAATGCTCTAAAGTCCAAACGCGTGATGTTCATTTTAAATGTGGAGGGAAAAACCGGAGGACTCGGAGAAAAATCCACGCGGCCACGATGAGAACACGCCAACTCCAAATACGCAGCAGGCGTCAGGGTCGGGATCAAGACCACGACCTCCTGCGTATCAGGCGAGGTAGTTAACATCTCCTAGCCACCGTGATGATGATGAAAGAGAGACAACGCAAACTCCAAATATACAGCAGGCATCAGGGTCGGGATCAAGACCACGACCTCCTGCATACCGGGAAAGGGAGTTAACATCTCCTAGCCACCGTGATGATGATGATGAGAGAGACACGAAAACTCCAAAGATACAGCAGTCGTCAGGGTCGGGATCAAACCCACGACCTCCTGCATACTGGGAGAGGGAGTTAACATCTCCTAGCCACCGTGATGATGATGATGAGAGAGACACGCAAACTCCAAAGATACAGCAGGCGTCAGGGTCGGGATCAAGCCCACGACCTCCTGCATATTAGGCGGGGGAGTTAACATCTCGCCAATGCGGCCGGACACGCCTGAAAAACCGGTCTGAGGTTCAGTGAAGGATTCCAAGTGAAATAAATATTTACGTCTGCTCAGTGCACTCAAAGCACAGAGAACTGTACCTTCACATTTAATTTCTGTCATTTGTTGAAATCTATTTTTTAAAATGTTAAACAATTTCAAGAAAATGATTAATTTCTTGACGCTGGCAAGATCTAACAACACACACACACACAGGTGTGCAGCTCTGCACGTACAAAGCCTCTCTGCCTTGTCCAGACCACCAGCTCAGCAGAACTGAGCATGTGGCCACATCATTGAGAAACACAAACCCAAAGAGGTGAGAAAATGTGGTCGTCCCAACACACAAAAGTGAAAAGACAAAAATGTAAATCGGTATCGTCCTCACTGGGACTCATCAGTACAACACGGTCAACGTTCACTGCTGTGGTACGCCTCTGGGAAGCAATGCTGTACACACGTGTGACCTGTTGAATCTATTTGTTTCCAGCTTGCATGAATGTTTCTGTTTGCAATGGGGTGATCTCGTCATTTACAGGGTTCAATTGACACCGGCTGATGGTGTCAATTAAGATGCCGGGCGGCGCTAGCTAAGCACGTGGCCTGCAATCCAGCGATGTGGAGGCAGGAAGGGTTGGTGGATCAAGTGAAAGTTGTGAAACTCCAATCTTAATTTGGAGCTTTCGTGACTGCAGGAATTACTCTTTGGTTCTTTCGGTAAAGTCACGTATAAAGATAAAATAATAAATTAAATAATAGCATACGACGTTTAGATTGCAACACAAGCAATCATCATCAGGTATAAATTAAATAGATTTTTGTTGCTATTTCATTTATACCTGATGATGATTGCTTGTGTTGCAATCGAAACGTCGTATGCTATTGTGAAACTCCCTTTTCCCGTCAGCTTCGAGGTGCCATACCCTGTTATCACCAGAAGAAGGCGGTACAGCAAACGTGAACTCCACCTGTTTCATCTGTGCGGGATGACAGTGCTGTTCCACTCGCACGCGTGCTTTTAATCAACAAGGCTCCAATATCAACCCACATGTACACGCGAATTGGCCGACAACACCTTAACCCTCTTCTGTTCCGATGGTGTGCGTGTACGTCGTTACGTGTACGTCATCAGCTTTTTCTTCCGATTCCGCTCCAATGACATAGACGTATCGGAACGTGACCGGAAGAAGAACTGAAAAAAAAAAACTTTATCGGTACGGAGGCTCTCACAAGGCAGTGCGGGAGGTCGTGTGGCACAGTTTGGAGCCAGCTATCGTAGGGTGCGGCCGTGTCGCTACGGGTCTCTGCGGTGAGTAGCAACGTCTTTAAAAACGACGACACTGCGCCACTCGAAATATAATGCCTAGCCAGGATGGTCATATTCTTAGGGTTTTTTTCGGTAAAGTCACGTAGGTAAAAAAGTTAAAATTAAAATTAATAAAAGTAAAATAGAAAATAAAATAAAAATAAAAATCACGACGTTTCGGTGGCAACACAAGCTTCCGTCTTCAGGTGGAACCGTCACAGCACGACAGCTGTATCAAGTAAATGAGAGATTACAAGAGATACCACTCCGTATATATAATGGTTGAGGGGGGGGGGATGGGCCAGGAACGGCCCACTTTTTATTATTATGGTAAGGTGCGGCTTGAGACTACGGCTAGACTACATAACAAATGACTGAGCCTTTATTATGGTGAGGTGCGGTTTGAGACTACGGCTAGCCTACATAACAAAATGGTCATGTCTATGCGCCGCTTCTCGGTGGCAGCCCCAACAGTCTGGAACAATATCCCTCTGCACATTCGCAGCATCACCTCAATCGCCTCCTTCAAGAGAGACTTAAAAACTCACCTCTACAATCATGCTTTTGAGAGACTCTGAGCTTGGCTCTGCGCCTCTGAGTTGCGGCCACTACGTCTGCAAATTTGCGCGCGTTACAAATTTAACTATTATTATTGTGCGTTCCGAGATTCAGCAGTGAATGGGGCACGCACCCACCCTTCAGCTTGCCGACGTCTCGGAACGGGAAAGGAGTTCAATATATAGAGGATCGCAGAGCTCGGGAAATCATTGGCGCAGGCTCACCTCTCACGCTTGCTCTTTGGTTCCTTCTCGAGCCTCCGAGCCGTCCTCTCGATTCCATCACGACCCTGCTGACATCGGGAACGGAAATTCAGCGACGTCATTAACCTTGGGTACGTTCTCCGCAACAACAAAAAAGTCAAGTGCTTAAAGAAGCGTGCTTGGAATCACAGTGAAGGATGGAACGAGGAGCGAAGAGGAACACGTGGTGGTTGAGAACATACAAAGGCTGTTAACCCTTTGCGGCTCCGTGACGTCTGCAAGTTGCAGGGTGGGGAGTCCCATTCACCGCCGCATCTCGGAATGCACAAGCGGTGATCGTGAAATTTTATTTAGAGAGGCGTAGGAGCACCATTGTTTTTAAAGACGTTGCACTCACCGCAGAGAACCGTAGCGACACGACCGCCGCACTCTAATGACAGCTGGCGCCATACTGTGCCTTGTGGGAGCATCGGTACATCGTCCGACCTGACGTACCGATAAAGTGTTTTTATAACTGATGACGTACACGTACATACCCGGACGTCATAGGAATGGGAAAGGGTTGTCAAAAGAACGAAACTATTTTATTTTACTAGGTACGTTCCACCAAGCTATTTCGCTCTCTTTCAGAAGCAGCCTGTCCACAAGTGATAACTCAACGAAGTGGCTTATCGTGTGGAAATGTATAGCAGCCAAATACCCTAAAACACATGTTGATTCAAAATGTGGAGGGGAAAACCAGAGGACCCGTAGAAAAATTCACGCGACCACGAGGGAGAGACAGAAAGACACTCAAACTACCAATATACAGCGGGTGTCAGGGTCAGGATCGAACCCACGAGCTCCTCCATTGCAGGCGAGGGAGATAACATCTCCTAGCCACCTTGGCACCCCAAGGAGACGGAGCGATGAAATCAGCTCGTGCGGAGGTGCTGTGTGAATAATTCCATCGCAGGATCGTTGAGAAGTGAGGCCTTCATCCAGCAGTGGACGGAGCACGGCCGACAATGACTGTAATAATATAATTAGTTTAATTAACAATCTTCATTTTATAATCCGTCACAACGCTCCACACCACCACATATTCAACTTCCTGTCTAAAGAACACGAAACACAATGTTCGTAGTCTGTCTGTTGCCACCCGATCCACTACGCAAATGAGAATTATGGGTAAATCAAATGCCACACGTCCGTCCATCACATACCCCCCCCACCCCAGATGAATTACAATCGGAATTATATATTTTTGTTGCATAAACACCACTTTCCAATTACATTAGCCTTGGCGTCCCAATATGATTTACGCCGCGTACTTAAAACGGCAAGGACGCTTCAGCGGGCGCACTGGACTTGCAATCCAGAGGGGTGCCGGTTAAATTCCATCTCGCAGTGTAGAAACAATGGTCATAGTTTCGTGTTAAATCTCCCCCCCACCACCACCCAAACTCCACACCGGTTTTGTCCAACTGGCAGTATAAATGGGTACGCCATAGTTAGTCTATCGGCAGGTGATGCAAGGTATGTTTGTATGTATATTCTCGCTCACGGCCAACACCAGTGACGATTATCTGAACCGGTCCTGGGCCTCCCCTAGGTCGACTCAGCCTCAAATGAGTACCTGGTGCGGTGTGTAAACATCGCTACTGGGGAGACAAAGGCGGTCGGGCGTGGTGTTGGCCACCCACCCCCTTTTGTACCTTGCCGGCCTTCATAGGTGCTCGCTAACAGCACTTGCCCCTACAGTCTGTTAAGGCTATACGGGGGGATCATCTTTGTCTTCGTTGAACTTCTCTCGCACCGTACGTAGCCAACCGTGCTAATCGGAGGTGCCGGGGGAATAACAACTAAACACGATGAGCAGTTCTACAGAAATTAGTTTTTTTTTATGGTGGGGTAAAATGTGGGAAACTCTGAGCCACAGTTTAAATTAATGTCTTACTTTATATTTTTCGGAACGATGGTCGTTTGGCTTGGATTAGGGGCCGTCCATAAATGACGTCACGCACCTGGGGGGGGGGGGGTTAGGCATTTGTGACGATGTGTGACGAGGGGGGGTGGGTTTGAGAAATGTGACGTCACATCAAAATGCGCAACTTTAAGTAAATATAGACAACACGTTCTACTTAATTAAATAGACTTTTTAATAAATGTTTCCTCCTACAACATCAGAGTGCAGCGCCACATTAAATACGCACTACAATGACAATAGTTTAAAGCGATTTGAAGCATGTTTCATTTTTTTTGGGGGGGGGGGGCAGAGCTTTGTGACGTCATATTTGAGGGGGGGGTCTGACTTTTTGTGACGCCGTGTGACGATGGGGGGGGGGGGTCAAAAATCGTCCAAAATCGCGTGACGTCATTTATGGACGGCCCCTTAGGGTTTATCGGCGTAAGGCACTACCACTAGAGTATCAGCTATGCCTATTAATAATCATATATTTACGTAATCGATATTCAGGCATGCTTCCGCAGTAACTGTAAATATCGCACTCCTAACGGGAGATGGATGTGGTTCTTGTAGGGCCGAGGGTCTCCTTCTGTTCCGTAGGCCTACCGTAGGTGCTGCTTTCCCGTGTTACTGCCGCCGCTGTTACTCGCTTGAGTGCGCGGAAAACACAATTTGACGATGACAAGTTCATCTCCGGTGTTAATTTATCTCACCTTAGGGGCCATCCATAAGTGACGTCAAACGCAAACGGACAGTCGGCGAGCGCGACGAGGCTTCTGATTGGTGTAGGGAGGCCTCAAAGGGCATTGGCTAAGAGCGGAGAGACATGATTGGTGGAGGAGAGATTCAAACGTTAAAAAAGGCGGGAAACGAGGGGGTGGGGAGGGGGTGGACGGTTGAGAACCGTTGTTGAAAGGGGGGCGGGGATTGTGGTGAGCGAAGCTTCCAGAAAGGGGGGGGGGCTTAAGGGGGTCTAAAAGGGGGCGGGGATTGTGGTGAGCGAAGCTTCCAGAAAGGGGGGGGGGCTTAAGGGGGTCTAAAAGGGGGCGGGGATTGTGGTGAGCGAAGCTTCCAGAAAGGGGGGGGGGGGGGCTTAGCAATGAAAGTGGTGTCGTGTCCTAATTGAAGGCGTCTTCTTGGTTCTTTCGGTAAAGTCGCGTAGAAGGGAAGTAATAAAATAATAAAAATAAAACAATAAAATAATTCTCACGACGTTTCGGCCACAACGCAAGCAGCCGTCCTCAGGTGAAGACCAGGTCTGTCGGGGAGACAGCGCCGAAACGTCGTGAGAATTATTTTATTATTTTTTATTTTTCTTATTTTATTACTTCCCTTCTACGTGACTTTACCGAAAGATTTCGATTTAAAGCGTTCGTGACTGCAGGGATTCATCTTCTTGGTTCTTTCGGTAAAGTCACGTAGAAGGGAAGTAATACAATAATAAAAATAAAACAGCGTCGCCTCGACAGACCTGGTTTCACCTAAGGACGGCTGCTTGCGTTGTGGCCGAAACGTCGTGAGAATTGTTTTATTATGTTTTATTTTTATTATTTTATTATTTACATTCTACGTGACTTTACCGAAAGAACCAAGAAGATTTACCGAAAGAACCAAGAAGATGAATCCCTGCAGTCACGAAAGCTTTAAATCGAAAAAATGAAGGCTTCTTAGTAAAAAGGAGGGGGAAAAGAACCGTGTGTGGTGACGGACGTTGTTACAAATGTGTTACAAATAAGAACTTAGCGCACAGACAGTTTAAAATGAAATAAACACCAGCGGATGAACGGGTTGAAGAAGCCTTTTCGACCAAGGCGTTACCATCACCCGCCAATGGAAAACGTTCCCCACCACCGACAGGAAGATAACTTTGATCCCAATAAACGTAACTTTATATTGCATCTCTCCTCAGACGAGTCGCCGTTATTGAGTAGGGAGGATGGGAGACTAATGCAGATTAAAATACTCGGTTGATAACGGGTAGGCCGCGATGAGACCACGGCGCTTGGCTAGCGGGTCTGCCGGGGAGTGCGCGCTTTGGTCGGTAGGGCCGGGAAGCAAGAGGCGGGTCGCTTTTATTTAGCGCGGCGTAGTTTAATAACTCCCAAGTTATATTTTAGTTTTTATTAATGTGGCCGAGTTTCTCGACAGGGGTAAGCGCATATTAACGACACCTCATACTGCAGTTTTAACCCTTGTTGGATAATTCATAACGAGAGTAAATGCTACAGACGGACGGTCGAACGGATATAAGTTTTAAAACTTCTGAATTGCGAGCTCCTGCCACGTTGCTGAATAAAAGTGGACAAACACGAATGCACCGTCGAACAAATGTAAACATATCAATAAGCTCAGTGGGTTTTATATATATTGACTTGTAAAGAATATCCTCAGCTCACCAGCTCGCAACGTGAATCTGGTCCCGTGGTGATTGATGCCTGCAATCATCCAGCAGTGGATCGAAGAAAAGACGTTGACGCACAATCACCAAACACAAAGGTTTTGTGTTCGATCGCGTCAATATAAAGTGTCGTTAAGCCCACCACCACCCGACACGACCAATTAATAAAGCTTGTCACGTAAAAAATGCCAAGTTGTTACTAGTACAGCACCACCGGTGTGTTGGGGAGCAAATCTACAACATTTACAAACATTTACAATTTCGATTTAAAGCTTTCGTGACTGCAGGGATTCATCTTGGTTCTTTCGGTAAAGTCACGTATAGAATGGGGTGTGTCATTCAGACTCTGTCTTCTCGACAGACCTGTTCTCCACCTGAGGACGACTGCTTGCGTTGTGGCCGAAACGTCGTGAGAATTATTTTATTATGTTTTATTTTTATTACTTTATTATTTTCATTCTACGTGACTTTACCGAAAGAACCAAGAAGATGAAACATTTACAAATTACGCCAAGAGAAAGAGGAACAAACGTGGATTAGAGAAACATAAGCGGGTCAATGACATCACCGAAACTGTTGGCTTCATCGTAATTTTTAACTTCGTACTGGAGGAATCCGATGAGCTGCAAAGCTCTTTTTCACACGTGTGCAGTCGGGGACACGTGGCGAGAACGGTACGGAACGAGCTTGGGTCGGATGCGTCAAGACTGAAGGTCAAGAATAGGGGCTAGGAGATGTTAACTACCTCGCCTGGTACACAGGAGGTCGTGGGTTCGATCCCGACCCTGATGCCTGCTGAATATTCTGAGTTTGCAGTGTCTCTCGTTATCATCACGGTGACTAGGAGATGTTAACTACCTCGCCTGGTATACAGGAGGTCGTGGGTGCATTCCCGACCATGATGCTGTATATTTGGATTTTGCAGTGTCTCATCATTATCACGGTGGCTAGGAGATGTTAACTACCTCGCCTGGTATACAGGAGGTTGTCGGTGCGTTCCCGACCCTGATGCCTGCTGTATATTTGGAGTTTGCAGTGTCTCTCATCAACATCATCACGGTGGCTAGGAGATGTTAACTACCTCGCCTGGTGTGCAGGAGGTGGTGGGTTCGATCCAGACCATGAATCCTGCTTTGTACTTGTCTCCCTCTCTCTTTCCCCGTGGTCGCGTTGATTTATATCCGGTGTCCTCCGAGGTTTTCCCCTCTACATTTAAGAATCAACATCACGCGTTTAGAGTATGTGGCTTCCGCTGTGGATGTCCACGTGATGACAATAAGCCCACTTCGTTGAGCTATCATTTGTAATCTCTCTTGTAAAGAAGCAAAACATCTCAGCGTGTGCCTTACCTGGTAAAACAAAAGTCATAGCGGAGGGGCGGCCAAGGGATGGAATGCGCCCGAGTGGAGGTCCCAACTTGGGAGATGGAGCGATAAAATCCACTTGAACATTAAGTTCAGATATACTTGTGAACCCCTTATCAGTGCCCTACCTGATTACAGACCAATTCAGGCCTGATTAGTTACCCCGTGTCCTTATAAATCTCAACGTGTATCCTACAAAGTCCCACCACGAGAGAAAAACAGACAAAAAAAGTGTCCGTATTGAAACGGCTGTACGCCGTATCAGAGGTGTGGACTCGAGTCATGTGACTTGGACTCGAGTCAGACTCGAGTCATGAATTTGATGACTTGCGACTCGACTTGGACTTGCACAACAATGACTTTGTCCCACCTATGAGATGTGGACTCGAGTCATGTGACTTGGACTCGAGTCAGACTCGAGTCATGAATTTGATGACTTGCGACTCGACTTGGACTTGCATAACAATGACTTTGTCCCACCTCTGCGCCGTATGGACCTGAAAACTCAATGTGCCTGTACAAAAATACGGGGTAAACCGTATGGGTTGACACGGTATGAGATAGCAACAGCGGCTTAGGGTGTTGAAGCCATCATCCAGCAGTGGATTGATCACGGCCGATGATGACGACAGCGAGAAGCTTGCATCACTCGACGAGCTCTCGCTGGGTTAAATCAAGTGAGAGATCTCGATCAATCAATCGCCCCATCAATCAAGCGCTCCACTTAAACAGACTTGTGAAATCAATTGCAGTGGGCTTTCTCAGCCCTGTGTGTGTGTAAATATAATGCCCCCCACACACATAAAATATTTAAACTGCTATTCTTCTAATCGCTGTTGGCAATTTGACCGAGTTACAAAAACAATGTCCAGCAGATGGCGGTGTGTACGTGGTTTTTAAGGTTTGCAACACGAGACCCCCCCCCCCACCTCCCCCCTGTTATTTTTTGCATTAAATCAGCGGTTTCGTAACCTTTACTGGAGCCTTGTTGACACCCTCTGGTGTTTCAAGCGTTCAAAAAATGTACAATGTTCATTCATACATAGGGTTGGATGAAACGAAGTAAGTTGTCACTTACGTGCCCGTGTGCTTAATTCGTGTTTTCGATGATTTACCTTCTAATAAAAATTAAACATCTGGACATGATGTCTCGCAAGCGGTGCCGGATTATCATCGTAGCAAAAGTAGCTACAGATGCTACGGGCCCCGCACTTTCAAGGGCCCCACGCTAAATGCTTTCAAGCTATCAATTCCGGTTCACTGATTCTGCACTTGCTCTATTACTACAGTACAATACTGCCTTCAACTTTTATGAACGACTGGGTGTTTAAGGTGAGCGATTTGTCGTATTATCTGGCTGCATAGCAGGTAAAACAAAATACAATGACTTTCCTATGCAAGTAAAACATTTATGTGTTTTTATATTGATGTGTTTTTATTTTATTTAGGGGCCCTTTATAACATATGCTACAGGCCCTGCACTAGCTTGATTCGCCACTGCTCGCAACCCCCAGAAAGGGCATCTCACACCCCCGTCTGGTGCGAGATGCACCCCAGGTTAAGGAGAGCCACTGTGTTAAATCAATTCTGTCCGGCTAAGGAGGGGTGGGTTGAAAGCGTCAATGCACAACACTCTGTGTGCGTCAATCTGTGCGTCCGTTTGCATCAGAATCAGGTGACCTCACGTGTTAGCACAAAGGCGCGTTGCATTGTTTCAAAGTCGTGCCTCGTGTGTGGATGTGCTTGCGAGTGTGTGGGGAGCGGTAGCGTAGCTGTTAGCTACGATTCTCGCTCACGGCCAACACCGGTGAAGATTATCTGAATCGGTTCTGGACCTCCCCTAGGTCGACTCGGCCTCAAATGAGTACCTGGTGCGGTGTGTAAACATCGCCACTGGGGAGACAAAGGCGGCCGGGCGTGGTGTTGGCCACCCACCCCCTCGTGTGCCGTGCCGGCCTTCATAGGTGCTCGCGAACAGCACTTGCCCCTACAGTCTGTTAAGGCTATACGGGGGATCTTTGTGTGTGTATGTGTGTGGAGTGGTAGTTTCATGATTAGCGCACTCCGCTTACACTCAGAATATTTATACTGGAGGAATCCGATTAGCTATGAAGCTCTTTTTCACGCATGTCCAGGAGAGGACACGGGGGTCAGTGACGTTACAACAACAATGCAAGAAACACGATAGGAGTGCAAAGTATAGGAAAGTTAACAAATCAGGTAAACAAAAATAAGTAAACAAATAAAACTAAACGATATATTTTATCTCACCAGGTTAAAGCCCACTGAGCTATTAGCTTATGTTTCGGAAGCGACCTGGCCACGAGAGATAGCTCAACGAAGTGGCTTATCATGTGGTAATGTACAGCAGCAACATACTCTAAACGTTGGGTCACGGTATCTCTCGCAAAAAAAAAGTTCCAATGAAAATTATTAAATGTGTAGCGTAAAGTTGTGTCGTCGTTAGGGATTTACCCCGTAAAAAAACCGGGTAAATATATCAAAGGGTGGGAATAAAATGAGTTGAAGATACCATTCAGAGCTACATACCGCAAGAAAACGCGTCTTTTACTGCTAACGAAATATTCGTGAATATTAAGTTCAGCTTTTATGGAGGAGAGTCACTTACACAACTTCCATCACGCAATGCCGCGCAATCCGCAAGACACGGAAGGCGCAATTGATGTCGCGATGTTTTACAGCCAATCGAGTGGCGTTTACACGTGTTGGACGAAACCCCCAACGCAAACACACCGTCTCATACAGATGGGACAGATGGAGATTTAGCCCGCACTTTCCGTGACCCCCCCCCCCCTCTTTCTCCCGGAGAGCCAACGGGTCTCTTGATGGGGTCTACAGACAATAGACAGATCAGTCCCTGACACGGGGGTCATTCGACGACAATAGATTGACCGACTCGATCGCTTGTTGATAACGTACGGGCAGCACACGAAACAAATGATACCAAACACTCGGAAGAACGTCCATTGTGTCAGAAAGCCGCCTTGGAACATTTGACAGTGCAATGTGGGGGACGGGGGGGGGCATGGTTACAATATGTTGTAGTTTGCGAGACACTCTCCCATTTATCTCTCTCTCCTCCCCACCCACCCACCCTCCCTCTCCTGTCTGCCCCCCCCCCAGCCTGCTCGCACCCCCCGTTCACAAAAGGCGCTGTCGCAGTGGTGTGTCCTCTGTGATGTTTTATTGAGAGAATTGCGAGGAAACGTCAAGGAAAACCAAACGGCTACTCTGGCAGCGCACGGAAATTTCGCTTTTTTAGACACGTGCCTGCCACGCGCTTCCCTTGATTAGATATAGACAAAGACGACCCCCTCCGTATCGCCTTAACTGACTGTTGGGGCAACAAAAGACAAAGATCCCCCGTATAGCCTTAGCAGACTGTTGGGGCAAGTGCTGTTAGCGAGCACCTATGAAGGCTGGCACGGCACACGAGGGGGTGGGTGGCCTGCATCACGCCCGGCCGCCTTTGTCTCCCAAGTGGTGATGTTTGCACGTCGCACCAGGTACTCATTTGAGGCTGGGTCGATCTAGGGGAGGCCCAGGACCGGTTCAGATATTCGTCACCGGTGTTGGGTGTGAGCGGGGATCGAACCCGGGTCGCCAGGTTCATAGTGCAGCGCGCTAACCGCTACACTACCGCTCCCCCTTACAACAACAACAACCGCCATTCGCCACTAAGTGGCGGTGACGTCACCACGACGCTTGTGCCAGGCTATGTGCACCTTGGGGCCACGTGAAATGTAGAAGCCCGCTGGCAGGAGGTCACAGGGCAGACAGACCCAGATGCCACAGGTCGACTGACTGAGACTACTGGCTCATGCACCACCTGTGCCCCGTACTGTGCCAACTTGCTGTGCTTTAGCCACCCGGCGCTCGTTGTTGTGAGCGTCGCTCCTCCGCCCTCCGTTGTTGTTGGAGGGCGACTGCCTCCACTGAGGCCGATCTTGACACCGCTGGTACCAGTCATCGACAATTTACTCATCTCCACGTCCTCCTGTACCACATCACTCTATCTCTTCTCAAGCCCGTGCCGCGCCCGTTTAGCCCCCTCGATCCGGCCGAACAAAAGCTGTTTAGGCATGCGGTGGCTGGGCATGCGGGCTACCTGACCCAGCCAACGCAGCCTTGCCTGCCGGAGGAGCTCACTGATGGGAATTTGTCCATATCTTTACCCCTTACACACACCACACACACACATACCGCACACACACCACACACACACATACCGCACACACACCACACACACGTACACACACCAGAGGTGTGGACTCGAGTCATGTGACTTGGACTCGAGTCAGACTCGAGTCATGAATTTGATGACTTGCGACTCGACTTGGACTTGCATAACAATGACTTTGTCCCACCTATGAGATGTGGACTCGAGTCATGTGACTTGGACTCGAGTCAGACTCGAGTCATGAATTTGATGACTTGCGACTCGACTTGGACTTGCATAACAATGACTTTGTCCCACCTCTGACACACACCACACACACCACACACACGTACACACACCACACACACCACACACACGTACACACACCACACACACCACACACACGTACACACACCACACACACCACACACACGTACACACACCACACACACCACACACACGTACACACACCACACACACCACACACACGTACACACACCACACACACCACACACACGTACACACACCACACACACCACACACACGTACACACACCACACACACCACACACACGTACACACACCACACACACCACACACACGTACACACACCACACACACCACACACACGTACACACACCACACACACCACACACACGTACACACACCACACACACCACACACACGTACACACACCACACACACCACACACCTATGGCAAGTGAGGATAAAGAAGCAGGCCTGCAATTGCTTGCTCAAGCCACTGCTGGGCTGCTGTCGGTTAGAGACATCCATTGTGTACACGTATGTGTAACGTCTTTCGCACCGTATGTAGCATGTATTTTGAACTTCTTTCGCGCCGTACGTAACTGGACTTCTTTTTATCCTATGCGTATTATGTATGTTGAGCTTCTTTCGCACCGTACGTTACATGTATGTTGAACTTCTTTTGCACCATACGTAGTATGTATGTTGAACTTCCTTCGCACCGTACGTTACATGTATGTATGTTGAACTTATTTTGCACCATACGTAGTATGTATGTTGAACTTCTTTGACACCGTTCCTAGCCAACATGCTAATCGGAGTTGCGCGGGGGAAGGTCAGCGATGGAAGGCGATTGATGTACGACACTCGTGTAGAGACACACAGAGAGAACCCATAGACCAGGGGTCGGCAACCTACGGCTCCGGAGCCGCATGCGGCTCTTTACGGGCCGCTTCTTGACGATATGTACGTATGTACAGTATGTACTCAGATGCATTGCGGCTCTTGAAATACTGAATTTTGTACCGAATTGGAAAGAAATGGCTCTTCTTGTTATTTTGGTTGCCGACCCCTGCCATAGACGAACGCAGGAATGATGAGGCCACCGTTGGATGCCCGTGTCCACATTGTCCAAGTTCGGAAAAAGAAACTCACCTCCATACTCTTGGGTTCTTTCGGTAAAGTCACGTAGGTGAAAGAAAGAACCAAAGAGCAGAGGTGGGACAAAGTCATTGTTATGCAAGTCCAAGTCGAGTCGCAAGTCATCAAATTCATGACTCGAGTCTGACTCGAGTCCAAGTCACATGACTCGAGTCCACATCTCATAGGTGGGACAAAGTCATTGTTATGCAAGTCCAAGTCGAGTCGCAAGTCATCAAATTCATGACTCGAGTCTGACTCGAGTCCAAGTCACATGACTCGAGTCCACATCTCATAGGTGGGACAAAGTCATTGTTATGCAAGTCCAAGTCGAGTCGCAAGTCATCAAATTCATGACTCGAGTCTGACTCGAGTCCAAGTCACATGACTCGAGTCCACACCTCTGCCAAAGAGTATGGATCCTTGCAGTCACGAAAACTTCAAATCTAGAAGAAGAAAAAAAACTCACCTCCAAAATTGCTCAATTGTGATTTTGACGCTGCAGCAGCAGCAACAACAATCATTGTCCCCTCCTACTGGCAGACTGATGGTGCCCGTTAGCTGGCCACGTGATGAGTCATCTTGTGCCGCACAGAGAGATCTGCCACCGGGGGATGTCCTTCGAGTGTTCTAAGATGAGCTGTGGCGCTGTAAGTTGCCGAGCGTTGTAAGCAAGCTCTATCTTAATGCATAGATTATTAGTGCTATCATCACGTGCTATGAATAAGGTCATCACTCGAAACGTCGGCGATTATATATATTGTTACTTTTACATCCGTAGTGTTACATTATTGAGGATTGTGTTGACTCTGCTATTTGCTCTTATGTACCACTGCAAACGCAGCATCAACGAATAATTAGTTTCATTATTACGACGTATCTGTGTTCATATTGAGTGTCAGGACAAAGAGCAAATATTGAGCAGCCAGCTCTCTGGTTCGTGCCTAACGTGGCCTCTATCCGACAGCCACGTCAAGGAATGTGCCTCCGACCTCTCATCAGATCTCGGAAGCTAAGCAGGATTTGAGCCTGGATCGTCATTGGATGGGCGCCCGTTGTGCACAAACAGGTTGTCGTAGGGTGTGCAGGACTACGTGGTGGTGAGCAGAGGGCGGTCCAGGACAAATGCATTTCGATTTAAAGCTTTCGTGACTGCAGGGATTCATCTTCTTGGTTCTTTCGGTAAAGTCACGTAGAATGGAAATAAAACATAATAAAATAATTATTATTTGATTATGTTTTATTTTTATTATTTTATTATTTCCATTCTACGTGACTTTACCGAAAGAACCAATAAGACAAATGCATTGTTGTACTGCACTCATATGCCCCTCCCCCCTCCAAGCACCACTACGTTTATGCGTGCTGCCTTCACTAACCCGCACTGACCAGCGTGGTGAAGTATGGCCAAATAACCTCCACGACCCGTACGGCGTGGGGAGACACCTCATCCAGCAGTGGATTTACGAAAGGGCTGTGCGTGTACATGTGTACACACGCGTTTTCCTAACCCTAACACTATCTCTACCGATAATCCTGTCCCGTTATCCAACTGATAACTGAAATTCTATAATTGCCATATCTCTAGCACGAGCTTATCCTTAGCCATATCTTTAATCCTACCGGATGCCCCAATTTAATCCTTACCCAGCCCTTACAGTATTTAAAAGTGTAACACTAACCCTATCTAAACCCTAACCCTAACAATAATCCGAAAGCGATCCCATGCCCTGTACACTAACCCGTACCCTATCTCAGACCATAACGCTAAAGGCCTGTCTCTAACACGAGCTTTCACACTCCCCAATCCATCTTAGACGACCCAACAACCGACGTTCGCCACGAAGAGGCGGGGACGCCACCACGGGGCTTCTTGTGCCACGCAGGCGGGTGCACTTCGAGGCCACGTGAAGTTGTCGAAGGCTCGCTGGCAGGTCACGGAACAGACCCAGCAAGGTGTCATGGGCCCCACTGACTGATGTGACGAGCATAGCGGTCGGCAACCCCGTTCTTTATCGATGACCGTCTCGTGTTCACCGCACCGTGCATCGCGGCTCTTGAAATATTGACGTTTTTTGTTATTTTGTTTTACCGAATTCTAAAAAAAATGGCTCTTGTTGTTTCGGTTGCCGACCCCCCGGGACTAGCAGATGCACCAGCCGTGGCGACTACTGTGCCAACTCGCTGGACTTTATCCGCACGACGCTCCGCTCGCTATTGTGAGCCACCAATAGCTCGTCAGGGGCAGCACTAAAGATCACCGAGAGCGCATCAGGGGCAGCACTAAAGGTCACCAACAGCACGTCAGGGGCAGCACTAAAGGTCACCAACAGCTCGTCAGGGGCAGCACTAAAAGCCACCAAGATCACATCAGGGGCAGCACTAAAGTTCACCGAGAGCTCGTCAGGGGCAGCACTAAAGGTCGCCAAGAGCTCGTCAGAGGCAGCACTAAAGGTCACCAACAGCACGTCAGGGGCAGCACTAAAGGTCACCAACAGCTCGTCAGGGGCAGCACTAAAAGCCACCAAGATCACATCAGGGGCAGCACTAAAGTTCACCGAGAGCTCGTGAGAGGCAGCACTAAAGGTCACCAAGAGCTCGTCAGGGGCAGCACTAAAGTTCACCGAGAGCTCGTCAGGGGCAGCACTAAAGGTCACCAAGAGCTCGTCAGGGACAGCACTAAAGGTCACCAAGAGCAAGTCAGGGACAGCACTAAAGGTCATTAAGACCACGTCAGGGGCAGCACTAAAGGTCACCAAGAGCTCGTCAGGGGCAGCACTAAAGGTCACAAAGAGCTCGTCAGAGGCAGCACTAAAGGTCACAAAGAGCTCGTCAGGGGCAGCACTAAAGGTCACCAACAGCTCGTCAGGGGCAGCACTAAAGGTCATCAAGAGCTCGTCAGAGGCAGCACTAAAGGTCACCAAGAGCTCGTCAGGGGCAGCACTAAAGGTCATCAAGAGCTCGTCAGGGGCAGCACTAAAGGCCCCCAAGAGCTCGTCAGGGGCAGCACTAAAGGTCATCAAGACCACGTCAGGGGCAGCACTAAAGGTCACCAAGAGCTCGTCAGGGGCAGCACTAAAGGTCATCAAGAGCTCGTCAGGGGCAGCACTAAAGGTCACCAAGACCACGTCAGGGGCAACTCTAAAGGTCACCAAGGGGACCGCCAGTGGCCCGCGGGCCTTGCGACGAAGGACACGGCGCTAGAGGTCTCCACAGTGCAGCTCACGACCAGCGCGGCACTCGGACGGGAGAGGGGAACACGCGAATCGGAGAACACGTGCACACGTGAGGGACATCGCGTTGAGTTGAGCAAAGTAGCTTTGGCTTGGGCAGGCAGGGAGGGATGATGATGACGACGACAATGGCGACCGGGCGGTTGAGACTGGAGATGGAGTGACGACAGCTAAGGGGTCGTCCATAAATGACGTCACGCGATTTTGGACTTTTTTTGACCACCCCCCCTCGTCACACGGCGGCACAAAAGTCAGACTCCCTCCCTCAAATATGACGTCACAAAGCTCTGCCCCCTCCCCCCCGCAAAACCCTATTTCCATTTTGAAAATAAAACATGCTTCAAATCGCTTAAAACTATTGTCATTGTAACATGTATTTAGTGTGGCGCTGCACTCTGATGTTGTAGGAGAAACATTTAATAAAAAGTAGTTTTAATTAAGTTTAACGTGTTGTCTATATTTATTTAAAGTTGCGCATTTTGATGTGACGTCACATATCTCAACCCCCCCCCCCTCGTCACACATCGTCAAAAATGTCTGACCCCCCCCCCCCCCCGGTGCGTGACGTCATTTATGGACGCCCCTAAGAGACCTTGAGCAACGAGCGTGCACCGCTCCATGTAACTACATGGTTTTTAAATTTTTTCGTCAATTTTCATTTATTTGGTATAGCCCTATGAGCCAATCGGCTCTTGAATCTGGTGCAACCGCAACAAACACAAAACACAAAAACATGAACAAGAAACCATCTTACGCGCAAAAACAGAAAAAATCCAGGAAAAAAAAACTGCAAAAATCTTCCAGAAACAAGCACCGTCCACCAACGCTGTGTGGTCACCAGGGTCGCGCTCGTCACACGCAAAGTTGCGTGCCACACGTGATCTCGTCATGGAGCATGAACCATCATCACGTGAACTCCGCTCAACCTCGCAGCAGCAGCACCAGCAGCAGCAGTAGCAGCAGAAGCAGCAGCAGCAGCAGCAGCAGCAGCAGGAGCAGCAGCAGCAGCAGCAGCACCAGCCGAAGCAGCAGCAGCAGTAGCAGCACCAGCAGCAGCAGCAGCACCAGCAGAAGCAGCAGCAGAAGCAGTAGGAGCGGCAGGAGCAGCAGCAGCAGCGGCGGCAGCGGCAGCAGCAGTAGCAGCAGAAGCAGCAGCAGCAGCAGCAGGAGCAGCAGCAGGAGCAGCAGCAGCAGCAGCAGCAGGAGCAGCAGCAGGAGCAGCAGCAGCAGCAGCAGCAGCAGCAGAAGCAGGAGCAGCAGCAGGAGCAGCAGCAGCAGCAGCAGAAGCAGTAGCAGGAGCAGCAGCAGGAGCAGCAGCAGGAGCAGCAGCAGCAGCGGCGGCGGCGGTAGCGGCTTTTGGCTGCTGGGTCGTCGAACAAAGTCGGCGGTGGCGGTCACCGCATCATCGCGCGACGCTTTCAGATGCAGCTTCTGCGGTCCGTCTGGAACGCTCTTCGCTTCCGATGTTAGGACGCCACTGCAGCTACGCGCTTTTAAATCATCATCATCGTCGTCTAGATGAACGAACTCATTTTTTTAGAACTGATTTTCGTGTTTGGTTTGTTGACCTCCCCCCGTCCCACCCCCCGGCACACCTCCCGCACACCTCCGATTTGCACGGTTGGCTACGTACGGTGCGAAAAAAGTAAAACATACGTATATTTTATAGTGAGTGCATGTGAAGGCCGGCACGGCGCACGAGGGTGTGGGAGGCCAGCTCCAAGCCCGGCCGCCTTTGTCTCCCCAGTGGCAATGTTTACACACCGCACCGGGTTCTTGAGGCTGAGTGAACCTTGGGGATGCCCAAGACCGGTTCATAACAATCGTCACTGGTGTTGGCCGTGAGCGGGAACCGAACTCGGGTCGCCGGCTTTCCTAATAACAGCACCTGCCCCAACAGTCTGTCAAGGCTATAGGGGGCATCTTTGCCTTTAGTGGCGGTGTGACTATATTCGTGCATTTCTTCTTCGTGTGCATCCGCTATGCGCATACTTACTTAAACATGTACCTACGTATGCGTATATGTGTGAGTGTGTTTGTGTGTTCGCCCGTGTGCGTGTGTGCGTGTAGCATGTTGGATAATTTGTCTTCTCTCTCGCTCTCTCTCTCTCTCTTCCACTCTCTCAATCCCTTTCCCCAGCAGACCCGTGCCACTAATAGTATCCGTTAATAGCCACAAATACATATGTAATGGATCTAGACACAGAGGCCAGTTTGTTTGACTGGCCTGCCGTCAAATGTTCTCAAACAAACTGCGGTGTCGGGTTTAAAACAAAAAAAAATTACGCCCGGCTCCGAGAAGGTCCTGGGAAATTGCGAGAGTGGAGGGAGGGAGGAAAACGAGGGAGGGAGGGGGGGGAGGCAGGCGAGGGAGGGTGGGGAGGGAGGGAAGGATGGAGGGGAGGGAGGGAGGCGAGGGAGGGAGGACGGGATAGAGGCGAGGGAGGAATTGAGGGAGGGGAGGGAGGGAGGGATGGAGGGAGGGAGGGAGGGAGGGGAGGGGAGGGAGGGAGGGAGGGATGGATGGATGGATGGATGGGAGGGAGGCGAGGGAGGGATGGATGGAGGGGAGGGAGGTGAGGGAGAAAGGGAGGGGAGGGAGGCGAGGGAGAGAGGAAGGGAGGGAGGGATGGAGGGGAGGGATGGAGGGGAGGGAGGGAGGCGAGGCAGGGAGAGAGGGGATGCGAGGGGAGGGGAAGGAGGGGAGGGAGGGGCGGGAGGGGGGGGAGGCAGGGATGCGAGGGAGGCAGGGGAGGGATGGAGGCCAGAGAGGTGAGAGGTTGAGAGATGCAGCCAGAAGTTGCAACAAAGAGTTGCAGAAGTGCGTTTTTTTCAAAAACGTTCCACAAAAACAAGTCTGGAACCAACAGGGATGAAGGGTTCCACTGAGAGACGCAAAGTGGAACACGCGGAATAGAGGTCATACGCAGGCTAGCCTAAAGCGTGGGGTTATTGGCAGGCGATAAGATTCGTAATCGATTTTTTTGCGTAATGATCTTGATCAAATGTGTGTGTGTGTGTCGTGACACCCCGCCCGCCTCCACCACCCGGTTTCTCGGGGACATTTCAGAATCAGAATCAGAAAGGGTTTTATTCGCCATGAAAGTTCGCGCAGACAAGGGATTTACTTTGGCCGGAAGGTGCATACATTCAACATTTAGGAATCTTAAATCTTAAATAAGTGGTTTACAAGTCTAACTATACTAAAGGTACAAGTCTAACTAATACTAAGTAGCTAAAGTATGTCAAAATTGAATAAAATAACATCTAAAATATACAATAGCTATAATATACAATATAAAATTATAAAAATGCAAATAGGGTAACATAGTGCAAATATGGCAGGGTGTCATTGTGCAGATATTGTGTTAAAGTCAATGGTCAACACCCCCCTCGCCCCCTCTACCCCCCCCCCCAACCCCTGCGTGTTACGCCTCCCTCCAAGGTGGCACGACCGGACAGCCGGGCAGTGGGAGGTAGAGACACAAACATCCAGCAGTGGATTGACTAAGAGCAGGAGAATTGTAGATTTCGTAATAATCGAGATAATTGTTGTTGTGTCGATTTAAAGCTTTCGTGGCTGCAGGGATTCATCTTCTTGGTTCTTTCGGTAAATGCATAATGCACGGGCATAATATGACTTTGAAACCCCCCGCCCACCTCCTACGCATTCCACAAGTAGTGACTAATCCCATATCTGCATTTCCCATAAAAATGCTAAATTCCTCTTGATATGCAAATTATTTTGTCAAGGCGCTCTTCCCCCTCCAACCCAGCTTAAATATACACTGCCAAGCCTGGTGGTGTTCATTCAGACGCTGTCTTTCCGACAGACCTGTTCTCCACCTGAGGACGGCTGCTTGCGTTGTGGCCAAAACGTCGTGAGAATTATTTATTATGTTTTATTTTTTATTATTTTATTATTTCCCTTCTACGTGACTTTACCGAAAAAACCAAGAAGATTGTTGTTGTTGTTGATAATTGTTTTTTTACCCTTTTATCTGGCAACAAAACTGACACCTTTTTTTACAAGGAGTCATGTTTGCATTGACCACAATACCTGCAGTCGTAATGCAAACAAAAAACACAACTCTGATAATGTATGCACTGTCCTTGAAGTTGATTGGTCCACACCCGAGACAGCTTTCCTTAGAGCCTAGTCTCATATGGTGTTGGACCAGATGACGCCAAAAGGCGCACAACTCAAAGACAATGCACCATCAGAGCATGAGAGCTCGGGGTAAGCATTTACATCATTGGAACCTCATTTTCCAGTAGCAAAATATGATAGTTGGTTTTTTTACCCTTCTATCTGGCAACAAAACTGACACTTTTTTTTTACAAGGAGTCATGTTTGCATAGACCACAATACCTGCAGTCGTAATGCAAACAAAAAACACAACTCTGATAATATATGCACCGTCCTTGAAGTTGATTGGTCCACACCCGAGACAGCTTTCCTTAGAGCCTAGTCTCACATGGTGTTGGACCAGATGACGCCAAAAGGCGCACTAAAAGGGTAAACAAACAATTATCATACTTTTTTATTCTGGCAAATGAGGTTCCAATGGTGTTGTTGTTGTTAAATTTCGATTTAAAGCTTTCGTGACTGCAGGGATTCATCTTCTTGGTTCTTTCGGTAAAGTCACGTAGAATGGGGTGTGTCATTCAGACTCTGTCTTCTCGACAGACCTGTTCTCCACCTGAGGACGGCTGCTTGCGTTGTGGCCAAAATGTCGTGAGAATAATTACATTTTTATTATTTTATTATTTCCCTTCTACGTGACTTTGCAGAAAGAACCAAGAAGTTGTTGTTGTTGTCGCTTTGGCCACATAGCGACGGTCACGCCATGAAGCAAACACCCAGGAATGTGGATTAAACACCCAGGAAGTCAGAATACACACCCAGGAAGTCAGTATACACACCCAGAAAGTCAGAATACACACCCAGGAAGTCAGAAGACACACCCAGAAAGTCAGAATACACACCCAGAAAGTCAGAAGACACACCCAGAAAGTCAGAAGACACACCCAGGAAGTCAGAATACACACCCAGGAAGTCAGAATACACACCCAGGAAGTCAGAATACACACCCAGGAAGTCAGAATACACACCCAGGAAGTCAGAATACACACCCAGGAAGTCAGAATACACACCCAGGAAGTCAGAATACACACCCAGGAAGTCAGAATACACACCCACGAAGTCAGAAGACACACCCTCAAAGTCAGAATACACACCCAGAAAGTCAGAATACACACCCAGGAAGTCAGAATACACATCCAGGAAATCAGAATACACACCCAGGAAGTCAGAAGACACACCCTGAAAGTCAGAATACACACCCAGGAAGTCAGAATACACACCCAGGAAGTCAGAATACACACCCAGGAAGTCAGAATACACACCCAGGAAGTCAGAAGACACACCCTCAAAGTCAGAATACACACCCAGAAAGTCAGAATACACACCCAGGAAGTCAGAATACACACCCAGGAAGTCAGAATACACACCCAGGAAGTCAGAATACACACCCAGGAAGTCAGAATACACACCCAGGAAGTCAGAATACATACCCAGGATGTCAGAATACACACCCAGAAAGTCAGAATACACCCCAGGAAGTCAGTATACACACCCAGAAAGTCAGAATACACACCCAGGAAGTCATAATACACACCCAGGAAGTCAGAATACACACCCAGGAAGTCGGAATACACACCCAGAAAGTCAGAATACACACCCAGGAAGTCAGAATACACACCCAGGACGTCAGAATACACACCCAGGGAGTCAGAATACACACCCAGAAAGTCAGAATACACACCTAGGAAGTCAGAATACACACCTAGGAAGTCAGAATACACACCAAGAAAGTCAGAATACACACCCAGGAATTCAGAATACACACCCAGGGAGTCAGAATACACACCCAGGGAGTCAGAATACACACCCAGGAAGTCAGAATACACACCCACGAAGTCAGAAGACACACCCTCAAAGTCAGAATACACACCCAGAAAGTCAGAATACACACCCAGGAAGTCAGAATACACATCCAGGAAGTCAGAATACACACCCAGGAAGTCAGAAGACACACCCTGAAAGTCAGAATACACACCCAGGAAGTCAGAATACACACCCAGGAAGTCAGAATACACACCCAGGAAGTCAGAATACACACCCAGGAAGTCAGAAGACACACCCTCAAAGTCAGAATACACACCCAGAAAGTCAGAATACACACCCAGGAAGTCAGAATACACACCCAGGAAGTCAGAATACACACCCAGGAAGTCAGAATACACACCCAGGAAGTCAGAATACACACCCAGGAAGTCAGAATACATACCCAGGATGTCAGAATACACACCCAGAAAGTCAGAATACACCCCAGGAAGTCAGTATACACACCCAGAAAGTCAGAATACACACCCAGGAAGTCATAATACACACCCAGGAAGTCAGAATACACACCCAGGGAGTCAGAATACACACCCAGAAAGTCAGAATACACACCTAGGAAGTCAGAATACACACCTAGGAAGTCAGAATACACACCAAGAAAGTCAGAATACACACCCAGGAATTCAGAATACACACCCAGGGAGTCAGAATACACACCCAGGGAGTCAGAATACACACCCAGGAAGTCAGAATACACACCCACGAAGTCAGAAGACACACCCTCAAAGTCAGAATACACACCCAGAAAGTCAGAATACACACCCAGGAAGTCAGAATACACATCCAGGAAGTCAGAATACACACCCAGGAAGTCAGAAGACACACCCTGAAAGTCAGAATACACACCCAGGAAGTCAGAATACACACCCAGGAAGTCAGAATACACACCCAGGAAGTCAGAATACACACCCAGGAAGTCAGAAGACACACCCTCAAAGTCAGAATACACACCCAGAAAGTCAGAATACACACCCAGGAAGTCAGAATACACACCCAGGAAGTCAGAATACACACCCAGGAAGTCAGAATACACACCCAGGAAGTCAGAATACACACCCAGGAAGTCAGAATACATACCCAGGATGTCAGAATACACACCCAGAAAGTCAGAATACACCCCAGGAAGTCAGTATACACACCCAGAAAGTCAGAATACACACCCAGGAAGTCATAATACACACCCAGGAAGTCAGAATACACACCCAGGAAGTCGGAATACACACCCAGAAAGTCAGAATACACACCCAGGAAGTCAGAATACACACCCAGGACGTCAGAATACACACCCAGGGAGTCAGAATACACACCCAGAAAGTCAGAATACACACCTAGGAAGTCAGAATACACACCTAGGAAGTCAGAATACACACCAAGAAAGTCAGAATACACACCCAGGAATTCAGAATACACACCCAGGGAGTCAGAATACACACCCAGGGAGTCAGAATACACACCCAGGAAGTCAGAAAACACACCCAGAAAGTCAGAATACACACCCAGGGAGTCAGAATACACACCCAGAAAGTCAGAATACACACCCAGGGAGTCAGAATACACACACAGGAAGTCAGAATACACACCCAGGAAGTCAGAATACACACCTAGGAAGTCAGAATACACACCCAGGAAGTCAGAATACACACCCAGGGAGTCAGAATACACACCCAGGAAGTCGGAATACACACCCAGAAAGTCAGAATACACACCCAGGAAGTCAGAATACACACCCAGGACGTCAGAATACACACCCAGGGAGTCAGAATACACACCCAGAAAGTCAGAATACACACCTAGGAAGTCAGAATACACACCTAGGAAGTCAGAATACACACCAAGAAAGTCAGAATACACACCCAGGAATTCAGAATACACACCCAGGGAGTCAGAATACACACCCAGGGAGTCAGAATACACACCCAGGAAGTCAGAAAACACACCCAGAAAGTCAGAATACACACCCAGGGAGTCAGAATACACACCCAGAAAGTCAGAATACACACCCAGGGAGTCAGAATACACACACAGGAAGTCAGAATACACACCCAGGAAGTCAGAATACACACCTAGGAAGTCAGAATACACACCCAGGAAGTCAATTCTCGGAAATTAGATAATTGCGACATAACCCCATTTCGAACCCCACAGTTCAGTGAACTTCAGTGCAAGGCCCGCGGGCCAATGGCGGGCCTTGGTGGCCTTTAGTGCGGCTTTACACAACGTGTGACAACACCCCCCATCATTATCGTGCTGCTGCCAACCCCCCAATGGTTTCAAATGTGTGGCGGCCCTCACACCGACGATGCCTTAACGGCGACAAGGCACAATTCACTCCGCCCCCCCCCCCCCCCACTTTTCTCTGACAATTAGTGATGAACGCTGCCGTTGTCTCGCATATAGATATCCACAAACTGAAATAGAGAACCATGAACTCGCACAGATTGAGTAGTGGTCGAGTAAGATTCTCAATTGTAGCCTCAGCCCCGTCACCAATAGCTGCGTCACGGTGGCTAGGAGATGTTAACTACATCGCCTGGTATACAGGAGGTCGTGGGTTCAATCCCGACGCCTCTGCTGTATGTTTGGTGTTTGCGTGTCTCTCTACTCGTGGTCGCGTGGACTTTTCTCCAGGGCCTCTGGCTTTATTTTTTCTCCCTTCCACATTTAGAAACACGCGTTTAGAGTATGTGGCTGCTGTTGTACATTTCCACGTGATGATAATCCCACTTCGTGTGAACTATCATTTGTGGTAGCCAGGTCGCTTCTGAAAAAGAGCTCAGTGGGGTCTTACCTGGTAAAATAAAAACAAATAGTTTATATGAACAATACATGTCTGGCTCTTTTCTCAATTGGTCAAATTTCCAGCTCCGTTGAGAATTAACAAAAACCATGAATTTGACTGTTTTGCGACAAATATTGCTCTCCCTTAGTGCAGGCCGAGTGGGTACGAGCCACCAATAAAAAAAAATCCCACGGTTTTTTACAATTCATTTGGCGAAATTCCTTCGGCTTGATTGACACGTGAGACTGTGTGCAGTGTTATTCAGCTCCAAGTGTGGATGCAGTGTCGGATTATCCTAGTAGCAACAGTAGCTACATATGCGACAGGCCCCGCACTTTCAAGGGACCCGAGCTAAATGCTTCCAAGATATCAATTTCGGTTCAGTGATTCTGCACTTGCTCTATTACTATAGTACTATACCGCCTTCAACTTTTATGAACGACTGCGTGTTTAAGGTTAGCGATTTGTCGTGTTATCTGGTTGTATAACAAATGAAAAAAATACAATTGCTTTACTATGCAAGTTATATATTTGTGTTTGAATATTTACGTTTTTTCTTTATTTAGGGCCCCTTTATAACATATGCCACAGGCCCCGCGCTTGCTTAATCCGGCACTGTGTGTTTGTTGATGCGTATGGACGAACTGTTCGGGGCACGTGCTGTTCGCGAGCACCTATTGAGGCTATCTAGTGGCACGAAAGGTTCGTGTGGACAGCAGCAATACGCCCGACCGCCTTTGTCTCTCCACTGCCAATATTCACGTGGCCGAGAATCAAAACTCATGTGGCAGGGTTCGTAGTGCAGCGCGCTAACCCCGTACACAACCCCACATACAAGAGACAAAGGTCCCCCATATAGCCTTAACGTGATGCTGGGGCAAGTGCTGGTCAGCGAGCGTGCAAGCACACGGACGCAAAGACAAAGGTCCCCCGTATAGCCTTAACAGATTTTTGGGACAAGTGCTGGTTAGCGAGTAGCCTTTGTCACCCGAGTGGCGATGTCTTCAAACCGCACCAGCTACTAATTTGAGGCTGAGTCGACCTAGGTGAGGCCCAGGACCGGTTCAGATAATCGTCACCGGTGTTGGCCGTGAGCGGCAATCGAACTCAGTGTCGCCGGGTTCGTGGCGCAGCGTCGCCCACCCGCTGCGACATCTCCTTCGCGTACAAAGACAAAGATCCCCCCCCTGCATAGCCTTCGAAGACTGTTGGGGCAAGTGCTGTTAGCGAGCACACACGCACAGACACACGCGCAGACACCACGCAGACACAATTATACAACCCGGAGCTATGTTGTCGACACTCACATTGCACTGACCACTATAGCGTGTATTGAAGTTCACACGTGCGCATACAACCCCGTTTTGTTTGTCGATATAATTACGCTCTCCACGGTCTCCCAGGGCAAGAAGCCACCTGCTACTGCTCGAGGATGAGGTCTCGTATTTTGAGCTCTCTGCAACCACTCTCCCCTGAGCTTTTGGAGAATTCTTTCTTCCCCTCTCCATCCTCTCTCTGTACCCCCCGCCACCGCCACCACCATCTCTCTCTCTCTCGGTCTCTCTGAAGCTCTGCACCTTTAAATGCCACTGGATCTGCCCCCCCCACCACCCCCACCACATTCTGGATGCTCACTACCGGGACTCTCTAAATATAATCTGGCAGATGCCGCACCCGGGCAAAATAAAATATATAAACAAATACGCGGCTAAGGGCGCAGCCCCGCAATGGCTCGCTCACTCCGCTGCCAGCGGAAGGGACCCGTCCGCTTAACTTGAACGAGTTCAAGAAAGTTCCCACCACGTTGGAGGGTTGATTTTTGATCTCTCCTTCAACCCTAACGAGACGTCTTCTTCTTGGAAGAGGTGGTAATGCTCACACTTGACCCCACCGGGCTGGATGGAGGCGGAGGGGGGAGCGTGGATTTAAGAAACGTGCCCCCATTGTTTCAACTGCCGCACCCTGAGATCGAACTGACCCAGTGACCTCCTGGATTGCAAGTCCGGTGTCTTAACCAATACAGCACCGTGGCAGCTTCCCTTACACACACGCACACACACAGATCAAACAATACATTACTTGTTGAAACAAATCTTTGATATTTAATGCCAATTACCAGCAGTGTCATATTATATCAGAGTTAAACTTGTGCGAGTCTACATTGGTTGCATCCGGGCGAGTGTCAAACATTTGCTCGTTAATTAGCTATTGTCCCCGGCTTGCTAATGCGAGCAATGCTGCAAGCATTAGCAAACCACCACCTCCTTGCAGCGATGATTGCATTCCCAGGGTCACGTTACAAGAGTCTGTCTTGTTCATTTCATTATTATTATTATTATTATCAAACTCATCAATTGGGATTACACCGCTGCCACCATCGCTACCCTCCTGCCCGACCAATGGCAGCCGAGCAGCCGAAACCACCTTGTGTTGCCGCATAGGGACACCTGCCACTCGGGGTGCCCCTAGGCGAGACCGCATAACAATCTTAACCCCCTCTCCCCACTGGCAGACATACTGCCAATTTCAGGCTAGGAGCCGAGTCAACCTTGTACCGCGTAGGGACAGCTCCCATTGGGGGTGCACCCTCGGCTAGACCGCGTAGCAATCGTCGCCCCCCTCCTGGCAGGCGAACTGACAATTGCAGGCCACGTGCTGAGTCAACGTCGTGGTGCCGCACTGGGACAGCTGCCACTGAGGGTGCCCCTGACTGGACATCTGTGATGAAAGAGCGTCATTAGCCCACCATGCTCTTCCAGTCTAAATGAAGGTAACGATAACGAGTCAAACGTGCTGAGATGTGATGTGGTGATGCGATAATGCGATGTGATGATCTGAAGTCGTTTGTCACGTGTTCAACGCTCGCTCTGAGATGCTCCGCTGTAAAGAAGGGCGGCTCTGATCAAACAACTACTCACGATTATTATTAATATTCAAATTATTGCTGTAAGTGTATTGAACTAAAATTTTTATTTTTTATTTTACCAGGTAAAGCGACCTGGCCACAAACGATCGCTCGACTAAGTGGCTTGTCATCTTGTGGGAAATGATCGCTGCCAAAGACTCGAAACGCGCGATGTTGATTTTAAATGTAGACGGTTAAACCAGAGGACCCGGAGAAAAATCCACTCGACCACGGGGAGAACATGCAAATTCCAAATATCTAGCAGACATCAGGGTCGTTGTCGAGCCTTCTGTATACCAGGCGAGGTAGTTAACATCTCCCCACTTTGTATGTATGTATGTTGAACTTCTTTCGCACCGTACGTAGCAAACCGCGCAGGTCAGTAGATGAGTGTTGGGTGGTTTGAACTTTCCGCGGTCGTCCTGCCGAGTTGTCGAAGGGATCTTGCAGGTGGGACTCATCACGTTCCCACCTGGATCAACCAACATCAACTCGAATTCAGTTCCCTTTAGAATCTCCCCGAGCGCGTGGAGGCGAAACGTTGGACACCGTGACCGAACCAGACGCGCGGCACAACCCGGGAGCTTGAACGAGATTGACCCGCGGGTTCAAGTTACTCTTTGAGGTGGAAGCACACGCGAGTTCAATCCCTGTTTGCGTGTCAACTGAATCACCAACATCATCATCGTCATGAACATCGTCAATCTGGAGTTGGGAATGCGATCAGAATTTCACGCACATCTGACATTGATTGTCTTATTGAGGAATAAGTTAGCAATGTCAAATTTAGGGTGAATCCGCTGCTGGATAAAAACACCTCCCCATAAACTATAATAAATAGTTTAAACTTAATTTGGAGCTTTCGTGACTGCAATAATTATTATTTGGTTATTTCGGTAATTATTTCGGTTAATTCTCTAACCCCTCCCTCTCTCCCCCTCTCTCTATTTAAGGCCTCGACACAGAGGCGTAGTTTCTCTGTGTGCCTATATTTGATCTCTCTCCATGTATCTCTGTGATATCTGTCTGCTTATATGTCTGTCTATACGTTTCTGGTTCTGTGTTTTATCTCTCTCTCAAATTTAGCATTCTCAGGAAGAACGTAATCAACCAGGTAGGGTGTTGACTGTTATGTTATCCGACTCTCTGTTGTATTACATTACATTTCTAAGTATACTAGATTTGTGTTTCTATTTAATTTATACCTGATGATGATTGCTTGTGTTGCAATCGAAACGTCGTATGCTAGTATTACATTTAATTTATTATTTTATCTTTATACGTGACTTTTACCGAATGAACCAAAGAATAATAAATAGTTAGTTGTATTTACGATGACTCATGATGATGTTGTTGAATGAATGACGATAACTGACCGGCAAATGGCCATCGACTTGGCGCGCGATGTACGACGGAGGTTCGAACCCGCAACCTCTCGGCAACACCTCCAGAGGACCGGGCAGACGGGTGCTACCCACTGCGCCACGCGGCCCGAGCGCGTACAAATGTAAACACGTACACAGAGGCTTAACAAACACAGCCCCCCACCCCCGCTACCCCCCCCCCATTCCACCCCCTCGCTCTCTCATCCCCTTGCTGTCCCCATCATCACCACCACCACCCCCTCTCCCTCCTATTCCCAGCCCCGCGCGCTCTAATGTTACACTAAACATTGCCCCTGTATGGTGTGGAAATACGAAATGTTCACATTGATGACCTCATGGAGACCTTTGAAGAAGTGAGAGGAGGGGTGGCGGTGCGTTCGGAAACTCACCACGACCGCACGAACGCACCGCACTGACGCATTGAACGATCACACCGCACTGACGCATTGAACGATCACACCGCACTGACGCACTGAACGATCACACCGCACTGACGCATTGAACGATCACACCACACTGACGCATTGAACGATCACACCGCACTGACGCACTGAACGATCACGCCGCACTGACGCACTGAACGATCACACCGCACTGACGCACTGAACGATCACACCACACTGACGCATTGAACGATCACACCGCACTGACGCATTGAACGATCACACCGCACTGACGCACTGAACGATCACACCGCACTGACGCATTGAGCGATCACACCGCACTGACGCATTGAGCGATCACACCGCACTGACGCATGAACTGCACACCCCACAGCGCTGCCAACGCCGCGCAGACCACCACACCGCCTTCCACACACCACCCGTATCAACACACACACGTAGACATACACACACACACACGTAGACACACACATAGACACACACATAGACACAGACACACACACACGTAGACACACATAGACACACACACATAGACACACACAATACCCGTATCGACACACACAAACACACACACACACATAGACACACACATAGACACACAGACACACACACATACATAGACACACACACACAGACACACATACATAGACACATATAGACACACATAGACATAGACATACATACACACACATAGACACACACATAGACACACACAGAGACACACATAGACACACACAGACACCATCACCACCACTACACCCATGCACACCACACCACGACACCGCACTAGCACACACCGTACGAAGGTCCCTTGCGTAGCCTGTGACGCCCGGCTGCCTTTGTCTCCCTAATGGCGATGTTTACACACCGCCCCAGGGTACTGATTTAAGGCTGAGTCGACATAGGGGAGTCCCAGGACCGGTTCAGATAATCGTCACTGTTGTTGGTGGCCACGAGAGGGAATCGAACTTGGGTCGCTGGTGCTTTATAGTGCAGCGTGCTGACCGCTACACGACCGCTCCTAGCACCATAGAAAACCCGATCCCACATTAATGACTTACACACCGCTCCACGTATACCCACACAGCACTACACACAACCACAACACCACCACACTACCACACCACACTACACCACACGACACACCACGCAACCACCCCCGGCGTAATGTGCACTCCAAACCCTCCTCTCTTTACTAAACCACCACCACCACAAACACCACCACCACCACCACAACAACAGCCATCTCTCCCTCCTCCCACTCTTCCACCTTTAATGTCACTTTTTTTTAGCAGGTGGCTTTGCTGCGCTGTTTGAAGTTTCACATCAGAGCCGACATCACTTGGAGGAGCCAGGTTCATTGACATCACGTGGAGGAAGCGGTGATCCGCAGACATTTACCACGATGTGTCTATGTGTGTGTGTGCGTGTGTGTCTATGTGCGTGTGTGCGTGTGTCTATGTGTGTGTGGATGTGCGTGTGTGTCTATGTGTGTGTGTGTGTTTGCGTGTGTGTCTATGTGTGTGTGTCTATGTGTGTGTGTGCGTGTATGTCTATGTGTGCGTGTGTGTGTCTATGTGTCTGTGTACGTGTGTGTCTATGTGTGCGTGTGTGTCTATGTGTGTGTGTGTCTATGTGTGTGTGTTTATGTGTGTGTGTTTATGTGTGCGTGCGCGTGTGTGTCTATGTGTGCGCGTGTGTATGTGTCTGTGTATGTGTCAGTGTATGTGTGTGTCTGTGTGTGTGTCTGTATGGGGAGCGGTCGTGTAGCGGTTAGCGCGCTGCGCTACGAACCTGGCGACACGGGTTCGATTCCCGCTTACGGCCAACACCGGTGACTCTTATCTGAACCGGTCCTGGGCCTTCCCTAGGTCGACTCAGCCTCAAATGAGTACCTGGTGCGGTGTGTCAACATCGCGACTGGGGAGACAAAGGCGGCCGGGTTTGGTGCTGGCCACTCACCCCCTCTTGTGCTGTACCGACCTTCATAAGTGCTACTCGCTAACAGCACTTGCCCCCACAGTCTGTTGAGGCTACACGGGGGATCTTTGTCTTTGTGTATCTATGTACGCGTCCCGAGTTCGACTCCCGCTTACGAGCCAAAATCGGCGACGGATATCCGAACCGCTCACGGACCTTCCCTAGCTCTACTCAGCCTGAAATTAGGTGTGTAATGTAATGAAAGCCGCCACTGGGGAGACAAAGGCGGCTGGGCGTGGAGCTTTTACCGCACCACCCAACTATTGATGCCGTGCCGGCCTTCATAGGCCGCTCGCTAATGGCACATTCGCCTGTGCGACTGTATGGGGGATCTTTGTCTTTGTGTATGTGTGTGTATGGCCAGGTGTGACAGCACAGGTGATTAGGGATATAGTTATGGGTGGCGGTGGAACATTGGTGGCTTTTGAGAAACGCAGAGACGCGCACGTAGAGAGAGAGAGAGAGACAAAGGCGGAAAGGGAGAGTTCACTCGCTAATCCTGTCATGTTTATTTCATGCGCCGTGTTTCCCTCGCTAGGTAAAAACTTGAAAGTGAAGCATGAATAATTTCTGAAACAGGAGCTTAAAACTCCTAATGAATGGGAGCCAGCCAGGATGCGGCAACAATTGTTTAAATAAAAAATATAATAACCTCAAACTACATCTCCCCGTTCAAATAGTTGTGGAAACTCCGCATGCCTATCGACGGTTGATGGGCAGTATTCGTTTTCTTGATTTGGAGCTTCCGTGACTGCAATACTTTATACTTTCAGGGTTTTTTCGGTAAAGTCACGTAGGTAAAAAATAAAATGAAAAAATTACTGAAAGTAAAAATAGAAATAAAATAAATAATAACGTCGTGATTTATTATTTTATTTCTATTATTACTTTGAGTAATTTTTCATTAAATTTTTTACCTACGTGACTTTACCGAAAAAACCTAAGAGAATTCATTTTCTTGTCAGCGATCGTACAAAGACTCGCGCGCGCACACACACAGAACATTTACAACATCCGACATTCGCCACAAAAGCGGCAGCGCTGTTAGCGCGACGCTCGTGCCAGGCTAGGTGCACGTTGAGGCATTGCCACGTGAAGTGTAGAAGGGTCGCCTGCTTGCAGGAGGTCGTGGAATAGACGCAGGTGCTACAGTATGTGGGCTAGACTGACTGACTGGGATTTTAGTTTTGTAAATAATCTTCATCGTTCTCATCACCGGTGGTTAATCCATTGGTGGATGAAGGCTTTGTCATAAGGCCACCAACTCTAAAGATTCTGCGATGCTACAATCCATCCAGCACCTGCAGATGAGCTCAAACGCATACGCACATATAGACAAAAATACCCGAATAGCCGCTAACAGACTGAAGGGGCAAGTGCTGTTAACGAGTAGCACCTATGATGGCCGGCACGGCACACGAGGGGGTGGGTGTTCAACACCATGCCCGGCCGCCTTTGCCTCCCTAGTGACGATGTTTATACATCGCACCTGGTACTCGTTTTAGGCTGAGTCGACCTAGGGGAGGCCCAGCACCGGTTCAGATAATCGTCAATGGTGTTGGCCGTGAGCGGGAATCGAACCCCGGTCGCCAGGTTCGTAGCGTACAAAAGATCAAAGATCCCCCGTATAGCCTTAACAGACTGTAGGGGCAAGTGCTGTTAGCGAGCACCTATGAAGGCCAGAACGGTACACGAGGGGGTGGGTGGCCAGCACCACGCCCGACCGCCTTTGTCTCCCCAGTGACGATGTTTACACACCTCACCAGGTACTCATTTGAGGCTGAGTCGACCTAGGGGAGGCCGGGACCGGTTCAGATAATCGTCACTGGTGTTGGCCGTGAGCGGGAATCGAACCCCGGTCGCCAGGTTCGTAGCGTACACACACGTACACACACACACACACGTACACACACACACACGTACACACACACACACACGTACACACACACACACACACGTACACACACAAACACGAACACATACGCACACACGAACACACACAGACGCACACACACGCACACATACACGTACACACACACACACACGAACACACACACACACAGATACGTACACACACACACACGCATACACAAACACGCACACACACACACAATATGTCAAGGAAAGGCAACACGCCATCGTGCCTGACTAAGAAGCCAGTAATCACTGCGCTATTACTCGCTTTGAGTGTACGGATCGGGATACATGAGCCCCCTGATCAGAATTAGTATCGGAATTTTGTTTTGTTACCCTCGAGAAATCCGATGAGCTACGATGCTTTTTTTCAGAGAAGTCCAGTAGGTGCAAGTGGCCAAATAAAAAACTACCACGATATTATTTTATTTAAAGCTTTCGTGACTGCAGGGATTCATGTTATTGGTTCTTTCGGTAAAGTCACGTAAAAGGGAAGTAATATTGTTCTTATATTTTTATTATTTTATTATTTCCCTTCTACGTGACTTTACCGAAAGAACCAAAAATAGCACGATATTAATTTGTTATTTTAAAAGGTAAGGCCCACTGAGCTGTATTGCTGATTTTTCAAAAGCGACAAAGCCACAAATGAGAGCTCATCCAAGTGGCTTATCGCCGTGTGGACATTTACAGAAGCCAAATTCCCTAAACGCGTGGTGGTGTCGATTCTAAATGTGGAGGGGAACCCCGGAGGACCCAGCGAAAAAACCACGCGGCCACAGGGAGAGAGAGAGAGACACGCAAACTCCAAATATACAGCAGGCGTCAGGGTCGGGAACGTACCCACGACCTCCTGTATACCAGGCGAGGTAGTTAACATCTCCTAGCCACCGTGATGATGATGATGAGAGAGACACACAAACACCAAATATACAGCAGCAGGCGTCAGGGTCGGGAACGTACCCACGACCTCCTGTAGACCAGGCGAGGTAGTTAACATCTCCTAGCCACCGTGATGATGATGATGAGAGAGACACACAAACACCAAATATACAGCAGCCGGCGTCAGGGTCGGGAACGTACCCACAACCTCCTGTAAACCAGACGAGGTAGTTAACATCTCTTAGCCACCGTGATGATGATGATGAGAGAGAGAGACACGCAAACTCCAAATATACAGCAGCAGGCGTCAGGGTCGAGAACGCACCCACGACCTCATGTATACCAGGCGAGGTAGTTAACATATCCTAGCCACCGTGATGATGATGATGAGAGAGACACACAAACACCAAATATACAGCAGCCGGCGTCAGGGTCGGGAACGTACCCACGACCTCCTGTAAACCAGACGAGGTAGTTAACATCTCTTAGCCACCGTGATGATGATGATGAGAGAGAGAGAGAGACACGCAAACTCCAAATATACAGCAGCAGGCGTCAGGGTCGAGAACGCACCCACGACCTCATGTATACCAGGCGAGGTAGTTAACATCTCCTAGCCACCGTTGCCCCCTAACGTGATACAATGTCTACAAAGTGCGGACAGAATCACGTAGAGGGTTCATGCTGGGTAACTACATCGACAAGCAGAGAGAGAGAGGATCACGTGGACGAGAGATTCCTCGCAAAGACGATGTTCAAGTGGGCATCCGGCAGCTCGCGTGCGATTGTTTGGCCAATTAATTTCAAGTTAGAAAGTAACCTTTGCACCCTTTGCTGTACTCCCTCCCAACAGGCGCCGTCCTACACTTGCGTCGCTCCAGTCTACCAGCGACTCGGGACATGTATCGATTCCCAGCGCACCACGTCGAGTATGCCTCGGGCAATGTATCCCCACCGCCCCCCCCGCCCCCTATCCGAGAGGTTGGTTGGCACCGATACAGTCGTATCTCATCGTGGCCAGCTCATGACGCCGAAAATAAGTCACGCACGAGAGACACCGGCGGCGCTGCGTCGTGAATGGCCGCTGCCGCCACGACATTATCACATCCGTCCACGCAGCCGACCCCACCACCACCTCCACCACCACCGCCACCACCGCCACCACCGCCACCTCCACCACCACAGATCCCCCGTGTAGCCTTAACAGACTGTAGGAGCAAGTGCTGTTAGCGAGCACCTATGAAGGCCGGAACGGTACACGAGGGGGTGGGTGGCCAAAACCACGCCCGACCGCCTTTGTCTCCCCAGTGGCGATGTTTACACATCGCACCAGGTACTCATTTGAGGCTGAGTCCACGCCCGACCGCCTTTGTCTCCCCAGTGGCGATGTTTACACATCGCACCAGGTACTCATTTGAGGCTGAGTCGATCTAGGGGAGGCCCATGACCGGGTCAGATAATCGTCACCGGTGTTGGGTGTGAGCGGGAATCGTTTAGCGCAGCGCGCAGCGCGCTAACCACTACACTACCGCTCCCCACCACCACCAGGACCACTACCAACACCACTACCAACACCACCACCACCAGAACCACTATCAACGCCACCACCACCGCCACCATCAGGACCACTACCAACGCCACCACCACCGTCACCACCACCGTCACCACCACCGTCACCACGACCACCACTACCACTACCAACACCACCACCACCGTGACCACCACCACCAGAACCACTACCAACGCCACCACCGCCACCGCCACCACTACCACCACCACCAGGACCACTACCACCGCCACCACCACCACCGTCACCACGACCACCACCACCAGGACCACCACCACCACCACCAACACCTCCACCGCCACCACCACTACCAACGCCACCACCACCACCACCGTCACTACCACCACCACCCACGCTCCCTCGCCCCGGGTAGGATTTCCTGTCTCTCTGCAAGTCGCGGCTTCTCTCTCGAGTCCGTCTCCGCGAGAGCAGCTGCTGTGCATTTTTAACGCTTCTAATTAATCAAACAAAAATCTCTCCTTCTAAGCATTTCGTGATTAAATAGAACAAGACCTGCTATTCTTGCGTGGAATTGCGTTTTTTCTTTTCTTTTTTAAACAGCGGTGCGAGCTTTGTAGAAACGTTTGTTTTTTGTGTAAACGAAGCTGAGATTTCTAACACCCTCGAGTTTTTAGTTCAAATATATATAATATATATATAATATATATTAATATATAATATATTAATATGTAATATATTAATATATATAATAGATAAATATGTCATTCATTTTTCGATTTAAAGCTTTCGTGACTGCAGGGATTCATCTTCTTGGTTTTTTCGGTAAAGTCACGTAGAATGGAAATAATAAAATAATACAATTTTTACATAATAAAATAATTCTCACGACGTTTCGGCCACAACGCAAGCAGCCGTCCTCAGGTGAAGAACAGGTCTGTCGAGACTCTGTGTTCTCGACAGACCTGTTTTTCACCTTAGGACGGCTGCTTGCGTTGTGGCCGAAACGTCGTGAGAATTATTTTATTAAGTGAAATTTTTATTATTTTATTATTTCTATGTCATTCATGTCTCTCACTTCCTCATTACGTGTAGCTCCTGCCGTCGCCGCTGCTGCTGCTGCTGCTGCTGCTACAGTTGTGGTTCATGATCAGCACCGCTAGATCCAGAGGTCGCAAGATCGATTCGATCTCTCGTTGCGGCAGCTCAAAGAGTGGCGCAAGTTTCTCACATCTCTGTGGGTGTCTATGATTCTCCGTGTATCTCTGTGTGTCTCTACGCATCTCTATGGGTCTTGACGTATCTCTGTGAGTCTCTGTGTATCTCAGTATGCCTCTGTATATCTACGTCTCTGTGCATCTCCATGAGTCTTTGCGTATCTCTATGAAGCCTCTGAGAATCTCTGCATGTCTCGATGTATCTTACCGAGTCTCTATCTCTGTGGGTCTCTATGAATATCTATACATCTCTATGGATATTTACGTATATCTCTGCATGTCTCCATGTATCTTTTCTGTGGGTCTCTATGAATATCTATGCATCGCTATGGGTCCCTATGGGTTTAACGATACGGTCCATCTCGCTGCTGTGTCTTGTGACCTCGATTTTCCGTTCGCTAAGGAGATGCCGCGCATGGGCCTCGTGGTGATGCTCTGACGGGGTTGATGATCCCACCAGCGTTTAGAATGAGGAGGTGATTCTTCTGAACGTCCGCGTTGTCCCACTGTTCGGTCAGCAAGAGTTTCAGTTTGATTAGCTATAACCCTGTGAGCCATGCGGCTCTTGACTCGGGTGCAAACGCAACAAAACAAAAACATGAACAAGAAAACATCTTAAAGTGACCACACGCAACAGAAAAATCCATGAAAAATCAGCAAAGTCTTCCAGAAAGAGCAGCAGATTCCAGGTTGACGCCAGGAAGGTGCCACAACTGAACAGCAAAAACATTTCGTCTATCTCATCAGGGAGCATAAACCTCGCAGCAGCAGCAGCAGTGGCGGCTTCTGGCTGCCGGTCCATCGAAACAAAGGCGACGGTCACCACATCATCGCGCGGAGCTCTCAGATGCAGCTTCTGCTGCCCGTCTGGAACGCTCTTCCCTTCCGATAGCCACTATGCGCTTTTAAATCGTCATCTAGATTGAAAACTCATTTCTTGAGAACTGCTTTTTGTGTGTAGTTTGTTGTCGTTTCTCACGCACCTCTGATTAGCACAGTTGGCTACGTACGGTACGAAAGAACTTCAACATACACACATGCAACTAAACTATTTTTTATTTTTACTAAGTAAGGGCCACTGAGTTGTATAGCTCTTTTTCAGAAGCGATCTGGCCACAAATGATAGCCCAACATAGTGGCTTGTCACGTGGAAATGTATAGCAGCTAAACACTCTAAACGCGTGGCGATGTTGATTCTAAACGTGGAAGGAATACCCAGAGGACCCGGAGAAAATCCAAGCGACCGCGGGGAGATTGAAACACGCGGACCCCAAATGTGCAGGCGTCAGGGTCGGGATCGAACCCACGCTTACCTGTGCACCAGGCGAGGTAGTTAACATCTCCTAGCCACCTTGATGATGATGATGAGAGAGAGACACTGCAAACTCAAAATATGCAGCAGCAGGCGTCAGGGTCGGGATCGAACCCACGCTTACCTGTGTAGTAACGCTTATGACTCGTTCACACCGGAGTTGGAGGCACACTTGTTTATTTAACACCACACGTTGTGACATACACACTGAGGGGGTATCGGCCCCCTCACCCGTCTATCTGAGGACACACCTCTAGGCTAACCCTAGCCTGCCTCTGAGTCCTCCTCTAATGGGCTAGGGGAGGCTATCTTGGCCCGACACTGGTCAGTCGGGCCCGGTACCCAGAGTCCAGACCAGCACTGGCTCTGGCTCTGGTACCACGCCACTGGCTCGAGCCTGCGCGGTCCTGATAAGGACGGCGTGCCAGGGGGAGACCAGGGCTCTATCTAGGACGTCTTCCGTCTTCTCTTCTTAGCTAACACAACACTCCCGAGCCCTTCGATACATTCCCCTTTTATACCCAACCCCTCCCTGAGGGGTGGGGCCCCGGGGGATCATAATGACCGAATCGACCCCCCAGGGTGTCTGGCGCGGACGTCGCAGAGGGCACCTGCTCGTGCACACATGTAGCCCCGCCTACTGTGTTTGTTTACCATAGGCTGCCATGCATAACGGGCTCTCTCTCTAACACCCCTACATCACTCCCCCCCGCATAGCATGCAGCCGTCCCGGCTGCCAACATACAAAAATTTGACAATAAAGGTGCCTTCACCCCCTGACCGCGCGTGTGCCTCACTATTTTTGAACAATAACAGGAACCAGAACAAGAACGCAACAGCAAGATGAGAAAACAACCCGTCGCACCCCCCCCGAATAAATACGAATTCCGTAAAAAAACAGCCTATATACAATCAGCAGGGAACCCACCACGCACACACAACACACGGTGAAGCCAACATATGTACATCCGAGGAGTGGGGAACACACCACCCACACAACATCCAATGAACACAACAGCTATGTACACATTTTCCGGCCTCACAACAGTTTGCGCATTTTAGCGCGCGTCCTTGCAGCGGGCCCCTCACACGGGGTAACCGCGCGTGGCGGACCATCAGGTGGCAATTGTCCGTCTTGGGGTGAGCATTCATCCGACTCCGCGTGACCCTCGGTATCCGCAGGAGGGGTGATTGGGCGTGAGCCCGTCACTCCTGATGCACCTGAAGGTGGCACAGCCGGCAAGGCATTAGGTGAGAGCGACGGAGACGGACCCAGCGAGTCGGCCGACCCCCCACATGCTTGGCCACGCGTGTGTGAAGTGTGATTGTGTACCGCAGAGAAGGGTTTTAACCTAGAGGGGTGCACGAACCATCGCCGCTTCCCCCACTTGATGCGCACGCACTGCGGTCGTAACACCTCCACCACTTCCACAGGGCCCCGCCACGGCCGCACCAATTTAGAGGAGGTTGCCAGTGGCACCTGGGGGCAGTGCAGCCATGCCTTGTCCCCCGGCTTCCACTGCAGCATGTGCGCTCGACTCAATCTGAGGCGCTCATTCGCCTTCTGACGGAGGTCAGAGTTTTGCATTGCAGCATCCCGTGCCTCGGTCAATTTGTCCAGATTAAATTTAACGTGGTCAGCCAGATTAGTTTTTCCCTGCGGCACGGGGATCTGCAACTGGGCACGAACAGGCGGGTCTGGTTCTCGGCCGTACATGAGGTAAAAGGGAGAAAACCCCGTAGCTGCATGGGGTGCCATCCGGTACGCCGCCAAGACCCCCTGAATTTGTAGGTCCCAATCCGTTTGCGAGTCCGAAACTTGTTGTGATAACATGGACGTGATGGTGCGATGCAACCGTTCGACCATCCCGTCAGTTTGTGGGTGATATGGGGAGGTCCGAATTTTCTTTGTGCCCAGGAGATCACAGACTTGTCTGAGTAGTTTACCGGAAAAATTTCTGCCCTGGTCGGTCAGCAGCCTCTCCGGAGCACCTTTGTCCAGGACATAACCCTGAACAAAGGCCTCCACGATGGCTGCTGCCGACTGGTTGGCCAGAGGCCAGGCCATAGGCCAGCGTGTAAAATACTCGACACCAGTCAACAAATATCTATTCCCCCTGGGGGTGGCGGGGAATGGTCCCAAAATGTCCAGAGCGACCAGCTCGTTTATCCTGGACACTTTGATCGATTGCAAGGGCGGGTTAGACTCCCGTGCCGGCGGTTTGCGTTGTGCACATCGAGGGCATGATCCCAACAAATCCCCAACATCCCTCGTCATGCCAGGCCAATAAAAATCAAGTTGCAGCAAGGCGAGAGTCTTTTGGGTCCCCAGGTGTAGGAGGCGCTCATGAGCGGCCCATACCACCCTGCCCCGCAACCCAGTAGGGACCACCAGCCGATGTCGACGCGACTTCCCGTCCCAATGCATCAGCAGGCCTTGGCACATTTCCCATGCGTCGGAACCACCTCTTTTTCCCCCCGCCGCACCGCCAACGCGACGTCGCCACCCGAGGAGGGACACATCCTCCATCTGGAGGCGCCCCCAGTCAATGACGGGCAACCCCAACAGGGAATCTTTGCCCTGTTGTTCGATCGAATTAGTAACTACTGTATCGTCGTCGTTGGCGGCCGCCAAGACAGGAACCGATGTGTCCCCTGGAGGTCTGCAACGTCCAGACCCCAGGAGGCATGCACACTCGGAGGTGGTTGGCAAGCGCGACAGAGCGTCCGCGTTGGTGTGGCGAACGCCCTTACGGTATGTGGTTTGGAAATCGTAATCCTGGAGGACCTCCAACCATCGGGACAATTGTCCCGATGGCTGTTGAACCCTCAGGGCGTACTGCAGTGCCGCATGATCTGTGCGGACGGTGAAATGCCGACCGTACAGATATGGGCGATACTGTTGGATGAAATGGACAATTGCCAACAGTTCCCTACGGGTGACACAATATCGTTGCTCCGCTGGAGACAACACCCGACTGCCGTACGCAACCACACGTTCCACGCCGTCAACCACCTGGGAGAGCACGCCCCCAATACCCGTGTTGCTCGCATCGGTGTCGAGCAAGAATGGTTTTGAAAAATCAGGGTAAATCAGGGGAGGAGCGTTTACCAAAGCGTCCCGAAGGGAGCAAAAAGCAGCTTCCTCCTCCTGACCCCAGCAGAACCGAACCCCTTTTGATGTTAAAGCGTGTAGGGGTTTTGCTATAGTCGCAAAATTAGCGACGAAGCGTCTATAATACGACGCAAACCCAATAAAACTCCTAACCTCTCCCACTGAGGTGGGAGTCGGCCAGGAGCTTACACACTGCGTTTTGGCGGGATCGGTAGAAATACCTGAGCGTCCCACGATGTGCCCCAAATAACGCACCGACTCGCGTAACAAATGGCATTTTTGGGGCTTAAATTTCAAATTAGCAGCCCGCATCTTTAGGAAAACCGCCCGCAACCTCTGGAGATGTTCATCAAAAGTTTTGCCAAAGACAATAACGTCATCCAAATAAATCAGGCACGACTCCCATTGCAATCCAGCCAAAACCAATTCCATCAACCGCTGGAAAGTTGCCGGCGCTGAGTGTAAGCCCATCGGCAACCGGTTGAATTGAAACAGGCCGTGCGGAGTACGGAAAGCAGTTTTAGGCTTTGAATCATCGTCCAGAGGAAGCTGCCAGAATCCCGAAAGTAAGTCCAATGTGGAGAAGAATCGCGCTCCCGCCAAGGCGTCAAGCGATTCGTCCATCCGTGGGAGCGGGTATGCGTCGGCAACCGTAATTTTATTAAGGCGCCGAAAGTCAACGCAAAACCGCAACGAACCGTCCTGCTTCTTAACCAGGACGATCGGCGCTCCCCAAGGGCTGTTGGAGGGAGAAATGATGTCGGCGGCTAGCATGTCATCAACAGCCGATTTGACATGGTCCTTTTCGGCGGGACTCAACCGAAAAGGATTCTGGCGTATTGGCGCGCTGTCACCCGTATCAATATGGTGACGCAGCAGATTAGTGCAGCCCAAATCGTATTTATCCCGACTGAAAACGTCGGAAAATTCCCTTAGTAGTGTCTTAAGACGTTGACGCTCTAAATTTGACAGGTCCGTCGATCCCGCACAAAGCGCCTCGAGCCACCCTTCATCGCTGTCCGAATGTGGTCGCGGTGCAGGGACAGCGCCGACATGACTCGCGACGGGTTCCTCACAGGGCACCGGCGTTGCGTGAGCAAGCACGGTCCCCTGTGGGACCACCACCGTCTGCGAGCCCACATTGAGGACCGCGATGAAGGGTTCTCCTTCCCCTCTCACTATGGTCTGGGCCGGGAGTAAATCAGGTCCACTGACCCCGGCCCTAGACGGTCCCAACAGAACCCCTTGAGCCCCAATGCCCTTAGCGAAGGGCCGCCGAAGTTTCAAAGGAATCAACATTTGCGCCCCCGGAGGAACGCGCACCGTTCTATCTACGAACGCCGGCACCGTCGCGAACGCCGTCCGGCTCGTAGCGGGGGATGGCAGAAACGCCATGCGTCGGCCCGATGGGAGCTCAATGCATCCCTGGTCGATTAATATCCTAATCGGCATTTTGGCCAGGAAGTCCGTCCCCAGCAGGCACGGAACCGCCAGCGAGGAGGAAACAAAAATCGGCCCAGACAATTTAATATCCCCGACACAAATTTGGGCACGAATTTGTCCGATGATGCCAAGTGAACCCCCGTTAGCAGCAAAGAATGGCACGTTAACAGGCATCAAAGGACGGCTTTGGGCAGGGAGAATGTTATAAATCAACTCCGAAATAATGGTCGCCGATGCTCCTGTATCGACCAGGATGCGCACCTCGACCCCATCGATGTGGCCCACAACGGCCGACGACCCTGACGACGCGGCTACAACCCGATGGGCCAACACGGACCACTGGCTGGGTTCAATCTGAGTACCCAGAGCGGTGCGTGTTGGTGCCATGGTACGCGATATTGGCCCCCCCTTCGCTGCGGTGTTTGAGTGTGTGACGGGCGTGTGCGTGGGCCAAGCATGAGGGGTGCCGCGACTCGCCGGATTATGATGGTGGAGCTTGTGACGAGGGCCGGCGTCCCGTTGAGGTGTCGTCCTGCGCTGCCCAGGAGAGCGGCACCCCGAGGCGACGTGGCCCCGGATGCCGCAGTTGTAACAGCGTGGAAGCGCTGGTGACGACGATGGATGTTGTAGACGGCTTGAACCGGCCCGGTCCTCCCGTACTCCCGCTCCATGCTGCCGTTGATGGTCGATGGCGCAAACCTCTTCCGCCGGGACGGTGGCTGCAGCGACGGCACGCCCGCCCGCCGCCTTGCTGGCCTTCCGTCGTTGAGAGGACAGGTTTGCGTGGAGAAGACGGGCCGCTTGGAGGGAGCACATCTCTGCATCGTCCTGTGCGACAATGACGATGTCTAAGTCGTCCGCCAGCAAAAGTATCTTCTCTGTCACCATGGCGTCGACACCCTCGTCATCCATTCGTGGAAAGGCCTCCTTCGCCAGTGCCAGGAGGCTTGTGCGGTACGCCAGGGGCGACTCCTTCGTCCCCCGCTGGCGATCGTAAAAGAGTTGGCGACAGTCCGATGGTGGACCATATACCGCCGACAGCACCTGCATCGCCTTCCGCAGCGTGGAGCGCCTCTCCTTCGAAGCCGATGTTAGAGTGGCGAGGGCGTCGCTGTCGAGAAGTGCTGGCAGCGCGCGGAGAGCCTCGGCGTCTGTCCACTGTGCCATCTCCTGGTGAGCGAGGAAGCGCCGCTGGAAGCCGCCCCAGTCGCCATCCTCGCCCACAAATTCCTTGAGTGGAGGTAGCCGCTGATGTAAGGCAGCGGCTGCAGAGGAAGAACGCACTCCCTCGTCCGCCTCACTCAAGTCAGCGTCGGCACGAACCAGCGATGGCATCGCCGGTCGCACCCGTGGTGACGTTCCGCCCGTTGGTGGTGACGCGGCAGGTACTGTACTCCCGCCGTTGGACGCGATGCTTAGAGCGGCCACGCCCTCAACAGCAGCTGCGGCGATGGCGGGAGTTTCAAAATGTTGCTCCGTGGAAATGGCGGGAAGGCGCTGTGATCGTCGGCTGCCGTTGCCCCGTGGCGGTCCCGCAGCCCCCAGCTGCGTGATGGTGTCGAGCATGGCGGCTGCGGCGTACAGCAGCTCGGTCAGCTTCGCGTGCGCCTCCCTCAGCCCCTCCATCGACGGCTCCCCTTCCTCCAGCTGCTGTGGCGTGGATGCGCCCAGCCCCGGCTGGTCGATGGCATCTTCAGCCGTCTCGGGCCCTCCGACTGCAGTGGTGTCTTCTGCCTCTGGTACCCCGACTCGAGTCGTCCGGCGTGTATCCATGTTCGTACTTTGTTTCACTTCTGACGCCAGATGTAGTAACGCTTATGACTCGTTCACACCGGAGTTGGAGGCACACTTGTTTATTTAACACCACACGTTGTGACATACACACTGAGGGGGTATCGGCCCCCTCACCCGTCTATCTGAGGACACACCTCTAGGCTAACCCTAGCCTGCCTCTGAGTCCTCCTCTAATGGGCTAGGGGAGGCTATCTTGGCCCGACACTGGTCAGTCGGGCCCGGTACCCAGAGTCCAGACCAGCACTGGCTCTGGCTCTGGTACCACGCCACTGGCTCGAGCCTGCGCGGTCCTGATAAGGACGGCGTGCCAGGGGGAGACCAGGGCTCTATCTAGGACATCTTCCGTCTTCTCTTCTTAGCTAACACAACACTCCCGAGCCCTTCGATACATTCCCCTTTTATACCCAACCCCTCCCTGAGGGGTGGGGCCCCGGGGGATCATAATGACCGAATCGACCCCCCAGGGTGTCTGGCGCGGACGTCGCAGAGGGCACCTGCTTGTGCACACATGTAGCCCCGCCTACTGTGTTTGTTTACCATAGGCTGCCATGCATAACGGGCTCTCTCTCTAACACCCCTACACCTGTGCACCAGGCGAGGTAGTTAACATCTCCTAGCCACCGTGATGATGATGAGAGAGAGAGACACGCAAACTCAAAATATGCAGCAGCAGGCGTCAGGGTCGGGATCGAACCCACGCTTACCTGTGCACCAGGCGAGGTAGATAACATCTCCTAGCCACCGTGATGATGATGAGAGAGAGACACTGCAAACTCAAAATATGCAGCAGCAGGCGTCAGGGTCGGGATCGAACCCACGCTTACCTGTGCACCAGGCGAGGTAGTTAACATCTCCTAGCCACCGTGATGATGATGAGAGAGAGAGACACTGCAAACTCAAAATATGCAGCAGCAGGCGTCAGGGTCGGGATCGAACCCACGCTTACCTGTGCACCAGGCGAGGTAGTTAACATCTCCTAGCCACCGTGATGATGATGAGAGAGAGACACTGCAAACTCAAAATATGCAGCAGCAGGCGTCAGGGTCGGGATCGAACCCACGCTTACCTGTGCACCAGGCGAGGTAGTTAACATCTCCTAGCCACCTTGATGATGATGAGAGAGAGAGAGACACTGCAAACTCAAAATATGCAGCAGCAGGCGTCAGGGTCGGGATCGAACCCACGCTTACCTGTGCACCAGGCGAGGTAGTTAACATCTCCTAGCCACCGTGATGATGATGAGAGAGAGAGAGACACGCAAACTACAAATATACAGCAGCAGGCGTCAGGGTCGGGATCGAACCCACGCTTACCTGTGCACCAGGCGAGGTAGTTAACATATCCTAGCCACCGTGATGATGATGAGAGAGAGAGAGACACGCAAACTACAAATATACAGCAGCAGGCGTCAGGGTCGGGATCGAACCCACGCTTACCTGGGCACCAGGTGAGGTAATCAACATCTCCCAGCCAACGTATCGCCCAGACGTTCCCACTGCAATTCCTTGATTTCTCAACCAGCATTTTGGAATGTAAATCATGCCGCATTGTCCACACGCGCCGCCTTTAAATCCAGACGAGTGCTGACAAAACGCGTTACTGCGCTTGCATGAAAAAAAATTGAGAATTAGCCTCTACACGAAGCAGATGAAAGTGCGTGTTTGTTCAGATCCACCGCTGTTTTTATTTATGATTTAAATTAATTAAGACGCGGATTCGGGTTGGGGTTCTATCGCGCTGAAAGTTTGATACCTGCGTGTTGCGTGTGCGGGAATTTTACTATTCATTTGGCTTCGGTTATTCAATATGTTTTGTTTGTTATCTCTCTCTTTCTCTTCCTATCCGGGATTATTATTCGCGTGCATTTTAAAATCCGTCAAAGAAAAAGACGACGCATTATCAACATCATCATCATCATCAGGTTGATGATGATGATGGCCTCACCGATATAGCCGCTATCCATTTCAAGTTTCAAGCTAATTTATTTGGTATAGCCCTGTGAGCCATTCGGCTCTTGAATCGGGTGCAACCGCAACAAACAAAAAAACAATAACATGAACAAGAAAACATCTTAAAGTGACTATGTGACTATGTGCAAACTGAAAATCCAGGAAAAAAAAACAGCAAACATTCCAGAAAAAAGCACCGTACACCAACGCTGTGTGCAAAAATCCCAGTGATATGCAAGTCAAACAACCATTCACGGTTCCTGCAACAGCCGGGTTCTATCCCCTGCTGAATGATGGCCTCGCTGATATAGCCGCTATCCATTCACGGGTCGTGAGACGTCGCATCTCATAGTTCGCCCGCCCTCGAAAGAGCGCCCACATCATGTCCACAGCTACCACGGAATCACTAGAGGCTGGCGGTGATGGAGGTTCTGAGTCACAGCCTGGCGAATGTTGAGTTTCACGAAGCTCCACTTTTGGAATTTCATTCGAAGCGTCCTCTCATTGACAGCTCAGTGTGATGTTGTGTGGAGGCCTATGGTGATGTGGTCTGTGTGTGTGTGTCTGTGTGTCTGTGTGTGAGACAGATCAGCTCAATAACAACGTTAGGAGGCTGCTAGATTTTTGTGCAGCCCACGGGCTTGAAATTACCAACATTCTTTTACGGCATCGGCGCATCCACACAACATCATGGATGCATCTGGGTCCAAGCAAGAACATCTGCTGGACTACATAGTGACGGAACAGCGGATGCGGGCCCATGTCCTTGACACCAGGACATACCGTGGAGATGATCTGCCCACTGACCATCGACTTGTCATCTGTAAGATGCGTCTGCAATTCTTTCACTCCGGTGGTGGGTGTACACCCAGGACCCCATTCAAACCCAAACGTGGCATAGTTTCAGCTAGTTGATGAAAGTTGTAAGCGATAATTTCATCATCGCTTGCGGCTAGGATTGGCATCGTTCCCTACTCCTCCTGATGTCATGGGGAAATGGGCGAGGTTTAGGACTGTGGCTCAAGCAGCTGCAATGTCTGCTTTGGGTACATGGTCCAGACCTCCCCAGAGACCCTGGTTGACAGAGGAGGTGTTCAGGCTGGCTGAGAAAAGGCGACAGGCCCACTGTCATCGTCTACAGCGTCCCATGTCAGAGAATGGCTGAGGTGCCATCTATTGAGGAAGTGCTGAAGGCGATCTAGAGCCTGAGACCAGGAAAGGCACCGGGCAAAGATGATCTCCCAAGCGAAATGCTGAGGGAGGATGGCGTTTGTGCACAGACTGCCCTACATGACATCATAACAACAGTCTGAACCACTGGACGGGTTCTGCAGGATTAGAAGGATGCCCTGGTGGTCCTCCTCTTTATTAAGGGGACCTCACAGACTGTAACAACTACAGGGGCATCTAACTCCTCAGTGTGCCGGGAAAGGTCTTGGCAAGGATTATTCAACATCGCCTTGCCAGGCACGCTGAGGAGTGGCTTGCGGAGCCCCAATGTGGTTTCAGGAAAGGGCGGTCCTGCACAGATGCCATATTTTCTGTCCGTCTGCTACAGCAGAGGTGTAGAGAATTTCATCAAGACCTACATCTCTGCTTTATTGACCTAGTCAAGGCTTATGATACCCTCAGTAGGCCTGGGATCTGAGTTGTTCTTCATGCTTTCGGAGTCCCTGACCTGCTGCTCACGATCATTAAGGACGTTCATGATGGTGAGTGGGCCCGGGTAAAACTACGTGGCCGAGATTCGGAGCCATTCCCTGTTTACTTTGGGGTGTGACAGCGATGTCCTCTGGCTCTCACATTATTTAACATCTATTTCGACCACGTATTTTGTGAAGCCTTCAATAGCTGTTCCGGAGGAATTTCCATCTGGTAAAGATGCAATGGGAAGCTTATCGATGCCCGAGTGCAGTCAAAGGATGGCTCCCTATTGCTCAACCACGTTATGTATGCTGATGATCTGGTAATTGCTGCTCACTCAGAGGAGGAGTTGGAGGCGCTGCTGCTGAACCTGGAGTTTGTCACTAAGAGGTGGGGACTTTCCATTTGCCCCACCAAAACGCAGCACCTGCCTGAGTATTTTGTAACATCGGACACTCCACCCCCACAACTCCCAAATGGTGATAGGGCAGTAGTGGAGAGAGTGGAGAGTTCCCCATACCTGTGCAGCGTGGTGAAGACCGGCTCCGGTTTGACAGCAGAGGTCTCACTCTGAGTGAGTCGAGCGGCATTATCTTTTCATCGGTTGTGTAACGCTGTGTGGAAGCTACCTGTTCTGTCGCTCCGCACGAAGGTCTTCTCGGCCACAGTCATTTCCTCCATTCCCCCTAATGGAACATCTTCGCTGGTTAGAAACATTTAGGCTGTCCTGCCTACGATCCATCTTGGATTTAACCAGGCTGGATTATGTGAGGAGCTCACAAATCCTTTAAAAATCTGGACATTGGTGAGCTCCTCCGGCAGGCAAGGCTGCGTTGGCTGGGTCATGTAGCCCGCATGCCTAGCCACCGCATGCCTAAACAGCTTTTGTTTCGGCCGGATCGAAGGGGCTAAACGGGCGCAGCACAGGCTAGAGAAGAGATGGAGTGATGTGGTACAGGAGGATGTGGAGCTGAGTGGACTTGCCGATGACTGGTACCAGTGGTGTCAAGGTCGGCCTCTGTTGATGAGACTCGTGAAGGAGGCTACTTGGCATTTGGAGGCAGTCGCCCTCCAACAACAAAGGAGGGCGGAGGAGCGACGCTCACAACAACGAGCGGAGCACCGGGTGGCTAAAGCACAAGTTGGCACAGTAAGGGGCACAGGTGGTGCATCAACCAGTCATTTCAGTCAGTCGACCCGTGGCACCTGGGTTTGCCCCGTGACCTCCTGCCAGTGGGCGTTCGACACATCACGTGGCCTCAAGGTGCACATGGCCTGGCACAAGCGTCGTGGTGACGTCACCGCACTTAGTGGCGAATGGCGGTTTTTGTTCTCTATGTGTGTGTCCGTGTGTGGGTCTGCGTGTGTGTGTGTCCGTGTATGTGTCTGTGTGTGTGTCTGTGTGTGTGTCCGTGTGTGTGTGTCTGTCTGTGTGTGCCTGTGTGTGTGTTGTGTCTGTGTGTGTGTCTGTGTGTCCGTGTGTGTGTGTCTGTGTGTGTCTGTGTGTGTGCCTGTGTGTCTGTGTGTGTCTGTGTGTGTGTCCGTGTGTGTGTGCTCCAACACGCACAGGGACATATATTTTTAAGCTTTGCTGATACGTGATCAGTGGAAGATTAATTCCGGGCTTCCGTGACACACACAGGGGTAACGGACGGCTGGTGCCAAGACTTTGCCTTTTTAAAACAAACACAAACATCCCCCGTATAGCCCAAACAGACTGTTGGGGCAAGTGCTGTTAGCGAGTAGCACCTGTGAAGGCCGGTACGGCACGCGAGGGTGTGGGAGGCCAGCACCACGCCCGGGCCGCCTTTGTCTTCCTAATTGGCGACGCTTACACGCAGCACTAGATACTCATTTAAGGCTGAGTCGACCTAGGTGAGGCCCCAGGACCGGACCAAACATTCGCCCACTGTCATTGTTCGCGCTGCGCTGCGACACCCGGCGACCCGAGTTCGACTCCCGGGCACGGCCACCAGCAGCGGTGACGACTTTCCCAATCACCTTCCCCTAGGTCGACTCGGCCTTAAAATGAACATCTGTTTGCGGAGTGGTGCTGACCATCACGCACCAACCTCGTTTGGCGTCACGGCCTTCGTAGGTGCTGGCGAAACAGCACTTGCCTCCCACTCACCAACAGTCTGTTACAGGCTATACGGGGGATCTTTGACTTTGTACCCTGGCAGTGATGCGGGTGCGGTCCTGATTCTGAGAAAATGGGATTTGAACATCAGAAACCGGGGGCCCTTGACGCAAAGTGTTGGACGGTCCGAACGGCCTCGTTTGTCTCGTTGGTGCCGAAATACGACAGCGAAGTCGACGAGGTCGAACACTCGACGCTGCCACGTCTGGCTGGAGCCCGCCAGCGTGGATGCACAAAGTGCCGGATGAAGCGAGTGCGGGGCAGAGGTCGCAATCGGGTACCCGATACCCGTACCCTACCCGATACCCGGCTACCAGTACCCGGGCGGGCACGGGTACGGGTACCCGTTTACGACCCTGGTGCGGCCGGGTATGGGTACGGGTAGGCCGTGAGTCACTGGTGAGTAACCGTTTGTCACTCATTTCCCAACGTCTTGTCTCTTCTCACAATTCAAGTTCCTAGAATCATCCCACCCGCGCCTGCAACATGGCTTCATCCCAGAGGTCGCAATCGGGTAGGGTACGTCTAACCCGTACCCGTACCCGGCCGGGTGCGGGTACCCGTTTGCGACCCTGGTGCGGCCGGGTACGGGTAAGGAATCAATACCCGTTTGTGACGTCTGGTGCGGGGCCTCTAGCAAATGCTATAGAGGGGCCCTGAATTTTAAAAATAAATATTAAAACACACTTTTTTCACTCGCATAGTAAAGTAATTGTATTTTTTTATTCGCTATACGGCCAGATCACACGGCAAATCGCTAAGCTTAAACGCCGAGTCGTTCGTAATAGTTTAAGGCGGTGTAGTACTTTAGTAATAGAGCAAGTGCAGAATCACTGAACCGGAATTGATAGCTTGAAAGCATTCAGCGCGGGGCCCTTGAAAGTGCGAGGCCCGTAGCTACTACATGTGTAGCTACTACACGTGCAGCTACTACACATGTAGCTACTACACACTACATATGTAGTACATATGTAGTACATATGTAGTAGCTACTTTTGCTTCGAGGATAATCCGGCAATGGATGCAGCCAGAGCTCGCGGTACTGCTAATGATTCGCTGGACATCGAAGCCGCTCCAGAGATTCTGCTCGGACTGAAATCAATGCCGCTGCAATTATTCATGACGAAGGCGTTTATTTTATGTGTGTGTGGGGGGGGTTAAATCGCGTAAATATAAATGCGTCGTTAAACCCGAGACCACCCGACACAGCAAATTAGCAGGGGTTTTCAAGTCAACAAAACGTGCCAATTCGTTACTAGTTAATGCATTGTGATCCTAGGATGTAATGCGTAATTATAAATGAAAATTATTAAATTATTAAACCCACAACATTTACAATTCGCGTACCGTTACGCATCGCTGGTGATTGCAACAACAACAGCAGCCAGCTTCATCAGGCGATGTGCCACAATTGTGCAACTATGCAACTCGCAGAAGGCCACTGGTCCGATGTGTTATGTAAGTTACACAAAAAACACGTGTGTATTTATACTGGTAGGAACCTCCTGGTTACACCAGACCACAGGGGATTATTGTGTCCGTCCGTCGTGCAGGGAAGGGCTAGGGTGGGGAGGGAGGGGCTGGGTGGGGAGGGGAGGGTGGGGAGGGGCTGGGTGGGGAGGGTGGGGCTGGGTGGGGAGGGGAGGATGGGGAGGGGCTGGGTGGGGAGGGGAGGATGGGGAGGGGCTGGGTGGGGAGGGTGGGGAGGGGCTGGGTGGGTAGGGTGGGGAAGGGCTGGGTGGGGAGGATGGGGCTGGGTGGGGGGTGGGAGGGGTGGGGCTGGGTGAGGAGGGGCTGGTCACCCCGTGGTGCCCTTATAAAACTCAACGTTTAACCTACTCACGCTGGCTTGTGCCCGCCCTCACAATCGGCCATATTTGCGGAATACACCACGCCGCCGTTGACCCTGGCCATTGACCGAGCAACCCAACGTTCCTACCAGCTCCTTCCGCAGGAATGTGTTTTGTATTGTTTATGTCAAGTGAGAGAGGTTGATCTAGATCCTAGAGGCAGGAGATATTGCTCCTCCGGTTTTGTTGCTTAAATGTATTTGTTATTGCTGCTGCTTCCTTGGTGAACAACAACAACAACACTCACTCAACACATTCGTCAACATGTCTGTGCGTACGTTGAACTTCTTTCGCACCGTACGTAGTATGTGTGTTGAACTTCTCTTGCACCGTACGTTACATGCATGGATTTTGAATTTCTTTCGCACCGTACGCAGTGTGTATGTCGTGTTGAACTTCTTTCGCGCCATACGTTGCGTGTGTGTAGTGTTGAACTTCGTTCGCACCGCACGTAGCCAATCAGAGGTGCGGAGGGAAGCACAACAAACTAAACAACAACAACAACAACATTTGTTGGCCTCAATAATAAAAATGTGTATTCGACGCAGTCTTCAATAACACGTCGTCCCCTTCAGAGGGTGCCCGTGTAATAGGCTACGTTCCGGGCAATGGTCCTTCTCCAGAGCACATGAATAAGGGGCATTGCCCGAAACGTCGTCTATTGCATATGCGTCCTTTCAAGGGCCACGGCGTGTAATCGACGAACGTGTCTCGGTCATTTCATTTATTTCTCTGTTCCAACTCGATGCAAACGAATGTGTTGCGTCACACCCCGCGCGTCACGTCTCTTGTCTGTGACGTCACTTTTGTTAGCACGGTGACGTCACGTGCGAGCGAACGAAGACGCAGTTGACATTAACAAAATCTCGGGCACCGTCCCATCGATTGCCCCCCCCCCCACGCCAAAATAAAATAAAATGCCACATTCGCGTCTTTAAAATGCGACATCTGATCTTTACCCTGTGGTTATTTCGGCAAGGCACGCTTTCCCCGCCTGATGATGGACGCTTGTGTTGCGCCCGAAACGTCGAGATTCGTTTTATTTTATACCCATGTGACTTTACCGAAAAACACAACGAGTATGGGTGCCTGCAGTCACGAAAGCTTCAAATCGAGATTGACATCTGATCTTGCAATCTAAAACTCTTTCCCCAAAACTGTACTGTACATATCGATTTAAATTACACACGCAAACACGTGCTTGGAAAAGACTCTGTTTGTTCGACGACAGGAATATGATGAGATTCCAGAAATAAAGTTTGGCCTCGGTTGGAACTATGGAGTTGTGTGTGTGTGTGTGCATTTGTGTATGTGTGTGTGTGCAGTTATATGTTTGCGTCTACAGTTATAGATCTGTGTGTGTGCAGTTATATGTGTGTCTACAGTTATAGATCTGTGTGTGTGCAGTTATATGTGTGTGTGCAGTTGTGTGTGTGTGCAGTTGTGTGTGTGTGCAGTTGTGTGTGTGCAGTTGTGTGTGTGTGCAGGTGTGTGTGTGCAGTTATATGTGTGTGTGCAGATGTGTGTGTGTGCAGGTGTGTGTGCAGTTATATGTGTGTGTGCAGTTGTGTGTGTGTGCAGTTGTGTGTGTGCAGTTGTGTGTGTGCAGTTGTGTGTGTGCAGTTATATGTGTGTGTGTGTGCAGTTGTGTGTGTGTGCAGTTGTGTGTGTGTGTGCAGGTGTGTGTGCAGTTATATGCGTGTGTGTGCAGTTATATGTGTGTGTGCAGTTATATGTGTGTGTGCAGTTATATGTGTGTGTGCAGTTATATGTGTGTGTGTGTGTGCAGTTATATGTGTGTGCAGTTATATGTGTGTGTGCAGTTATATGTGTGTGTGTGCAGTTATATGTGGGTATGTGTGTTTGTGTGGGAATGGTCAGGCGGTCGGGTAGCTTTTGAAGAAGCGAGAGTGAATGGATGGGTGGTTGATAGTGAGTGGGTGAGCGAGCGCGCAAGTGAATGAGAGGGTGGGTGAGAGGGTGAGTGAGTGGGTGAGCGACTGAGAGCGTGGGTGAGGGTGAGAGCTGGGTGAGCGAGTGGGAGTGTGAATGGGTGAGTGTGTGAGTGCCTGGGTGGATACGTGGGTGAGTGTGTGAGTGACAAAACTGAATGAATACATTTAGTGGATGAGAGAAAAACACGCGATCCGTGTGCGACAATTAGTGAGCGAGTGAGTGGATGTGTGTGTCAGTGAGCAAAAAAAAACAAGTCGGTGGTTGGGTGAGCGGGTGAGTGAGAGGGAGGGGGGGGGGTGAGCGATAGACTTAATGAAGAGTGAGCGAGTAGGTGAGGATGCGATTGACTGAGAGGGCGAGCCAGCGAGCATTCGAGGAGTGAGGAGTGGACGTAACGTACGAGCGAGGGGAGTGCGTGAGCAAGGCAGTGAATGAATGTGGGGGGGGGGGAGGGGGGAATGAATGAACGAGTGAGTGAGCGAGTGAGCGAGTGAGTAAGGGAGCAAGTGAATGAGCGAGTGAGTGAGTGAGCAAGTGAATGAGCGAGTGAGTGAGTAAGTGAGCAAGTGAATGAGCGAGTGAGTGAGTGAGCAAGTGAATGAGCGAGTGAGTGAGTGAGCAAGTGAATGAGCGAGTGAGTGAGTAAGTGAGCAAGTGAATGAGCGAGTGAGTGAGTGAGCAAGTGAATGAGCGAGTGAGTGAGTAAGCGACCAAGTGAATTCGCGAGAGAGTGAGCGAGCGAGCAGGTGAACAAGTGAGCAGGTGAGCAGAGCGGCGAGCAATCGGACGAGTGAGTGAGTATCTGAGCAGGTGAGCGACCGAGAGAGAGAGAGAGGCTGGGATGGTCTCGCGGTGGCATGGGCGGTGTCTGTGTGGCCCCGAGACTTCGATGGGCGACGTACAAACGCAGCCTCACTGCTATATTTGTCCAGGAATTCGAGGGAGGCGTGCACACACAGTCACACACACGCACAGTCGCACTCACACGCACACACACACACAGTTGCACTCACACGCGCACACACACACACTCGCACTCACACGCACACGCACACACACACACAGTTGCACTCACACGCGCACACACACACACTCGCACTCACACGCACACACACACAACAACAACAACCGCCATTCGCCACTAAGTGGCGGTGACGTCACCACGACGCTTGTGCCAGGCCATGTGCACCTTGAGGCCACGTGAAGTGTCGAACGCCCGCTGGCATGAGGTCACGGGGCAGACACAGGTGCCACGGGTCGACTGACCGAGATGACCGAGATGACTGGCTGATGCACTACTTGTGCCCCCTACTGTACCAACTTGATGTGCTTTAGCCACCCGGCGCTCCGCTCGTTGTTGTGAGCGTCGCTCCTCCGCCCTCCGTTGTTGTTGAAGGGCGACTGCCTCCAACTGCCCAGTAGCGTCCTTCACGAGCCTCCTCCACAGAGGCCAATCTTGACACCGCTGGTACGAGTCATCGGCAAGTCCACTCAGCTCCACGTCATCCTGTACTACATCACTCCATCTCTTCTCTAGCCCGTGCCGCGCCCATTTAGCCCCCTCGATCCGGCCGAACAAAAGCTGTTTAGGCATGCGGTGGCTGGGCATGCGGGCAACATGACCCAGCCAACTCAGCCTTGCCTGCCTGGAGGAGCTCACCAATGGGACTTTGTCCAGGATTTGCGAGCTCCTCACACAATCCAGCCTGGTTAAACCCAAGATGGATCGTAGGCAGGCCAGTGTAAAGTTTTCTAACCGGCGAAGATGTTCCATTAGGGGGGTCCACGTTTCGCAAGCGTAGAGAAGGGAGGGAATGACTGTGGCCGAGAAGACCTGAAGCATCGTGCGGAGCGACAAACCAGGTAGCTTCCACACAGCGTTACGCAACCGATGAAAACATATTGCCACTCGACTGATTCGGAGACCTCTGCTGTCAAACCAGAGCCGGTCATGAGCACACTGCCTAGGTAAGGGGAAACTCTCCACACTTTCCACAACTGCCCTATCACTAATTTGGAGTTGTGGGGGTGGAGGGTCCAATGTTACAAAATACGCAGGCAGGTGCTTAGTTTTGGTGTGGCTGATGGTAAGGCCCCACCTCTTAGTGGCAAGCTCCAGGTTCAGCAGCAGCGCCTCCTACTCCTCTTCTGCAGCAATTACCAGATCATCGGCATGGTTGAGCAATTGGGAGCCATCCCTTGACCGCACCCGGGCATCGATCAGCCTCCCATTGTTTCTCTCAGATGGAAATTACTCCGGTACAGCTATTGCAGGCTTCACAAACTACATGGTTGAGATATATGTAAAATAATGTGGGAGCCAGAGGATATCCCCGTTGCACCCCAAAGTGAACAGGGTATGGCTCCGACTCCCGGCCACGTAGTTTTAACCGGGCCCGCTCACCATCATGAAGGTCCTTAATGATCGTGAGCAGTGGGTCAGGGACTCCGAAAGCACGAAGAACAACCCAGAGCCCAGGCCTATTGATGGTATCATAGGCCTTGACCAGGTCAATAAAGCAAAGATGTAGCTCTTGTTGGAATTCCCTACACTTCTGCTGTAGCAGACGGACAGAAAATATGGCATCTGTGCAGGACCGCCCTTTCCTGAAATCACATTAGGGCTCCGCAAGCCTCTGCTCAGCGTGCCTAGCAAGGCGATGTTGAATACTCCGTGCCAGGACCTTTCCCCGCACACTGAGGAGTGAGGTGCCCATGTAGTTGTTACAATACCACGACGTTTCGATCGCAACACAAGCAATGAAGACCATTGCTTGTGTTGCGATCGAAACGTCGTGATATTTTTATTATTTTTCTATCTACGTGGCTTAACCGAAAGGCCCATTTGTTGTTACGATGTCATGTAGGGCAGTCTGTCCACAAACGCCACCCTCTCTCAGAATTTCGCTTGGGAGATCATATATACCCGGTGCTTTCCTGGTCTCACGCTCTGGATCGCCTTCAGTACTTCCTCAACAGATGGCACCTCAGCCAGCCACTCACAGGGAGTGACTTCTTATTCCAATATTTGAGGCACCACAGCCTCAGCAAGGTCATCCCCACTTTGTCCCACGTTGTTTTCCAGGCTGAGGGATTTCTACTCCCCCAGGACCTCACAAAAATGCTCAGCAAATCTGCAAACCTATTCCTGGGGGTCATCGATTGGATCACCGTTCTTTCCCTTAATGATGGTAATCGGTGTGGCGCTGCAGGTTACTTTTTATGGAATTAAAGAGCGATTTGTGATCGCGGGCCATTGAGGCAGACTCCATCTCTTCAGCAACCCTCGACCACCAACCATGCTTGCAGCGCCTCACGGCTCTCCGAACCTCCGAGCGAAGGCTGCGGTAAGCCTCCTCATTCTCTGACATGGGATGCTGTAGACGATGAGAGTGGGCCTGTTGCTTTCTCTCAGCCAGCCTGAACACCTCCTCTGTCAGCCAGGGTCTCTGAGGATGTCTCAACCGTGTATCCAAAGCAGCCATTGCAGCTACATGAGCCACAGTCCTAAACCTCGCCCATTTCCCCTCGACATCAGGAGGAGTGGGGGACGATGCCAACGCCAGCCGCAAGCAATGATTCAATTCTCGCTTGCAACTTTCATCAGCAAGCTGAGACTAGGCCACTTTAGGTTTGAATGGGGTCCTGGGTGTACACCCACCACCGGAGTGGAATAATGGCAGACGCATTTTACAGATGACAAGTCGTTAGTCAGTGAGCAGATCAGCCCCACGGTAGGTCCTGGTGTCAAGGAAATGGACCCGCATCCGCTGTTCCATTACTATGTAGTCCAGCAGATGTTCTTGCTAGGACCCGGCATGCACCCATGATGTTGTGTGGATGCGCCGATGCTGGAACAGCGTGTTATTACAAGCCCCTGGGCTGCACAAAAATCTAGCAGACTCCTACCGTTGTTATTGATCTGATCTGGCCCATGTCTTGGAATTACTCCAGACCAGGTGCTAGCATCATGCTCAAATCGGGCATTGAAGTAACCCAACAATATGACTCTATCCCAAGTGGCCACTTTAGCCAGCACCTGTGACACGAGGTCATAGAAGGCATCTGACTCATCGGCCTTGCCTGCATCCCTCTACGGATGTTCATCTTCGGTGAGGGCATAAGTAACCACGACTACCACTCCTCGCCTCTGGTTGTAGGAAGGCGACCCCAAAGTAGCCTGGGGCTTACTGCTTCCCACACCTCACCACCACGCTCCCATGCCCCCTTCATTATTTCGTGGAAGAAGAGCCACTCCCTGTTGCTTGACAGTCTCCTGCCTCGAGTAGAGGACTGTCCACCCCTCATGGTGGCAGGAGCCAGAGCCGGTCCACCGGACCTCCTGAATGCCACAGAGATCCAGGCGGTTCCGGTCCAGCTCCCGACAGAGGTGTGCGTTTGAACATTCTACGTGGCCATCCGAAGTGGCTTTTTGTTGTAAGGATTCAGTCTCCTGGCTCCGCCAAATGGGGTTTGGCCAGGGGTTACTAGCCCCTCGCACCCGTTCAGAGCCCCCGTTTGGAGGTGGTTACTAACCCCATGAAGGGTATGGCCAATCCAAATTGGCCTCCCCCCACGGCACTGCCCACCACAGCGTTGCCGTCCGGCACCACGAGGAGGTAGGGGGTTGTTTCTGCCGTAGTCACACACACAGGTACACACACAGGTACACACACAGGTACACACACAGGTACACACACAGGTACACACACAGGTACACACACAGGTACACACACAGGTACACACACACGCGCGCGCACACACACAAAGACAAAGATCCCCCTTGTAGCCTTAACAGACTGTAGGGGAAAGTGTTGCACCACGCCCGACCGCCTTTGTCTCCCCAGTGCTGATGTTTACACACCACACCAAGTACTCATTTGAGGCTGAGTCGACCTAGGGGAGGCCCATGACCAGTTCAGATAATTGTCACTGGTGGTGGCCGTGAGCGGGAATCGAACTCGGGTCGCCAGCTTCGTAGAGCAGCGCGCTAACCGCTCATACACACAGACACACTCATACACACAGACACACTCATACACACAGACACACTCATACACACAGACACACTCATACACACAGACACACTCATACACACAGACACACTCATACACACAGACACACTCATACACACAGACACACTCATACACACAGACACACTCATACACACAGACACACTCATACACACAGACACACTCATACACACAGACACACTCATACACACAGACACACTCATACACACAGACACACTCATACACACAGACACACTCATACACACAGACACACTCATACACACAGACACACTCATACACACAGACACACTCATACACACAGACACACTCATACACACAGACACACTCATACACACAGACACACTCATACACACAGACACACTCATACACACAGACACACTCATACACACAGACACACTCATACACACAGACACACTCATACACACAGACACACTCATACACACAGACACACTCATACACACAGACACACTCATACACACAGACACACTCATACACACAGACACACTCATACACACAGACACACTCATACACACAGACACACTCATACACACAGACACACTCATACACACAGACACACTCATACACACAGACACACTCATACACACAGACACACTCATACACACAGACACACTCATACACACAGACACACTCATACACACAGACACACTCATACACACAGGAACACTCATACACACAGACACACTCATACACACAGACACACTCATACACACAGACACACTCATACACACAGACACACTCATACACACAGACACACTCATACACACAGACACACTCATACACACAGACACACTCATACACACAGACACACTCATACACACAGACACACTCATACACACAGACACACTCATACACACAGACACACTCATACACACAGACACACTCATACACACAGACACACTCATACACACAGACACACTCATACACACAGACACACTCATACACACAGACACACTCATACACACAGACACACTCATACACACAGACACACTCATACACACAGACACACTCATACACACAGACACACTCATACACACAGACACACTCATACACACAGACACACTCATACACACAGACACACTCATACACACAGACACACTCATACACACAGACACACTCATACACACAGACACACTCATACACACAGACACACTCATACACACAGACACACTCATACACACAGACACACTCATACACACAGACACACTCATACACACAGACACACTCATACACACAGACACACTCATACACACAGACACACTCATACACACAGACACACTCATACACACAGACACACTCATACACACAGACACACTCATACACACAGACACACTCATACACACAGACACACTCATACACACAGACACACTCATACACACAGACACACTCATACACACAGACACACTCATACACACAGACACACTCATACACACAGACACACTCATACACACAGACACACTCATACACACAGGAACACTCATACACACAGACACACTCATACACACAGACACACTCATACACACAGACACACTCATACACACAGACACACTCATACACACAGACACACTCATACACACAGACACACTCATACACACAGACACACTCATACACACAGACACACTCATACACACAGACACACTCATACACACAGACACACTCATACACACAGACACACTCATACACACAGACACACTCATACACACAGACACACTCATACACACAGACACACTCATACACACAGACACACTCATACACACAGACACACTCATACACACAGACACACTCATACACACAGACACACTCATACACACAGACACACTCATACACACAGACACACTCATACACACAGACACACTCATACACACAGACACACTCATACACACAGACAGACACACTCATACACACAGGAACACTCATACACACAGACACACTCATACACACAGACACACTCATACACACAGACACACTCATACACACAGACACACTCATACACACAGGAACACTCATACACACAGACACACTCATACACACAGACACACTCATACACACAGACACACTCATACACACAGACACACTCATACACACAGACACACTCATACACACAGACACACTCACACACACAGACACACTCACACACACAGACACACTCATACACACAGACACACTCATACACACAGACACACTCATACACACAGACAGACACACTCATACACACAGACACACTCATACACACAGACACACTCATACACACAGACACACTCATACACACAGACACACTCATACACACAGACAGACACACTCATACACACAGACACACTCATACACACAGACACACTCATACACACAGACACACTCATACACACAGACACACTCATACACACAGACACACTCATACACACAGACACACTCATACACACAGACACACTCATACACACAGACACACTCATACACACAGACACACTCATACACACAGACACACTCATACACACAGACACACTCATACACACAGGAACACTCATACACACAGACACACTCATACACACAGACACACTCATACACACAGACACACTCATACACACAGACACACTCATACACACAGACACACTCATACACACAGACACACTCATACACACAGACACACTCATACACACAGACACACTCATACACACAGACACACTCATACACACAGACACACTCATACACACAGACACACTCATACACACAGACACACTCATACACACAGACACACTCATACACACAGACACACTCATACACACAGACACACTCATACACACAGACACACTCATACACACAGACACACTCATACACACAGACACACTCATACACACAGACACACTCATACACACAGACACACTCATACACACAGACACACTCATACACACAGACACACTCACACACACAGACACACTCATACACACAGACACACTCATACACACAGGAACACTCATACACACAGACACACTCATACACACAGACACACTCATACACACAGACACACTCATACACACAGACACACTCATACACACAGACACACTCATACACACAGACACACTCATACACACAGACACACTCATACACACAGACACACTCATACACACAGACACACTCATACACACAGACACACTCATACACACAGACACACTCATACACACAGACACACTCATACACACAGACACACTCATACACACAGGAACACTCATACACACAGACACACTCATACACACAGACACACTCATACACACAGACACACTCATACACACAGGAACACTCATACACACAGACACACTCATACACACAGACACACTCATACACACAGACACACTCATACACACAGACACACTCATACACACAGACACACTCATACACACAGACACACTCATACACACAGACACACTCATACACACAGACACACTCATACACACAGACACACTCATACACACAGACACACTCATACACACAGACACACTCATACACACAGACAAACTCATACACACAGACACACTCATACACACAGACACACTCATACACACAGACACACTCATACACACAGACACACTCATACACACAGACACACTCATACACACAGACACACTCATACACACAGACACACTCATACACACAGACACACTCATACACACAGACACACTCATACACACAGACACACTCATACACACAGACACACTCACACACACAGACACACTCATACACACAGACACACTCATACACACAGGAACACTCATACACACAGACACACTCATACACACAGACACACTCATACACACAGACACACTCATACACACAGACACACTCATACACACAGACACACTCATACACACAGACACACTCATACACACAGACACACTCATACACACAGGAACACTCATACACACAGACACACTCATACACACAGACACACTCATACACACAGACACACTCATACACACAGGAACACTCATACACACAGACACTCATACACACAGACACACTCATACACACAGACACACTCATACACACAGACACACTCATACACACAGACACACTCATACACACAGACACACTCATCTACGTGACTTTACCGAAAGAACCAAGAATATGATGTTGGTCGTGAACGGTAATCGAACTCGGGTGGCTGGCAGTCAACAAACGTGGCTTTTGCAGTGCGCTAACCACTGCACCACCGCTCCCCTCACACAAAGTAGCACAGTCTAGTGTGGTCGCAAAGATACTGCTGACTAATTGAGTGCTTAAGATTATATTGCTCATTATCATCATCAGCCATCATCAATCTACTGCTAGATGATGGACTTCTTAAGCCATCAATCATCTGTCACGGTTCGGCAATGTAATGATTCACATCACGAGATGTGCATTATCAAGAAGACTTGTTTTTAACATATTTTAAATATATTAAAGTAATGTTTGGCAGTAACAAAAAATTGAAACCCTTCGTAATAACCTGTAAATGTGTCATTATTATTATTTGTTTAACTGCCAGAATATATTTGTACCTTTGTAATGGGAAGTCCACTCGTCGTGGGAAAACGACCGCAATAAACACAGCGTCAAGACGACGAGGACGATGAGCCAGGAAAATGACGATAAAACCTTTTTTTTGTTACTAAACATTTTTCATTTGTTTCCTCTTGCGATAAAATGGCAAGTTTACTCAATATATACTCGTGCTAAATACGAGATACGCAATGCAATAAGAAGATTTCGCCCCCTCCAAAATAATCGTTAAATAAAATTTAATTCCCGGTGAATGTAATTATGGACAAACATATTTGCCCTTTTTATATATGTGCACAGGTATCGTATTTCTCTGATTTATTCATGATAAAAACGATACTTAATGAAGAAAGCATTCTCCACGAATCGACGTACAGAGCGCTATCGTCTAGCCGGGTGGTCGCGGCAACTCCTCCACGTGGCCGCCTTCAAATCGCAAATCCTGCACCATGAAGGCATCAGCGAGGGTCGGTGGATCACCGCACAGATGGTGTTGCGTGAGACTCCCTCCCCCCGCCTCCCGTGGGCATCGAGGAGCAGCAGTACCCCTGCCTCGCCAGGAGAGAAGGCGGTTCCAGCGAAGTGTGTGGATCCTTCCGCACGGCGTGGGGATAGCGCGTTGCACCCTCGCACGCGTGCGTTTCACCTCGGGGTGCTCCGCTTTCCCTCCCACATACGAGGCACGCTCACGTTGCCCATTGCTTGCCGACAACATCGGAATGCTTCTAGAGGGGGCCGCAGAACTTGGACAGATTGTTTGACCGCCACCACCCACGCCACCACCACCACAACTCACGATCGTGCGATGAAACATTCCGCACAAGCGCCTGCGCACGAGCTGTTTTCATCGCTCCGTCTCCCGGGCGGATGAGCTGTCTGACGCCTTCCATCCAATACCTTACACTCCTGTTGTATTGTTTGTTTGTTGAATTGTTTGTTGTTGTAACGGTCTGAGCATCGTGCCCATTACTGCGCATCTGTGCGCTTCGTAGCTCATCGGATTCCTCCTGTAATCTTTAATCAATATTGTTCATTCTGAACGTGGGCCCGCCCTTCCCTCGCCTATACTCTTAGTTTTTTCGGTAAAGTCACGTAGGTAAAAAAATGAAATTAATAGAAATAAAATAATAAATAATCACGACGTTTCGGAGTCAACACAAGTCTCCGTCATCAGGTGGGACCGTCACAGCCAGATTTGCTGTATCAAATCTGTAGCAAATCTTAGCTGTGACGGTCCCACCTGATGACGGAGACTTGTGTTGCCTCCGAAACGTCGTGAATATTTATTATTTTATTTCTATTAATTTTAATCTTTTTTTTCCTACGTGACTTTACCGAAAAACTAAGAGTATGAATTATTGCAGTCACGAAAGCTTCAAATCTAGAATTCTTCCCTCGTCTCTCCGTCGCCCATTCACGACATCCTTGACGCCACTCGCCTTGCCACGAGTAAACTTTCCACCAGGAGGAATACATATTCAGATTCTGAATTTGTCTTGAGAGTCACAATTGACGTCTGATGTGCCTTTGTTCTCGAATCAAAGTCCCCCTATTCCTGTATCTCGCTACGATGCCCAAAACGAGACCCACATCTTCTTGGTTCTTTCGGTAAAGTCACGTAGAATGGAAATAATAAAATAATAAAACAAAATAATTTTGTCAAGGCGCCCTTCCCCCCCTTCCAACCCAGCTTAAATATACACTCCAAGCATGGTGCTGTTTCATTCAGACGCTGTCTCCCCGACAGACCTGGTCTTCACCTGAGGACGGCTGCTTGCGTTGTGGCCGAAACGTCGTGAGAATTATTTTATTATGTTTTATTTTGTTAATTATTATTTCCATTCTACGTGACTTTACCGAAAGAACCAAGAAGATGAATCACTGCAGTCACGAAAGCTTTAAAACGAGACCCACACTTACTTTGCGTACTTTATCTATATACAGAGAGAGAGAGATTCGTAATAGTCGGAGCTCAGAGGGGTAGTGACGCACAGTCTAGATGTAGCGTGAGAGTTGGACGGCGACACACGCGGAAAGACACACGTGGAGATAGACATCAGAGACAAAATCTACATTAAAGGTTTTATTTTTCATTTGCGGGGTGAGATCGCGTAGAAGAGAAATGAGTCGTGAACCCATCGCCACGACCCGACAGAGCTAATGAGTCAGGTTCATCAAGTCAACGAAACGTGACAATCAGCCGCTATAATAATAGGGGTTTTCCCCCTTTTTATGGCAACAAAACTGAAGTCTTTTTACAAGGATTCATGTCTGCATTAACCACAACTCTTGCGGTCAAAATGCAAAAAAACACCGATAATATATGAATTGTCCTTGAAACTGATTGGTCCACACCAGAGACAGCTTTCTTTTGAGCCTCGTCTCAATTGGTGCTAGACCAGATGACGCCAAAAAGGGGGAAAACTTAATTTGGAGCTTTCGTGACTGCAGGAATTACTCTTTGATTCTTTCGGCAAAGTCACGTATGAAGAGAAAATTCTAAAAAATGAAAAGTATGTTATTATTTTATTTATTATTTTTTCTTTATACGTGACTTTACCGAAAGAACCAAAGATTAGGGGAAACACCCTATTATTATATATTGGTACTGTCAAAGGAGGTATAATGACGTATCAGCCGCTACTTCAGCACCACGATGGTGCCGGAGAGTGAACCCACGACAAATGTTTACAATTCGACTACCCGTGACTTCTCGCCGGTGATTACAAGAACCGGCCTCGTCAGGCGATGCACCACAGTTGTGAAGGCCTCTTCTCGTTACCCTCGTCCACAGACTTAAAGGCGAAGTCGTCACTGTGTCAGCTGCTTCGTGTGAAGTCCGCTTGCTCCACCAGAGCAGTGATCGTGAGCGCCACTCGTGGCTCTCGGCAAGGTGAGTTTCGAATCGGTGCTCTTTTGAACGACGGCCAGTGGACTTTGAGTCTCAGGAATCAAACGTCGTTTACATTTAAAACGTAGAAAAAAAACACACGGGGAAAGGTCTCTGGTTTTGATCCTGCACGCAAGCTCGTAGGCCACCCTAAACCGCATGCCACTGCACAAACCACGGCAGCAGATGCGGATGATAGCCGATGCACAAAATAAAAATTAAAAACTATCTAGTAGTATTGGTGCGACTGTGGTCATTCAGAACGGGTCCGTACAACGCGTGACGACGCATTGTCCCGCTCCACAACTACGAAGGAGACGTCGCAGTGACGATGATGATGGTGGTGGTGGTACACTCAGCTGCTGCTCCTCACGCGGTCATCACCTGCGCCTGACCACCTGAATGTGACATTGTCGTCGTTTGCTCTGCAACTACATCAGCCGTACGGAATAATAACTCATAGAGACCCATGGAGATCCATAGACGCACAGAGACCCACGGAAACGCATAGACCCATAGACTCGCAGACATCACAGCGGTGCACTCCGCTGCTGTCACTGACGTCGGTCCGTGAGTTTGACCACCTGAATGTGACATTGTCGTCGTTTGCTCTGCAATCCACATCAGCCGTACGGAAGATTAACTCATAGAGACCCATAGAGATCCATAGACTCACAGAGACCCACGGAAACGCATAGACCCATAGACTCGCAAACATCACAGCGGTGCACTCCGCTGCTGTCACTGACGTCGGTCCGTGAGCTTGACCACCTGAATGTGACGTTTGTCGTCGTCTGCTCTGCATCTACACCAGCAGCGGCCATACTGACGGAAGGACTTTTTTTTTTAAAAACGAAGTCAAAAAAATTAAAATTATTCGGCAGAAACTGCTCACGCCGACGCGAACCAGCTGCTCCACGTGTGTGTGTGTTTTTTAAATCCTTTATATTAAGTTCGCTTGCTTGCTTGCTTGCGCGCTTACGACCGTGCACATCTTTCGGTCGTTTTTTAACCCACTTCCCGTGATCCAATCGAGCTGACATTTTCCACACAGACTCGTTGTGCATGACAATTAATTTTCGTGAAAAATTTTTTCCAAAATTTTACACTGTTTAGGGAAATTTTTTTTAAATATTGAATTACCAATTGCTTAATGCTGGCAGACAATCATCTGACCCATAGGTGGCAGCCATCTCAAGCCAGAGGACGAGAGGACTCTAGCCGCCACGCATATAAAGGATTTAGAGTGAAAAACTTTGTTTTTACGGGTTAATTTATTTTTATTTACGGCTCAAACGTCGCCCAGAGTCAACTCGCCACTGGCTTCGACACAAACGGGCCCAGCCCGGCCCCGAATATCGATCCGTCTCGTCCGTGAGCAAAAAAAAAAGCGGAGTTTGATTTATTTTTTGCTATTTTTATATATTTATATAAAGGCTGGTGCAGTGAGAGCGACACAGACTCGCGGTCTTATAGGTCACCGTCGCTTGATGTGTTAATGAGCGGTTTGGGAGGTGAGAGGGTGTGGTGGTGGTTGTGGTGGTGGTCTTGGTGGTGGTGGTCGTGGTGGTGGTCGTGGTCGTGGTGGTGAAGGTCGTGGTGAAAGCATTGGTGGTGGAAACGACGGTGGTAGTGGTGGTGTTGATGAATGTGCACCTAGCCTGGCACAGGCGCTGTGATGACGTCGCCGTCACGTCGTGGCGAATGGCGGCTGTGTTGGTATTGGTGGTGATGAGGGTGGAAGCGGTTGGTGGTGAAGGTGAGAATCTTCTTCTTGGTTCTTTCGGTAAAGTCACGTAGAAGGGAAGTAATAAAATAATAAAAATAAAACATAATAAAATAAAATAATTCTCACGACGTTTCGGCTACAACGCAAGCAGCCGTCTTCAGGTGAAGAATGAGACACTGCCAAGCTAGGAGCTTATATATAAGCTGGGTTGGAAGTGGAAGAAGAGCGCCTTAACAAAAGATATGCATATCAAGAGGAATTTAGCATATTCCTGGGGAATGCGTAGGAGGTGGGCGGGGGGGTTTCAAAGTCATATTATGCCCATGCATTATGCAGGATCAGCAGCACCAAAGGGAGGGTGCAGGGAGTAGCATTAACAAAGGAAAGGAATGTTAATAGTATGTAGCCGCAGTTACTAAACAACCACGTAGAAAACTAAAGTATAAACTACATAAAAAACTAAAGTATAAATTGCATAGCATCATCAGTATACTTACTATACTCTACAATAAGCTGAGTTAATAACAGCAAGTAATACATTACAATTCTACGTCGTAAAAATTATATAATATGCTTCCATCTAAACTTTATTCTCTTACATCACACGAGCATATACCGTACTATATACTGCCATAGACAAACCCAACATTAAATTACATACTGTATTGCTATAAACCATACATTTTAATACAACACTAAGTATTATTCTACCCACCCTAATGTGTATCACACTGCTATATGTTTACTATACAATTGCGATACTATATATTACTTTGTACATTGTATTAAGCATATAAATGTTATACTATTTGTTATTATACACTGTACCATTGACAGTCGTGTCAATGGGTGAGTCGTGGGGGGAAACTTGCAGCGGAGCAAAGAATCCATTCCCTGCGGAGAATACAATGCCAGTGAGTGGAACGCGGTCTGAAAGTCACCGTAAACGTGAACACAATCAGTTAAGATCCGAAATGGTTTATTACGTCCTTCCAATGATTGCTAAGCCAGAATCCATCTTCTCGGTTGAAATTGTCTCTGTGTTTGTATATGTGGATCGCCTCATGAACGAATCTCTCATGATAGCCAGATGGCTTGCAGAGAACCTCTGTCTTGGATAAGGCAATGTCATGTGAGCCCACTGAGTTGTAACAGTGATCTGCCACGGCTGAGGTGTTTGTCCTACCGTGTTTCAGGTCAGCTTTATGTTCATGGATGCGGTCCGAGACATGTCGTTTGGTTTCCCCAATGTAACTGCTACCACAGAGGCAACTTAGTTTGTAGACACCAGGGTACTGTATGTCTGGAACCACATCTTTTACAGACGGGACCAGATCACGGATTTTATGTACTGTGTTGAATCGGACCTGGATCTTGTGTTTAATCAGGATTTTGGAGATCTTTTTTGTGACCCCAGCAATGTAGGGTAAGGTGATGGTCTTGAAAGGCTCCTCAACAGGATCCTTCTTGATGGTTGGAGTGATGGCCTTGCGGATTGTGTAGTCGGAGTAACCATTAGCCTTAAGAGCTTGGCGTACGTGTTTGAGTTCACTGGCAATGTGTTCCTGGTCGGAGATGCATTGGGCTCTATGGTATAGAGTCTTGATGAGGGAATTCTTCTGGGATGGATGGTGGTGGGAATCCGGTTTTAGGTAAGCGAATCTTCGTTTAGACCGGAGGAGGAATCCGATGAGCTATGAAGCTCTTTTTGCACAGATGCCCAGCAGGGAGACGTCAGAAAGTGGTGATGAAGGTGGCAGCCAGGTGATGATGGTGGTGGTGGTGGTGGTGAAGGTGGTGGTTAAGATGGTGGTAAAGGTGGTGGTGATGATGAAGGTGGTGATGGTGGTGAAGGTGGTGGTGAAGATGGTGGTGAAGGTGGTGGTGATGAAGGTGGTGATGATGGTGATGGTGAAGGTGGTGGTTAAGATGGTGGTAAAGGTGGTGGTGATGATGAAGGTGGTGATGGTGGTGAAGGTTGTGGTGATGATGGTGGTGCTGGTGGTGATGATGAAGGTGGTGATGATGGTGGTAGTGAAGGCGGTGGCAGTTGCCAAAGAGGTAATGGTGGCGTTGGTGGTGGTGATGAAGGTGGTGATGATGATGATGGTGACGGTGATTGCCAAAGTAATGAAGGTGGTGGAGGTGATGATGGTGACAGTTGTAGGTGACTTTGGTGGTGGTGGTGGTTGCGAAGGAAGTGGTGTTGGTGGTGGTGAAGGTGTTGCTAGTGGTCGTGATGCTAACGATGATGGGGAGCGGTGGCGCAGCGGTTAGCGCGCTGCGCTACGAACCCGGCGCCCCGAGCTCGATTCCCACTCAGGGCCAACACCGGTGACGATTCTCTGCAGGGGTCCTGACCCTTCGAATCTGTGCCGCAGTGTAAACATCACCACTGGGGAGACAAAGGCGGCTGGGTGTGTTCTTACCACCCATTCCCTCGTGTGCCGTGCCTGCCCGCATAAGCGCTCGCTGACAGCACTTTCCCTAGCCGTATGTGGAAGGCAATATGGGGGATCTTTGTCTTTGGTATCGATGATGATGATGATGAATACAGGTAATATTGATCATGTTGGTTACGGTGGTGACGATAATTGCAGACCGTTGAACGCTTCCGTTGCTGCTGATACCACTGCTGCTGCTGATGATGATGCTGCTGATGCTGATGATGATGCTGATGATGCTGCTGATGCTGCTGCTGATGATGCTGATGATGATGCTGATGATGCTGCTGATGCTGCTGCTGATGATGCTGCTGCTAATGATGCTGCTGATGATGCTGCTGATGCTGCTGCTGATGATGATGCTGCTGATGCTGATGATGCTGCTGATGCTGCTGCTGATGATGCTGCTGATGATGCTGCTGATGATGCTGCTGATGATGCTGCTGCTAATGATGCTGCTGCTGATGCTGCTGATGCTGATGATGCTGCTGATGCTGCTGCTGATGATGCTGCTGATGCTGCTGCTGATGATGCTGCTAATGATGCTGCTGCTGATGCTGCTGATGCTGATGATGCTGCTGATGCTGCTGCTGATGATGCTGCTGATGCTGCTGCTGATGATGCTGCTGATGCTGCTGCTGATGATGCTGCTAATGATGCTGCTGCTGATGCTGCTGATGCTGATGATGCTGCTGATGATGCTGCTGATGATGCTGCTGCTAATGATGCTGCTGCTGCTGATGATAATGATGCTGCTGCTGCTGATGATGATGATGCTTCTGATGATGTTGCTGCTGATGCTGCTGATGATGCTGCTGCTGATGCTGCTGATGATGCTGCTGATGCTGCTGATGATGCTGCTGATGATGCTGCTGATGCTGCTGCTGATGCTGCTGCTGATGATGCTGCTGCTAATGATGCTGCTGATGCTGCTGCTGCTGCTGATGATGATGATGATGCTGCTGCTGCTGCTGCTGCTGCTGCTGATGATGATGATGCTGCTGCTGCTGCTGCTGCTGATGATGATGATGATGATGCTTTTGATGATGCTGCTGCTGATGCTGCTGATGATGCTGCTGCTGATGCTGCTGATGATGCTGCTGATGCTGCTGATGATGCTGCTGCTGATGATGCTGCTGCTGATGCTGCTGATGATGCTGCTGATGAGTATCCGTCCCAGCGGCCCCAGCTTAGGGCACCCGGCGTGCACATCACAGGAGACAAAATACCCCCATACAGCCAGCAAAGGCTGTTGGGGCAAGTGCTGTTAGCGAGCACCAGTTAAGGCCGGGACAGCACGCGGTGGCTGGCTGTGTCCCCAGCGCCGATGTTTATGCACCGCACAAGGTACTCATTGAGGCTGAGTCGATCTAGGGGAGGACCCAGGACCGGTTCAGATAATCGTCACCGGTGTTGGCCTTGAGCGGGAATCGAACTCGGGAAGCCAGGTTCGTAGCGCAGCGCGCTAAGCACCAAACACACCCCACATACTCACAAGCACACACCACACACACACCACACACACACCCCACACACTCACCACACATACTAACCACACACACTCACCACACACACTCACCACACACACTCACCACACACACCACACACACCACACACCACACACACTCACCACACACACCACACACACAACACACACACACCACACACACCACACACACAACACACACACACCACACACACAACACACACACACCACACACACCACACACACCACACACACACACCACACACACACCCCACACACTCACCACACATACTAACCACACACACTCACCACACACACCACACACACCACACACCACACACACTCACCACACACACCACACACACAACACACACACACCACACACACAACACACACACACCACACACACACCCCACACACTCACCACACATACTAACCACACACACTCACCACACACACCACACACACCACACACCACACACACTCACCACACACACCACACACACAACACACACACACCACACACACAACACACACACACCACACACACACCCCACACACTCACCACACATACTAACCACACACACTCACCACACACATTCACCACACACACCACACACCACACACACTCACCACACACACCACACACACAACACACACACACCACACACACAACACACACACCACACACACACCCCACACACTCACCACACATACTAACCACACACACTCACCACACACACTCACCACACACACCACACACCACACACACTCACCACACACACCACACACCACACACACACTCCACACACACACACAACACCACACACACCACACACACACCCCACACAATCACCACACATACTAACCACACACACTCACCACACACACTCACCACACACACCACACACACACACACACTCCACACACACCACACACACACCCCACACACTCACCACACATACTAACCACACACACTCACCACACACACTCTCCACACACACTCAACACACACCACACACCACACACACTCACCACACACACCACACACACAACACACACACACCACACACACCACACACACAACACACACACACCACACACACACCCCACACAATCACCACACATACTAACCACACACACTCACCACACACACTCACCACACACACCACACACACCACACCACACACACTCACCACACACACCACACACCACACACACACTCCACACACATCACACACACACACACAACACCACACACCACACATACACACCACACATACACACACACCACACACACACGACACACACACCACACACACCACACACACACTACACGCACCACACACACACCCCACATACTCACACAAACCACACACACACAACGCACACACCACACACACCACACACACACCACACATACCACAAACACACACCACAACACACATACCACACACACACCTTACTCACCACACTCACCACACACACACCATACACCACACACACACCACACACACAACACACACTCACCACACACACCACACACACACACACACCACACTCCACACACACTCACCACACACACACACTACAAACACACCACACACACACTACAAACACACCACACACACACCACACACACCACACTACACACACACCACACACACACACCACACACACACACCACACTACACACACCACACACACCACACACTTACCACACACACCACACACACCACACACACACACCACACACACCACACACACCACACACACACCACACACTTACCACACACACCACACACACCACACACACACCACACACACACACCACACACACACCCAAAGACCCCGTTCGCCTCTCTGCATCACCCCGCGTCTCCCCGGCGTGCTCCCCACGCTCCCCACGCTCCCCACGCGTCCCCATCGCCGCGATTAACGCGTCAAGGGCCGCCGAGAGACGCGCACACAGACAAAGGAGAGACCCCTTGCGCCTACACCCGCACACAAGACAAAGGTGCCCCTGGTAGCCTGCGCACGGGACGTTGGGGCCAGGGGCAAAGTGCTGGAGGCCGGCACTGCACACGAGGGGGGAAGGGGGGTGGGTGGTGAGCACCACGCCCGGCCGCCTTTGTCTCTACCCCGGTGCCGATGTTGACGCAGCCCAAGTGATGCTTGTTCAAGGTGACTCGTACGCACGTGCTGTGTGGCGTAGTGGGGGGGGAAAACAACACACGTACGGTGCGAAGGAAGTTCAACAAACATATACAGTTGCTAAGCGAAGGTTTGAAAACGCCGAGGGATCAGCAACAAACAGCACTCTTGAAGTTGCAACGCATGAGAATGAATCATTAACAAACGCGTTTGAGCAGCCAATGTTATAATTATAATTGAATTGTTGAGTGTGTAAGGCCACGTAATGATTTGTCTAATTGTGTGTCGTAAGACTTTTCACCACCCGATACGGTCATAGTAAGGTTTAACTGAATTTTTTCTTCAGCTCACTACTAAGTTTGAAGGATAATTCTCACAATGATATGTATTAATCGTACACCGTATCGACGAAGGTTACGATTATACACACCACACATAATCACCACGCATACCACGATGATGATGATGGGAGTAGGGAATTTCAAAGTGGAGCCGTGCGAGAAAAGTCTGGAGAAATCCGATGAGCCATGAAGCTCTTTTTCACAGATGTCCAGTGAAGTGTTTGTGACCTGCGGTGTGGTGAGTGAGCGGGTGAGTGAGCGGGTGAGTGAGTGTGTGGGTGAGTGGGTCGGTGGGTGTGTGGGTGAGTGAGTGTGTGGGTGAGTGAGTGGGTGAAAGGGCGGATGAGTGAGTAAGTAAGCGGGTGGGTGAGTTGGTGAGTGAGTGTGTGGGTGAGTCGGTGAGTGAGTGAGTGTGTGGGTGAGTCGGTGAGTGAGTGAGTGTGTGGGTGAGTGAGTGAGTGGATGACTGCGCGGATGAGTGAGTGTGTGGGTGAGTCGGTGGGTGAGTGAATGTGTGGGTGAGTGAGTGAGTGAGTGTGTGGGTGAGTGAGTAAGTGGATGACTTGAGCGAGTGAGTGTGTGTGTGGGTGAGTGGGTCGGTGGGTGGGTGAGGGTGTCGTTGTAATCAGCAGTTTAGAGAATTTGGCTTCTATTTAATGTCCACACGATAAGCCGACTTCGCTGAGCTTTCGTTTGTGACCAGGTCGCTTCTAAAAAAGATCTATGAAACTCAGTGGGCCTTACCTGTTGCAAAAAGCAAAATCATTGAGTGTAGTTCTGGCCTTTTTATCTTGGGCTGTGACCTCTTCCTCTCTTCCTCTCTCCCCTCTCTCCCTGCTACTCTCTCCTTCATCCACCCGTTACATCCCCTTGACTCCACTCCCCTCCCCGTGGTGGTGGTGGTGGTGCCACGGGTGCAACGTTTCCTTTCCGACTATTTCTCTGATGGTTGTCGATTGGAGCGATTCCCCGGTTTACGTCGGGATGGATGCCCTCCTCAAAAGGTTGCGACGACGCATATCGAAACGACGTTAAATCGAAGCGATTTACCGGGTAAATCGAGTCAATCGCTTCGATCTAAGGCTGAGTGGCGACGAATAACGAGAAAGGATGGATGACGATGACGTCAGCGACGTTAAGTGGGGCATTGAGACGACGCAAATCGAGTGGTTGTGTTCATAACGTGACGACGTAATTGTGAAAGGGGGTAGAAGGGGTAGACGTAGATCGGGATATTACTGTATTTTTATTATTAGTATTATCCGCAGCAGCAGCAATCACCGATTGTCTACTATTATGTTGATGGTAATCATCATAATCTAATTATTTTCTTTATAATCACACAACTATTTTCCAACACGTTAGGGTTTTTGGATTGATAGTAATTTTCATCATCATCATCATCATTATCTGTAAGATTATTGTCCCATTTTAATTATATATACGCTAGGGATGAGTTTCGGACTAAAAAAACCTGAAATGGGAACCTTGGATTTTAATGATTACTTTTTTTTTAATGTAGTAATGCATTGCATTTGGAGGCTAGCTCCCTCTTTTCTGTCCGCCCGATGAAGACCGCTCGTGTTGCGATCGAAACGTCGTGGGTTTTTATTTGCTTTTATTATTTTCAATTCATTTAAAAAAAAACATTTAGTTGACTGTTTTTATCGTTTTGCTTTTAATATTTTCCATTTCATTTAAATTTTTAGATTTTCATTTTCCATCTACGTGACTTTACCGAAAAAACAAAGAATATGAATTCCTGCAGTCGCGAAAGTTTTAAGTCAAAATTCACAGCGAGTGTTTTATGCGGCGAGGCATGAAACCGCAGCACACGTGGAAAAGCCACGTGGAGGTTGAGCGTGAGCAACAGATGGCGATTCGTCCACTTTGCTGTACCGCCTTCTCCTGGCGAGCCAGAGGTAGGGGACGTCACGGTTACATTGCTCGATTCAAAGCTTTCGTGACTGCATGGTCTGTCGGAAAGACGCAGGGTTCTTCACCTGAGGACGGCTGCTTGCGTTGTGGCCGAAACGTCGTGAAAATGTTATTTTATTATGTTTTATTTTTATTATTTTATTATTTCCCTTCAACGTGACTTTACCAGAAGAACCAAGATGTTATATTGCTTTTATGGCTTTATTTTAGCGATTCGAAAAAAACGTTTTGGTTTGTCCATGTTTGTTTGTTGTAGGACGGCGTTAGACTGATGGCTTTAATCGGAGTTGTCTTGTGGTTGTAGTTGTTGTTGGACTTGCATCCCACTGGGATTTTTGCACACAGCGTTTGTGTACGGTGCTTTTCTTCTGGAAGATTTTGCTGTTTTTTTCCTGGATTTTTCTGTTTGCGCAGAGTCACTTTAAGATGTTTTCTTGTTCATGTTTTTATTTTTTTGTTTGTTGCGGTTGCACCCGATTCAAGAGCCGAATGGCTCGCAGGGCTACACCTAATGAATGAAACTGAAAACGTCTTGGACGCCCACGGTAACGGAGTTTCACAACATCTGTGTTGCAATCCACCATCCCTCGCTGCTACCTTCAGGATGCTGGATGTAAAATGCGTGCACATTTTTATTTTTGGGGGGGGGGGAGAATTTCTGATCGCTAACAGAGTCACGTGTTCATTCACGGGTGATCGGGCTTACACACGTGACCGCCACACGTGTCACTAAGAAAAGGAAACTGCCGAGTTGATCTGATGAGACATAGCCCGATTCATTAATTTTGTCACGAATATATTCTCCACAACGACTCGAATGATTATTTCGAGTTTTGCTTCACCGTGTCATTCCAAGTAACCCACAAACGCTACCTCGTGAAAGACCCAAGGCAGAAGATGCCTGGGTTTGATCTTCCACAAAGCTCATTGTCCACACTAAACCGCATGCCACTGCACAAACCACGGCAGTTGATGCGGATGATAGCTGATGCACGAATTGAAAATGTAAAAACTCTCCGGTAGTAGTGGCGCGACTGTGGTCATCCAGAACGCACCGTACAACGCGTAGCATCGCAATGTCCGATCCACAAATACGACGGAGACGTCGCAGCGACGATGATGATGATGATGATACACTCCGATGCTGCCGACCCAACGAACTGGCTTGACACACCTGCTCGTGATATAGTCGTGTATTGCTCTACAATCTACATCAGCCGTGGAAAAAGAAGAAGTTTGGGTCGAATCGCTCACCCCCCATTGCGCAAAGAGATAGAGAGGGGGGGGGGAGGCCTTGCCTGGAATGTCCGGCGGTTCAACAGCGTTGATTCAAGCAACATGCCTCACTGCTGATGAGACGCCGCATATCGAAACCGCTCCAGAGGTTTGCTCGACTTGAATCAATGCTCAATTTATCACGTGGCAGGCTTTCGCGACCAATATTATTCATAATATAGGTTTTTTTTTGGGTCAGATCGCGTTATTTATAATCACTGCACCAGATTGAATTGAATTAAATGATGACGTCACCCTGATGCTGCTCTATTTAAGACCGGGAGCAACAGGAGAGCTTCACCATTCTTGCCCGATGAAGCTGATTGTAATTGTCAGCGAAACGTCGTACTACTCAAATTTTAAAATGCTGTTGATTCTCTCTTCAGCACACCGGTGGGCTAAAGAAGTGAATTATTTTGTCCTTTGAAAAACGTGACACATTTTTTTACTGTTTGGCCGTGTCGGGTGGTGGAGAGTTACGACACATTTATAAATAACGCGATCTGACCCAAAAACCTATATTTTGATTCAATGCTGCTGAAATGATGCACTCGGCCTGATTATATTCGATTTTTCCAGTCGATTGAACACAAAACGGAGAGCACATCCTTGGAACAAGAAAAAGGGACAAAGATCCGCCCTGTAGCCTCCACAGGCTGTTGGGGCAAGTGCTGTTAGCGAGTTCAGATGAAGGCCGGATCGGCACACGAGGCGGAGGGTGAGCGACACCACGCACGGCCGCAAGATACTCATTTGAGGCCGAGTCGACCTAGGGGAGGCCCAGGACCGGTTCAGATAATCGTCGCTGATTTTGTTTGCCAGTTGGAAACCTAACTCGGGTAGCCAACTTCGTAGCGCAGTGCGCTAACCGCTGCGCCACCGCTCCCCACATCCTTAACGCACACACAATGAAACGTCCTTTCAAATGGAAGTCCATTACATCATCATGATCTTTTTCGATTTAAAGCTTTCTTGACTGCAGGGATTCATCTTCTTGGTTCTTTCGGTAAAGTCACGTAGAAGAGAAGTAATACAATAATAAAAATTAAACATAATACAATTATTCTCACGACGTTTCGGCCACAATGCAAGCAGCAGTTATCAGGTGAAGACCAGGTCTGTCGGGGAGACAGCGTCTGACAGACCTTTTCTTCACCTGAGGACGGCTGCTTGCGTTGTGGCCGAAACGTCGTGAGAATTATTTTATTATGTTTTATTTTATTAATTATTATTTCCCTTCTACGTGACTTTACCGAAAGAACCAAGAAGATCATCATGATCATCATCAGTAGCAGCATCAGCAGTCATGGCATATCTACTGCTGGATGGAGGCCTCAAAAAGTCGTCTCCATCTCTCACCTGTGATGGGAACGATGCCGGAAGGACGTTCAGCAAATAAAGGCAGCGTCTCCACACAGCGGCCCAAAACACTCGTAAGCCAAAACCATCGTTTTATTGTCACTTCTGTTTTTTTATATATCTTTATATATATATTTACACAATCATCAACCACACGCAACGCATGGCATTTCAATTCCGTATGTACAAGCAACAAGTGTGCGCGTCCGTGTTGTGTGTGTGTGTGATATTTGTGCTCGCCGAGAGCACTTGCCCCGACAGCCTGCATGTCTATACGGGGGGAGGGGGTACCTTTGTCTTTGTGTGTACGTGTGTTTGTGCGCACAAATAATGCAACAGACACCCATTTGAGGCTGAGTCGACGTCGGCGAGGCACAGGCCAATCCCAGGTGCACACGTAACAGCGAAGGTAGCGATGTTACACTCTTAGTTTGCACGTGGTGCCCCCTTAGATCGACTCAGCCTCAAATTATTACGAGGCTAGTGCAGTGTGTGAAAACATCAGCGGAGGAGAGACAAAGGCGGACGGGTGTGTAAAAGCTGTCAACGCCATCTCACCACGTGCCATATTTGACTTAATCATAGGTGCTCGTTAACAGCTCTACGCCCCAAACAGTCTGTATGGCTGTATGGGTGACCGCTGTCTGTGTGTTGATACGCGTGTGTGTGTGTGTGCGCGTTCAGTTGCATACATAACCGTAGTAAAAGCATTTTTGCAATTACAAAAATAAATATTAATATTAATAACAATACCGCAGGACTTGCCATGACATTAAAATTCACAAACGCTCAAAAATGAGTTCTTCCAATATTTTACAAACATTTTTTTGATATATGTCATATTTATATAATTTTCCTGCCCCCCCCCGCTTATTTTAAATCAATAGCATTTAATATCGCATTACAAAACATGTTATTCTTTCCTATTTGTGTTTTGTTTCTTTAAATACCGTGTGTTGTTTTCAAGTCGCCTTCACACCAGTGACCAGTTGCGCCCCTTTCTCTCTCTCATTCCGTGTGCTGTGAATTAAGGGCCATTGCCCGAAACGTCGCCTATTTTAAAGGCCACCGTGTTATTGACACACGCGTTGCTTTCTTGTTGTGTTTGTTGTTGTTGTGCTTTTTATTTGACCAGGTGAGGCCCCACTGAGCTATGTAGCTCCTGTTCAGAAGCGTCCAGGCCACAAATGATAGCTCAACAAAGTGGCTCATTACAGGCAAATTTAAAGCAGCAATTACTCTGAACGGGGTGATGATGATGATGATGATTCCAAATGTGGACGGAAAACCCGGAGGGCCCGGAGAAAAATCCACGCGACCACGGTGGAGAAAGAATACGCAAACTCCAAATATACAGCAGCAGGCGTCATGGGTCTGGATCGAACCCACGACCTCCTGTGTACCAGGCGAGGTAGTTAACATCTCCTAGTCACTCTGGCTCGTGCACCACGCTGCAGAGGCATCACCGAATAATTCGCTGATATTATTTATCAGTATTATTACTGGGCTTGTTTAAGATGGGAATACTCGTAGCGTCTCAACACCCTTTTATAGGAGGGGTCTCGCCAAGTTTTCGCAATAGGGTGGCGCTAATTGATATTCACATTCCAATTGAGTAATTAGCAGAGTTCAATCCTTCATACTTTTTTTGCCGAATATGTACCCTGGCGCCATGGGGACATAATGATCTATTGTTTGCGAACGACGCCACGCGATTTTTAACGTCCGCTGTGTGCGAAGCAGACGGACACGCGTAATTATACCGCAGTATTAACCAGGGCAGCCGCCGAATTGCACTGCAAACGAGCGGCAAACGCACTGACGCTGGGCCGTGTCTCATATGTCGACATCTTTTTGCGCAACAAACAGTTGCACGGAGTTGCCCACAACCGGTTGCGACGAGTTGCGTGCAACCGGTTGCTCACAGTAGACACAGACTCGACTTTCAACCATCGATCTGCTCGGCGATTTTGTTTTGTTATAAAGACGTCATCACCACGTGACGCAGTTGCGACACTACGATTGGTCGTCACGATCGTGAACACGCCCATTAATTTCCTATCTGCGCAACTTCTCGCTCAGATGCGGACAAATCAGTTGCAGGCAATTAAGTTGACGACGACGATGACGACGATGGCGATGGTAACGATGATGAATTACCATCAATCTAAGAACCGGTATTTGGCATATGATGGTGGTTTTTTTTTACGCACTGAGCTTTAGTTGATTGCGCAACTCTCCGCTCGGACGTTTGCGAGGGTTGACACTTTGAGAAGGGTTTGATTGCGCAACTGATTGCGCAGGTGTGGTGCCGACTTGACTCACTCGCTCTCTCGTTTGTTCGAAATAAATTCTAATTATAAATTAATAGCACGTTCATTAATAAACCTGAGACAATGCATTTGATCTACAGATACAGAAAATAACTACTTTTCGTGTAGCAATGTACAAAAGTTGAAGATGCACTCTCCCCGTCTTCTTCGTCATCATCATCATCAGTCTCCTCCTCGCGGTGAGAGGGGGAGGGTGAGTGCCATTGTGTGTGAGTGTGAGTGAGTGTGTGTGAGTGTGATTGTGTGTGAGTGAGGGTGAGTGTGTGTGAGTGTGTGTGTGAGTGTGATTGTGTGTGAGTGAGGGTGAGTGTGTGCGAGTGTGTGTGTGAGTGTGATTGTGTGTGAGTGTGAGTGAGTGTGTGCGAGTGTGTGTGTGAGTGTGATTGTGTGTGAGTGAGGGTGAGTGTGTGTGAGTGTGATTGTGTGTGAGTAAGTGAGTGTGTGTGTGTGTGATTGTGTGTGAGTGAGGGTGTGTGTGAGTGAGGGTGAGTGAGGGTGAGTGTGTGAGGGTCTGTGTGAGTGTGAGTGAGTGTGTGTGAGTGAGTGTTGAGTGAGTGTGTGAGTGTGATTGTGTGTGAGTGAGGGTGAGTGTTGAGTGAGGGTGTGTGTGAGTGTGTGTGAGTGTGTGTGAGTCTGTGAGTGAGGGTGAGTGATGGTGAGTGTGATTGTGTGTGAGTGAGGGTGAGTGTGATTGTGTGTGAGTGAGGGTGAGTGTGAGTGGGTGAGGGTGTGTGTGAGTGTGAGTGAGTGTGTGCGAGTGTGTGTGTGTGAGTGTGATTGTGTGTGAGTGAGGGTGAGTGTGTGTGAGTGTGATTGTGTGTGAGTAAGTGAGTGTGTGTGTGTGTGATTGTGTGTGAGTGAGGGTGTGTGTGAGTGAGGGTGAGTGAGGGTGAGTGTGTGAGGGTCTGTGTGAGTGTGAGTGAGTGTGAGTGTGTGTGAGTGAGTGTTGAGTGAGTGTGTGAGTGTGATTGTGTGTGAGTGAGGGTGAGTGTTGAGTGAGGGTGTGTGTGAGTGTGTGTGAGTGTGTGTGAGGGTGAGTGATGGTGAGTGTGATTGTGTGTGAGTGAGGGTGAGTGTGATTGTGTGTGAGTGAGGGTGAGTGTGAGTGGGTGAGGGTGTGTGTGAGTGAGTGTGATTGTGTGTGAGTGAGGGTGTGTGTGAGTGAGTGTGTGTGAGTGTGATTGTGTGTGAGTGAGGGTGATTGTGTGTGTGTGTGTGAGTGTGTGTGAGTGAGGGTGTGTGTGAGTGTGTGTGTGTGAGTGTGTGTGAGTGAGTGTGTGTGAGTGTGATTGTGTGCGAGTGAGTGTGTGTGAGTGAGGGTGTGTGTGAGTGTGTGTGAGTGTGTGTGAGTCAGGGTGTGTGTGAGTGAGTGTGAGTGTGTGTGAGTGTGAGTGAGAGTGTGTGAGGGTGTGTGTGAGTGTGATTGTGTGTGAGTGTGAGTGAGTGTGAATGAGTGTGTGTGAGTGTGATTGTGTGTGAGTGTGAGTGTGTGAGTGTGATTGTGTGTGAGTGAGGGTGTGTGTGTGTGTGAGTGTGTGTGAGTGAGGGTGTGTGTGAGTGTGTGTGTGTGAGTGTGTGTGAGTGAGTGTGTGTGAGTGTGATTGTGTGCGAGTGAGTGTGTGTGAGTGAGGGTGTGTGTGAGTGTGTGTGAGTGTGTGTGAGTCAGGGTGTGTGTGAGTGAGTGTGAGTGTGTGTGAGTGTGAGTGAGAGTGTGTGAGGGTGTGTGTGAGTGTGATTGTGTGTGAGTGTGAGTGAGTGTGAATGAGTGTGTGTGAGTGTGATTGTGTGTGAGTGTGAGTGTGTGAGTGTGATTGTGTGTGAGTGAGGGTGATTGTGAGTGAGGGTATGTGTGAGTGTAATTGTGTGTGAGTGAGTGTGAGTGAGTGTGAATTAGGTTGTATGGGAGTGTGATTGTGTGTGAGTAAGGGTGGATATGTGATTGCGTGCGAGTGAGAAAGAGTGTGTGAGTGTGATAGTGAGTGTGTATGTGAGTGTGAGCGCGTGTATTACATGTGTATGTATTTGTGTGTAACACAAACCCGAACCCTCCCCTAGGTCGACTCAGCCTCAAAAGAGTACCTGGTGCAATGTGGTAACATCGTCATTGTGGAGACAAAGGCGGTCGGGCGTGGTGATGTCCACCCACCTCCTCTTGTGCCGTGCCAGCCTTCAAAGGTGCTCGCTAACAGCACTTGCCCCAAACGTCCGTTGAGGCTATACGGGGGATCTTTGTCTTGCAATGTGTGTAACGTGTGTGTGTGTGTACACGGTCGTGCATTCACGCACAGTAATTGGAGCGTGCAGTTCATCTATCTGGTGATACAGCGACCTCTGCCTGAAACACATGTTGGCACAGCGACACACACACACAGACAGACACACATACACGCACACAGATAAATGCACGCGCATATATACAGCAACACACACACACACACACGTGCATACGTATAGCAGCCCACCCAGACACACGGGTAAAACCAGCAACACACATACATACATACAGACACACACAGAGACAGCCATACACGCATGCAGCAACACACATACACACGCCCAAAGATACATCAACACACACACATACACACGCCCACAGATACATCAACACACACACATACACACGCCCACAGATACATCAACACACACAGATACCTATACATTCAGATATATACAGCAACACAGGACAAACGGACATACAGACTCACATACATACATACATGCATCCATACAAAGACAGACACACACAGAACGAACACACACACAGATACACATACTGTTCATACAGACACACACAGAGACCCACATCCACATACACACACAACAACAAATAGACACACAAAGACACACACACACACAGACAGACACACACACAGAAGGAACACACACAGAGACCCACATTCACATACACACACCAAAACAAATAGACACACAAAGACACACACAGACACACAAATACGCATACATAAGCAGGGACACACATACACGTACATACACACCCCAAAACAAATAGACACACACAGACATGCACAAACAGATATATAATATATACAGACATATACAGGGACACATACAAATGCACACACACACCAAAACGAACAGATAGACACGCTTTAAGTACAAGCATCGATAAATTTTCGTCTTAATGTTCATCCGTGTGAATGCCTGTTGATTGTGTGTGTTTGTGTTGAATATACTTTGTGTGTCGTAGAAATGTGTAAATGTACGTTTATGAGTTGATATACGCATCGTTTCAAGGTGCACCAGTCCTGGCACCAGCCCAGCCTGGCGCAAGCTCCGTCACCGCCACTTAGTGGCGAACAGAGTTGGTTACATATATACCTTAACTTGTAATGAGAAATATTTAACACAGCCCTTAAATCAAACACAGAACACCATACGAGCATAGAGTGCAATGTGGAACTACTTGCCCCCGTCATAGGAATGTGGAATGTACACCACTGGCTCAGCAATTGTATTCTAGATTTGAAGCTTTCGTGACTGCAAGGATTCATATTCTTAGGTTGTTTCGGTAAAGTCACGTAGGTAAAATTTTTTTTTTTACTTTTATTAATTTTAATAAAAAAACTGTTACCTACGTGACTTTACCGAAAAAACCTAAGAATACTCAGCAATGTAATTGGAACGATCGCTGAATGTCATGTACGCGAACGCAAAATAAATCATCGTTGTGCTGTACTATGCTGCAAAATCTATGCTCCCCACCTTCACCAACCCACACTGACCAGCTGCGGGTGAGGTATGACCAAACGACCACCACGTGAGAAGTTGCCACGGCGTGGGAAGGCCTTCATCCAGCAGTGGATTGACAGAAAAGTGCCGCTCATAATGATTACACAGGTTCACTGAGAAACAGTGAATCCAGCACATTACATTTTATATTTTGCCTACACTAATTGTAAAATGCAACACGTGTGTCAATAACATGATACGGCCCTGAACGATGAAAAATATATATATATAATCGGCGACGTTTCGGATCATGACCCCTTCTTCATGTACTATGAAGAATGGGGCACAGTGAATTATTATTTTTAGGCGCAGCCCTGCAATTCCCTGCTCAAGCCACTGCTATCAGAAAGGCCTCCACGAGATGAATCTCTATGGAGCCTCCCCCGTTTGAGGGTATTTGGCCTACTCTTCCTCGCTGGCCACAGGTCATGGACAAGGCCGGGGCACCCACGCGTATACCCCCACGTGACCTACCTGCCGACCGGATGAACCACTCATGCGGGACAACTACAATGTACTGCTGCTATGTGCAACACATGTTGGACTTCTTTCACACCGCACGTAGCCGAAACCCGCGCTGATGGGGTGCCGTGCGTGCCGTGCGTGCGAAGCGTCGGACGTGGGTTTGTGATTCGCCGTTGCGATGAGAACTCACCGCAATAAAAACCTTTTGAATAAGGCAGTCGTGTAAGAGCGCGTTCTATACGAGGCAATGGCGGTTGTCCTTTGAATCTGAAATACACATACACGTGAGAAAAGTTCATTTTAGTTGGGTTTTTTTGGGGGGGGGAGGGGGGGGGGGTTAGATCGTGTAAATATAAATGTGTCGGTGAAGCCGCCAATTGGTTACTGGCACAGAAACACCGGTTGTGTGCTGGAGAGCAAATCCACAACATTTACAATCTGTGTCAAGTCGTCACGCGAGGAACGGTGGCGCAGCGGTTAGCGCAGTCAAACGGACACTTGCTTTTGACGGTGCGAGATGGGGTGGGGGCGTTTTTTGTAAATCCACTGCTGGTTATGGGGGACAGGGGGGCGTTGTGGGGGGGGGGGGTGTTCGACCATACTTCACCGCTCTGGTCAGTGCGGGTTGGTGTAAAGGTGTCATTACAGCGCCGGTTATTTACTGTTCGGAGGAAATACTAAAAAATCAAGGGTACTGTGCTTACACAAAAATAATAATAACATAAATGGCGAAAGTTAAACGGACATTCAAATCAACTGAAGTTAACGTGATGTGTAAACAATACGAACTAAAGTAGAGTCATTACAACTAAACTAGGTTTTATTTTAATCTTGATTCGAAGCTTTCGTGACTGCAGGAATCCATCCTCTGTGGTTCTTTCACCTGATGATGGACGCTTGCGTTGCGCCCGAAACGTCGTGATTTATTATTTTATTGTATACCTACGTGACTTTACCGAACGAACCAATGAGTATGGATTTCATTTTATCAAGAAACTCCCCCTCACTTAGCGATGATAGCTCAACAAAGTGTAGTTCCCACGTGGACATTTATCGCAGCCAAATACTCTAAACTCCTAATAGAGGTTTTTTGTTTGGGTTAGATCTCGTAAAAATATAATAAATGTGTCGTTAAACCCACCACCACCCGACACAGCCAATGCGTAAGCGGTTGTAACGTCAACAGAACGTGGCCAATTCGTTACCAGCACAGCAACATCGGGCTTGTCGGAGGGTAAACCCACAACATTTACCATTCGTGTCCGACGTTTCGCCAGTAATTACAACTTAGCATCATCAGACGACATGTTCGACTCCAAACGCGCGTTTCTAAGCATGCGTAGAGAGCGATCGATTGATCGATGGCCCATCGTCTTATGCCTCCCCCCCCCCATCTCTTATCGCACGTTCGACTCAACGGCTGACGAGTCAATCCCGCTGTGAAGAACACGTTGGCCCCGTGTCTTTGCAAGATGTGGGAGTGCCAAATGATGTAATATGTGCACCGAGATTGGCGGAAGATGCGACTAGTACACACACACACACAGTACACATACACAGTACACATAGTACACACAGTACGTATATACACACAGTACGTATATACACACAGTACACATAGTACACACACAGTAGACACAGTACACACAGTACGTATATACACACACAGTACACACAGTGCACACACAGTACGCACACACAACACACGCAGTACACACACAATACATACACAGTACATACACAGTACAACACACAGCGTTGCCCTATCTCCAACCACATAGCCGCATGAAGAGTTTCATTAAAACCGCATCGAGCCAATTGTTGAGCCACATTTACGCGAAATCGCACAAACGCAACCCGCACAAAGCGAGGGACACCTGAATATCAATGGGGCAGGAGGAGGAGGGGGGGGGTCTACAAGTGGCATTGATAAAGGCGCAGCTCTGCAACTGCTCGCTGTAGCCACTCCCGCAGGATGTGTGTCGCTCCACGTGGTGCCCGTCACGTGTGGATGTGAGTCATCACACCTTCACCCCGCCACACGCCACCTCACCTATCTGTTCGCTAGGCCTGTGGCGGTTACCTATTGATGATGGAGTTATTTTATTCATTTGCTAAACTTTGATTTTAGTTTGACAGTTTTGTTGGGAAACAGGCTCAACGGTTGTTTTGTTTTTGTTGTGCAAAACATCAACGCGTGTGACACGCGGTACGATTAACGTTGTAAAAAGAAATGAATAGGTTAACAGCTTTTTTTTCATTGAGCAAAAAAGTGTTGCGTTTGGGAAAGAAAGATGAGCTAGGGAAAGACAGAAATCTGGCTGTCGCCTGATGAGGCTAGTTGTAATTACTGGCGAAACGTCGTACTCAGATTGTAAATGTTGTGGATTTGCTCTCCAACACACCGGTGTGCTGTAATAGTATACTACACTATGCACTACACTATACACTACACTATACACTGCACTATACACTACACTATACACTGCACTATACACTACACTATACACTACACTATACACTACGCACTACACTATACACTACACTATACACTACACTATACACTACACTATACACTGCACTATACACTATACACTGCACTATACTATACACTAGTGCTGTACTAGTACACTACACTTATACACTACACTGCACTACAATATACACTACACTTATACACTACACTATACACTGCACTACACACTAGTGCTGTACTAGTACACTACACTTATACACTACACTATACACTGCACTACACTATACACTACACTTATACACTGCACTATACTATACACTAGTCAATTTAACACGTAGGCTTTCGCGACCAATATTATTCATAACACTAGTGCTGTACTAGTACACTACACTTATACACTACACTATACACTACACTATACACTGCACTACACTACACATTAGTGCTGTACGAGTGACGAATTGCCACGTTTTGTTTACGTGACACAAACCTTCCTAGTTGGCCGTGTCGGGTGGTGGCGGGTTTAACGACACATTTATATATTTACGAGATCTAACCCAACAGAAACTATATTATCAAAGAACGCGTAGTCAACCCGCCCTCCCATGGCGATGGTGGGGAAGAGAGCCGGGAACTCCACATCGGAGTGGAATCTCGTGGCAAAGTCGAACTCCTTCGAATCCCCGACTGCCGCGCCATGGAGATCGAACACCCCCCCCCCCCCCGCATCGAATCGAACCGCCTACACATCCCCGCATCGCGAGCACCGTCGTGCCGAGCATTTCACACACACACACGCACACCCCACGAACAGCAGCAGCATCGCGATTATCACGAATCTAACATAAATAATAAACTCTTGGGATTTTTTTTCTTTTCTTCTAGATTTGAAGTTTTCGTGACTGCAAGGTTCCATACTTTTTTTTTCAGGTGATGACGGAGGCTTGTGTTGCTTCAGAAACGTCGTGATTTAATTGAGTTGTTTTCATTTTTTATTTATTAAATATTTCACCTACGTGACTTTACAAAAAAAAAACCCAGAGTATGGATCCTTGCAGTCACGAAAACTTAAAAAAATAAATCCCAAGAGTTTATTCTTTATTTTTTATTCATGATAACTGCGATGCTGCTGCTGTTCGTGGAGTGTGTGTGTGTAAAATACTCGGCACGACCGCGCTACTACAGCTGTATAACTGCTGTAGCAGTTCCCACATGATGACGGAGGCTTGTGTTGCTTCCGAAACGTCTTGGGATTTTAGTGGGGTGTCTAGAAATGGATCGGGCGGGGGGTGGGTTGGGGGGGCTGGAGCGGGTCTGCGTGCGAATTTGTAAAACTGCAGCCTCGCCGCTTGAACAATCGATGTTCGTATCGCTTTATGTACGGACCATTGGACGTATTTGCCGAACAAGTGAGGCATGCCTTTTATCGTGGAGCTAAAAGAAAGAAAAAAAAGTTCGTTCTCGCGCAAAGATCCTCCCCCCCCCCGTGTGTAGCCTTCAACAAACTGTTGGGGCAAGTGCTGTTAGCGAGCACCTATTGAGGCTGGGAGAGTACACGAGTGGGTAGTGGTTGGCCAGCACCACGCCCGACCGCCTTTATCTCCCCGGTGGCGATGATTAATTTTTTTTTTACATCGCACGAAGTACTCATTTTGAGGCTGAGTCTACCTAGATTGAGGTCCAGGACCGGTTCAGAAAATCGTCACTGGTTGTTAGCCGTGAGCGGGAATCAAACTCGGACGGGGCCGGGGTTCGTAGCGCGGCGCGCTAACCGCTGCGCCACCGCTCCCCATGTCAGCGTACATGAAAATCCTACCCAGATATAAACGATGTTACACAAACGTGCATGCGTATGCGCGTGTGCATTGGTATGCGCGACTCGATCGCATGCAACACTCGCGAAACCGGTGAGAAAGTACACTCATAAGCGTGACACAAATACACACACACCAGTTAAAAATACGCGCGGACACACCGACTTTGTATGCATGCGCTACGTGATACGCGCACAAGTACTTTAACACATGCAGACACCACGACACATATACACACGGACTATGCGGGACAAAGACAAAGATCCCCCGTATAGCCTCGACAGACTGTTGGGGCAAGTGCTGCTAGCGAGTAGCAGCACCGCACACGATGAGGTGGGTGGCCACGCTACGCTACGCACGCAAACACGCTTCTAAAACACCAGCTCAGATAATCGTCACTGATGCTGGCCGTGGGGCAGTGCGCTGCACCCATTAAAGCATGACAAATCGCAAGTGCACCTAGCCTGGCACGGGCGCTGTGTTGGGTCACGTCACCGCCATTGAGTTGCGAATGACGGCTGTCATCCATAAAGCGCGCGCCGCAGATAAACGTGCGTCATGAAGGGCCGTTGCCCGAAACGTCGCGTATTACACGTCGCATTGTTTAAGGCCACACCCGGTGTTGTTGACGAGTCGTCGGGGCTATCAAACACTTCTACAAACATCGCGTTGACCCTTTAACCTAACGCTGCAGATGCTTTGGGTCAGTAGCATTAGTGATCGACTATTAAATACTGTAGACACAAAGACAAAGAGTCCCCTTGTGTAGCCTCTACCAGGCTGTTGGGGCAAGTGCTGTTAGCGAGCACCTACGAAGGCCGGCACAGCACAACGAGGTTGGGGTGTGGTGTGCCCAATTCCATGCACGGCCGCATATGTCTCTCCACAGTGTTAATGTTTGTTACACGTAGCAACGGGTACTAATTTAAGGCTGAGTCGACCCACGGGAGGCCCCGGACAGGCTCTGATGAGACTCGTCACGTATGTTCGCCTCGTGCACATTGAACAACCCACACATTAAAACAGTGTTGCGTTTATATTAGCTATGATAAGTATAACGAATTGTAAATGTTGTGGATTTACTCTACAACACACCGGTGGGTTGAAGTAGTAACTATTTGGAAGTTTAGTTTACGTGACAAATCCCTTACTGATTGGCTGTGTCGGGTGGTGGAGGGTTACGACACAACATTAATACTTACGCGATCTAACCCAAAACACCTTTATTATTAATAAAATTGGTCGCGAAAGCCTACGTGTTAAACTATAACGATACGTACGAATAATGAATCCACAAATCTCATTCGCTAATTACTCAACTCACCCAAACGACTCAGTTACTCGTACATTCACCCACATGCCAACAATCTCACTCACTAACCCCGACACTCGCAAACCCACACACACAAACACAATTCTCACTCTCACACACACAGCACTCACTCATCCGTCTTACATCTCAAGCAACTTAACCATCCACTCACTTAATCAATAACCCACCAAATGACTCGCTCGCTCAGCCATCATCCACATACCCTACTCACTCACTCACCCACCGACTCACCCATTTATTGACTAATCCACTCACCAACCCACCCACCTTCTCTCAAGGGTCCCTCTGTGTACCGCTGAGGCTCTTTGAAGCCACTGACCCACCCATCCACTAACCCACCCATCCACTCACCCACCCATCCACTCACCCACCCATCCACTCACCCACCCACCCACCCATTCACTCAACCACCCACCCATCCACTCAACCACCCACCCATCCACTCAACCACCCACCCATCCACTCAACCACCCACCCATCCACTCAACCACCCACCCATCCACTCAACCACTCATCCATCCACTCACCCACCTATTCACTCAGTCACTCGCTCACGCACCCACTAATCCACCCACCCCATACCCAGCCAATTAACCACCCATTCACTCATCCACCTACTCACCCACCCACCCACCGATTCACTCATTCACTCACCCATCTTCTCGCCAATTCACCCATGCACATATTCACAGAGGCCACTCACCTTCACTTTCCCTCTCAATTATTCACTCGTGAGATTCCTCGCCCATCAACTCCACCACCCATCCCATCACTCACCAAACCTCTCACTCACGCACTTGCTTATTGGTGAACTCACTCATGAACTCGCCCTATCACTCACTTACCCAGTCACTCATCCACTCACTCGCGTATTGACTCACCCTCTCACCACCCACCTTATAACTCACCCTCTCACCATCTCACTCACCCTCTCATCCACCCACCTTCCCACCCACCCACTCACCCACGCACCCACCCTGTCACTCACCCACGCACCCACCCTGTCACTCACTCACTCACCCACCCACCCACCCTGTCACCAACTCACCCACCCTGTCACCCACCCACCCTGTCACTCACTCACCCACCCACCCACCCTGTCACTCACTCACCCACCCACCCACCCTCTCACCCACCCACCCACCTGTCACTCACTCACCCACCCACCCTCTTCACCCGCCAGCTCACCTTTTCGCAAGTCGCAAGCCGTGTCTCTCTGAGTCTCCGTGTAGCCGCCCGCCCCGGGGTGCCTGTGACTCTTCGCCTCCTGCAGAAGGAGGAGAGGGGGGCTCCCTCTGCCCTCCAACTGCAGCTGAAAAGCGCCGTGCGTTGCCGGCAGCCGCCCCCCACCCACCACCATCATTGTCTGCGGTGATGTAGCCGCGTGCTGTTGCTGCTGCTGTTGCTGCTGCACAGCACAAATCGCTGCCGTTGCTGCTGCTGCTGCTGCCGCTGCTGTCGTGGGAAGTTCCAACAGCCTCAGTGGGCCCTGTGTGGCCAAAGCGGTCTCTGCGTGTGGTATCGGCACAACTGTCGATACGCTGCGGCCTCCGACGGCTAGAGGTTGCTGCTGGTTGCTGCTGCTGCTGTTGTTGTTGCTGTTGCTGCCGCTGCTGCTGCTGTTGTTGTGGTTGCTGTGTTGTTGATGGTGTTGGCTGCTACCGCTACCGCTGCTGCTACTACTGCTGCTGCTGCTGTTGCTATTGTTGCTGTGGTGGTGGTGGTGCTGATTATTGTGATGGTGCTGCTGCTGTTGTTGCTGATGCTGCTGCTGCTGATGAGTTCCACCTGTGGCTGCCAGACCGCCGAGTCCATGATGAGCGGCAAAGTGAGCGTAGCCCGTGTATGCGGAATAGAAGGGGGAGCTGTAGTAGACCGGCCTTGCAAGTCCCGCGGAATTGGGATAAACGCACGCGGTTCCGGAGCCGGTCCCGCCTACAACGCCGTTGGCCAAGGCGCACAAGTGCTGATGCTGCTGCTGCTGATGATGATGATGCTGCTGCTGATGCGGATGATGGTGGTGGTGGTGGTGCTGATGATGTTGCTGTTGTTGCTGCTGCGTGGGCAGTTGATTCTGCTTGGCGTCAGTGGCGCATGCAATTTCTGCCAGCGACCAGAGTTTTGGCTTCGGAGGTCCGCTGCTTTGCGATATTAATACAGACGCGTCGCCGCCACCACCACCACCACCACCTCCACTCACACCACCACCACCTCCCATCACAACGCCACCACCAACTCCACCACCACCGCCACCACCAACAATTACAACCCCCTGAAGAGCGTGAGAAGCGGGGGATGAGTCTCTGGGCGAGATGGCATCAGAGAGACTCGCGGCGTGGTTGATGATGTTGTTGTTGTTGTTGCTGCCGCTGTTGTTGATGATGTTGTTGTTGATGTTGTTGTTGATGGTGGTGGTGGTGGTGGAGTGCTCGTCCTGCCTCAACGCGTCTCCCGGATCGAGATCGTCCCGCGGGGAGGCGCTCCGGTCGTGGTTTAAGAGATTGGCTGCGAGGATAGGTGGGGAAATCATCGACATCATCATCCTCAACATCATCGTCGTCGTCATCATCAGTAGTCAATCATCAGCAGCACTGTCATCATCATCAGCAGCAACAGGAGCTTTGTCATCATCAGCAGCAGCAGTAGAATACTCATCATCAGCAGCACATCATCATCGGTAGCATCATCAGCAGCATTATCATCATCAGCAGCAGAAAACTCACCATCATTAACAGCAGTAGCAGAATCATCATCATCGGTAACATCATCAGCAGCGCTGTCAGCACCATAATCAGCAACAGCAATATTGTCATCATCATCAGCAGAAGACTCATCATCGGTAGCATCATCAGCAGCACTATCATCATCAACAGCAGTAGCAGAATCATCAGCAGCAGCATCATCGTCATCATCAGTAGCATCATCAGCAGCATCACTGGCATCACTGCTATCATTGTTATCAGCATCATCATCGGCAGCAGCAACAGCAGTAACATATGAGCAAAAGTATAATCATCATCATCATCAGCAGCAGCAGCATCACTATAATGATCAGTGTCAGCATCATCAGCAGCATCCTCATTCTTATCATCAGCAGTAGCAGCTGAGCATCATCACTAACATCATTGGTATGATCGGCAACACACTAATTATCACTGTAATCAACACCATCATCAGCAGCAGCAGTAAGCAACGTTGCCATGAACATAATCAGCATTGTTATCATCCGTATCAGCTGTAATAGTAGCAGCAGCAGCAGCAGCAGCAATATCATCAGCAAGATCAGAATCCACATAATCATCAGCAACATCGTTACTACTGTAATCATATTGATCATCATCAGCATCATCATCATCATCAGCATCATCATCGTTAGCAGCAACAGCAGCAGGAGCAGTATCTCTATTAAAATGTCATCATCAGGAACATCACTATCATCATCATCAGCAGCAGCAGTAGCAATACAAGCAACTCCGTTAATAACATAATTATCATGATCATATCCACATGCCTTTTCAGCATTATCATAATGAGCAGCAGCAGTAGCAGTAAAACCATCATCATCAGCATCATCAGCAGCATCTGCATTATCATCATCATCATCGTCATTTCGTTAACTCACGCAAGGGTCGTATGTACAGTATACGTGCCAATGTTGAACTTCTTTTACGCGTCATTTTCTATCAACCGCGCAATTACCGCAGTGTACGCAACTGCGGTCGTACACCGATGATAGTTATAGCGTTGACACACACAGACACACACGCACGTGGGCAGATCAACATAAACACAGGTAACGTCTACAAATAGGCCGCTGGTGGTAATCCTCACGATGTTCGCGAAGGTCTTGGAGAGCTTCAGTTTGACGCTCGTACCTGGACTTTAATTTTTTTTTTTCACTGAGCTACACGGTTCTTTTTGAGAAGCGACCTGACGCAGATGATAGCTCAACGAAGTGGCTTATGATCCTAGATTTGAGGCTTTCGTGACTGCAAGGAATCATATTCTTAGGTTTTTTCGGTAAAGTCACGTAGGTAAAACATCAAAATTAATAAATAAAAAATAAAAAAAATAAAAAATCACGACGTTTCGGAGACTTGTGTTGCCTCCGAAACGTCGTGATTTTTTTATTTTATTTTATTTTATTTTCATTAATTTTGATGTTTTACCTACGTGACTTTACCGAAAAAACCTAAGAATATGGCTTGTGATCATCGCGTGGAAATCTACTGCAGCCGAAGACTCTAAAAGCGTGTTTCTCAGTGTGGAGCGAAAAACTCGGAGGATCCGGTGAAAAATCCACGCGACCACGGGGAGACGGAGAGAGACACGCAAACTACAAATATACAAATATACGGCGGACGTCAAGGTCGGGATCGAATCCTCCTGTATACCGGGCGAGGTAGTTAACATCTCCTAGCCACCTTGATGATGATGATGATGAGAGAGAGAGACACCGCGAACTCCAAATACACAGCAGGCGTCAGGGTCGGGATCGAACCCACGACCTCCTGTATACCGGGCGAGGTTAGTTAACATCTCCTAGCCACTGTGGCGAGATGTTAACTACAGAAGCACTAACTGTGGAATGTAAAGTAACGGGGTTGGCAGACCCAGCCTCGAGTTCCACATTGCTGCTGTCTCGATAACAGCTCAACGATCAAAGACCCCCCGTATAGCCTCAACAGATTTGTAGGGCAAGTGCTGTGGAGCGAACAGCACCTATGAAGGCCGGCACTGTGCGCGAGGCGGTGGGTGGCCAGCACTAGACCCGTCCGCCTTTGTCTCCCCAGTGGCGATGTTTACACGCCGCGCCAGGGGCCCATTTGAGGCTGAGTCGACCTAGGGGCGGACCATGACCGGTTCAGATAATCGTCTCTGGGTGTTGGTCGCCGTGGGTTTCGTATCGTGGTGCGCTCACCGCTTCACCACCCACTCCCCCGACCACGCTCACACCACATTACTCGGTCCAATGTCGGTGGACCGAGTAATTCGCCTCCCGCGGAGTGTGACGCTAAAGCCGACAGCGAGCAATGGACGCTACACGCTACACGCTCAAAGTTATTTTCGTGGTTCAAATTACAACCAAAGGCTGTGCACATCTCTCGTTTACGGCCCACCCGAGCCGGTGATGGAAATTCCACGTTCCTGTGGCGGGAACGAGGCAGTCCACAGAACGACTGTTGACTTCCTTCCGCGAAGTGGTGCTGATTTTATCGACCCCCGGACGGCGCGATGATGGGCTGAATCATCCATCGCCCCCAAACGAATATCATCAGCAATTCCGATGATTGTTCATATGCAATTTAATATATTATAATTATTAACATAGTTGTTGTTTTTTTTGTTTGAATACGATCCTATAATGACTGATGCACGCGATATGTGAACTTTGATACCTATATACATACGAGTCAAATTAGAACGAGACGTATCGTTTTACAGACACCGAAATGTCATCATAACTGTGGCTTCACGTGTGGGCGTGAGTGCGAAATTGTTCGTAACAAAATAAAAAAAACGTGTGTTTTTGGGAGAAACGTAACCGGATCAAAACCGCTAACCGTTTTCAAAATCGCTTCAACCCGTTCCGGCAATGGTGAGGAACGCACGCGCGCTTGATTGGCACGTGCAAGACGTACAAACGGCACGGCGGCTTCCGTCACCGCGTGGTGCATTTTGCCCCCCCCCCCCCTGCATTTTTCAAGGCAAGAATACAAGACCGTATGTGTGTGATTGTGTATATGTGTGTCTGTGTGTACAGCCTTCACGTGCACGTAGCCTGGCACAAGCACAGCGGTGACGTCACCGACACTTAGTGGCGAATGGCGGCTGCTGCTGTTGTTGTTGTTGTACACATGGGCACGATGTGCACCTGGCCTGGCACCAGCACCAATAGCAACTTCTGTCGATGAAGTGTTGACCGCAAAATATCGTGAATGCCGGCAGACATCACCATCGCGTCTTACCTATTAAATAATTAGGTTACGTTTTACATAATGAACACAACGATTATTTTAACTCGGTCAAAACTAGGCAATTTAACTTTGACGACTCGACGCAATTTGGGGCAAAATAAAACGGCAATTATATGTGTGTTGGAGTCATCACACTATGAATTTAACGCGACTATTGTGTCTGTATGTACGTGTGTCTATGTAGAGGTGCTCGCTAACAGCACTTGCTCCTACAGTCTATGAAGGCTATACGGGGGATCTTTGTTTTTTGTGTATGTATAACATTTTTTTTATGTAATCGGGCACAATGCAATGTCTGTTTATATATATGGATTGTGCTATGTGTGTATGTGTAGAATGGGCGATCCATTTACAGATACCCCATTCATTTCAAATGCCCCCCCCCCACCTCTTAATATGGAACATCTCAATTAAATAATGTCAATAAAGCGACGATGACTCCGTATCTTTACAGAGTAGGTAAACTTACTTAATAAGTGATATTGGTATTGGTGGAAGACGTGCAAAGCGAGGCGTTGGTGTAAACTGCAGCTTTCTCTATAATTAATCCGCTATTGTAGTGGGGCATCTACAGATGGATCACCACGTGTTACATATGTGTCTCCATGTTTGTATGTATATGTGTGCGTGTCAAAATACATGACGTACGTACGTATGCGCGCATGTTTGTACGAAATTGTACATACTATAACGCGCGCGTGTGTGTGTGTATATCTATCGGAATGTGTAATCCGTATATCATGTAAACGTGTTAAAATATCTCTAACCAAAATGCCCCAAAATTAATAACTAATTTAACTTTGATAACAAAAATATGTTCACCACAAATTACATTTTAAGAACGAAAATCAATATTCACCTCGGCATATTTTCAATATCGATGCACAACTACAACAAATATAAAAAAAAAACTGCTAATTATGTAATTTTTGCAACACGTGAAGTTGGGTCGTTGCCCGAAACGTCGCCTACTGTATTTGTTTTGTTTTTATAAATGTGTTGACTTTGTTAACTGTTACTTGTGCATCACTGCTAAGGCAGCAGCAACAGCAATACATATACATTTCCAGACACTTCTTAATTGAAGTTGTAATAAACTGAAGAATGTTTTACTTTAAATCATAAATAAACGTCATGAATATTTAAAGAGCTGCTTGCGTGAAATGTCACGTGTTGATTATGTCGGGTTATGAATGTGGTTCACACGTTCCCAGACGTACAAGCGCGAGTGCATTTGTACTGAACGTGTGTATACATATATATGTGTAGGTGTGTGTAGGTGTGTGTAGGTGTGTGTGTGTGTAGGAGTGTGTGTGTAGGAGTGTGTGTGTAGGAGTGTGTGTGTAGGTGTGTGTGTGTAGGTGTGTGTGGGGAGCGGTAGTGTAGCGATTAGCGCGCTGCGCTATGAACCCGGCGACCCGAGTTCGATTCCCACTCACGGCCAACACCAGTGGCGATTATCTGAACCGGTCCTGGGCCTCCCCTATGTCGACTCAGCCTCAAATGAGTACCTGGTGCGATGTGTAAACATCACCACTAGGGAGACAAAGGCGGCCGGGCGTGGTGCTGGCCACCCACCCCCTCGTGTGACGTTCTTGTCTTCATAGGTGCTCACTAACGGCACTTGCCCCAAGAGACTGTCCAGGCTATACGGGGGATTTTTGTCTTTGCGTGTGCGATATGCGAGTGGAGCATGCTAATTACCTTTGCGGAGGAGCGGTGGCGCAATGGTTAGCGCACAGCGAGACTATACAAACAATTAGTGTTCATTTAAAACAGGTAATATTATTTCCACTTATTGATGGGAATAATATAAAATAATGTAATTCATAAATCCAACGAATATTCGCACGAAATAGAGAAAGGTAGGATATTAAGAATAGAAAATTTAATGGCAATAAAAAAAAATCAGTGTGTACATTAATAACCCTAATTACGATGAACACAGACAAATGTCCCCCGTATAGCCTTAACAGACTGTTGGGGCAAGTGCTGTTCTCCAGCACCTAAGAAGCACGCCACACGCATATTCACTGATAAATATCCTCCATCTAGTTTTTACAGACCACACCAACTACTCATTTGAGGCTGAGTCGACCTAGATGAGGCCCAGTACCAGTTCAGATCATCTCCACTGATGGTGGCCGTGAGCGGGAATCGAACTCGTGTGGCCGGGTTCGTGGCGCAGTGCGCTAACCACTACTCTACCGTTACCACACCTACGTACTCACACAAAGACAAAGATCCCCCGTGTAGCCTTAACAGACTGTCGGGGCAAGTGCTGTTAGCGAGCTAGCACCTATGAAGGCCGGAACGACGCACGAGAAAGTGGTCGTTGCCAGCAATCACGCCCGACCGCCTTTTTACAACACGGCACCAGATACTCATTTGAGGCTGAGTCGACCTAGGCAAAGCCCAGGATCGGTGCAGATAATCGTTACTCGTGTCTGTCGTGAGCGGGAATCGAACTCGGGTCGCCAGCTGCGCTAGCCGCTACGCTAGCACACACCAACAGCACACACACACACACTCACCCAAACACACGCGTACGTACGTACACTCACATCGCAAGTTGTCATTCAAAACCTCGGCGTGCCCCTAATTTGTTTATTTATTCCCCATTACAATTCACAACGTCTTATTCAATAACCACCATAAAATTGGTACAGTAAAGTCGAAGGCTTATTATTCACTCGAATGCTGACCCGTAAGCATACTAGTATTTATCTTGTCTATGTGTGCGTGATGTGGTTGTGGGGAGCGGTGGCGCAACGGTTAGCGCCCCACTGCGCTACGGGGCCGACCAGCCGAGTTCGATTCCCGCCCACGATCGATTGCAGCGGCGAATATTTGCACCGGTTCTGGGCCTCCCCCTGGGTCGACTCAGCCTCAAACGAGTACCCGGCGCGGTGTGTGCAAACGTAGGGGTGTTGCACTTCTTTCGCACCGTACGTAGCCAACCGTGCGAATCGGAGGTGCCGGGGGAAGGGCAGCAAACGATGCACAAATAAAAGAGGTTTCAATTTAGAATCATCAACAGTCGGGAAGCGAAGAAGGCCAGGCGTGGGTTTGGCCGTCCACTCCCTTGTGCGCCGTGTCAGCCTTCATAGTCGCGTGCGTCTATGAGTGTGCGTGCGTGTGTCTGTGAGTGTGCGTGTGTGTGTCTGTGTGTGTGTGTCTGTACGTGTGAGTGTGCGTGTGTGTGTCTGTATGTGTGAGTGTGTCATGTGTGAGTATGTGTGTGTCTGTGCGTGTGCGTGTCTGTATGTGTGAGTGCGTGTGTCTATACGTGTGAGTGTGTGTGTCTGTGCGTGTGAGTGTGTGTGTCTGTATGTGTGAATGCGTGTGTCTCTATGTGTGAGTGTGTGTGTCTGTGCGTGTGAGTGTGTTTGTTTGTACGTGTGTGCGTGAGTGTGTGTGTCTGTACGTGTGAGTGTGTTTGTTTGTATGTGTGAGTATGTGTGTGTCTGTGCGTGCCGAGTGTGTGTGTATGTGTGAGTGTGCGTGAGTGTGTCTGTACGCGTGAGTGTGTGGGTTAGTGTGTCTGTACGTGTGAGTGTGTGTGTGTACGCGTGACTGTGTGTGTGTCTGTGCGTGTCTGTGTGTCTGTACGTGTGTGTGTGTCTGTATGTGTGAGTGTGCAAGTTTGTGTTTGTCTGTGTGTGTGAATGTGCGGGTGTGTGTGTGTCTATACGTGTGAGTGTGCGAGTGTGTGTCTGTACGTGTGAGTGTGCGAGTGTGTGTGTCTGTAAGTGTGAGCGTATGAGCGTGTGTGTGTCTGTGCATGTGTGTCTGTACGTGCGAGTGTGCGAGTGTGTGTGTCTGTACGTGCGAGTGTGCGTGTGTATGTGTGTGTGTGTGAATGTGTGTCTGTGTGTGTGTGAATGTGCATGTGTGTCTTTGCGTGCGAGTGTGCGAGTGTGTGTGTCTGTACGTGCGAGTGTGCGTGTGTCTGTGTGTGTGTTAATGTGCATGTGTGTCTGTACGTGCGAGTGTGCGAGTGTGTGTGTCTGTACGTGCGAGTGTGCGTGTGTCTGTGTGTGTGTTAATGTGCATGTGGGTCTGTACGTGCGAGTGTGCGTGTGTCTGTGTGTATGTGAATGTGCGGGTGCCTGTGTCTGTGTGTGTGTGAATGTGCATGTGTGTCTGTGCGTGGCCCCGTGCGCGTTAATTCATCAATTGACTCTGGCTCGTTAATTAACGATTGCGACGCGTGTAAACAGATTTAAATTTAAACACACACGCACAGATACCCCCGTTTAGCCTTACAGACTGTTAAGGGCAGGCCGCTGTTAGCGAGCACCTATTAAGGCTGCAACGGCGCGCGTGGCCAATAACGCATCTGCTGATGCTTGTGAACACACACTACGGCATCATGTGATACTTTAAGGCTGAGTCGACCTAAGGGAGGCCCTCGACAGTTTAGATAGTAATTAGCCTCCGGTGATGATATGGAACTCTTGCAGATAGAGATCACCCGGACAGGCAAACTGTCGACCGGGGCAAGTTCTGACACCGAGAACCTATGAAGGCCGAGGGGGGGGGGGGGGTGGGGGGCTGTTTGGCGATAGCACCACGCCCGGCCGCCTTTGTCTCCCCAGTGCTGGAGGTGTCACACGTAACCGGGTACTCAGTTAATGCTGAGCAGATTTTCGGGGCCAGTTCTGATCGATGTCGCCACTGAAGTTGGCCATCATCGGAAATCGAACATTGGGTCGACCAAAGTTCTCAGCGCAGTGCGCTAACCATTGCGCCACCGCTCCTCACAAAGACAAAGACCCCCCCCCCCCCCGTGTAGCCTTAACAAACTGTAGGGGCAAGTGCTATTAGCGAGCACGAGGGGATGGGTGACCAGCACCACGTCCGAACGCCTTTGGCGATGTTCACACACCGCACCAGCTAATCATTTGAGGCTGAGTCGATCTATGGGAGGCCCAGGCAATCGTCACCAGCGGTGGCCGTGAGCACACACACACACACGGCTCCCCACAGACCAATAAACACACGCAAATGCACGCGGACGCAAACATGACCATACGCTAACACTTATAGACTGCACGATTGGGCATGCAGTATATATTCTCACTCACTCACTCGCACCTCCACACTCACACACTCGCATACCTCAGGCTAGGTGTGCCTCCACATATCCGCAGATATACTCCCTTACACACGCGCAGATACCCTCCTAACCATCTCTACACACCTCCATGGACACACAAACACATACACCTCCCAGCCATTCACAACACCTACACGTCCACACACACTCCACACACACACACAGACACACACTCCACACGCACACACACACTCCACACACACACACTCCACACACACTCCACACACACACACACACGCTCCACACACACACTCCACACACACACACACTCCACACACACACTCCACACACACACTCCACACACACACACACTCCACACACACACACGCTCCACACACACACTCCACAACACACACACACACACTCCACACACACACTCCACACACACACTCCACACACACACACACTCCACACACACACACTCCACACACACACTCCACACACACACTCCACACACACACACTCCACACACACACACTCCACACACACACTCCACCCACACACACTCCACACACACACACACTCCACACACACTCCACACACACTCCACACACACACTCCACACACACACTCCACACACACACACTCCACACACACACACTCCACACACACACACACACACTCCACACACACACACACTCCACACACACACACACACTCCACACACACACTCCACACACACACTCCACACACACTCCACACACACACTCCACACACACACACTCCACACACACTCCACACACACACACTCCACACACACACACTACACACACACTTCACACACACACTCCACACACACACACTCCACACACACCCATACACACACACACTCCACACACACTCCACACACACACACTCGACACACACACACACTCCACACACACCCATACACACACACACACACTCCACACACACACACTCCACACACCCACACCTCGACACGAGGATCAATGTCTCGCTGGTCGACTGGGGTCGTTGAGTGGTATACTGGATGTGGTGTGCCGAGCGCGGAGGTAGTTTCCAGGTCAGAGAGACTCGGATTGAACCTAGGCCTGTACACCAACACGCACCGATCCTCCTAATCTCCCCTCCTCCTCCATCTCCCCCCTTTCTCTCATCTCCTCCTCCGGTCTCACCACCACCCCCCTCCTCATGTCCTCTCCTCCATCTCCCTACCCGATCTCTTATCACCACACTCCACTATCCTCCTCCTCCTCCATCCTCCATCCTCCTCCTCCATCCTCCATCCTCCTCCACCCTCCTCCATCCTCCATCCTCCTCCACCACCCTCCTCCTCCTCCTCCTCCATCCTCCTCCATCCTCCTCCACCACCACCCTCCTCTCACCTTCCCCGTCGTGCGCCGCCGCGCTCAGCCCCTTCTCGGGCGACTCGGCGTCGTCGTCCGTCTTCTCGAGGTCGATGGTCGCGTCCTCCTCCTCCTCCTCGTCCTCGCTCTTGGCGCGCGGGGCCCACGTCACCTTGTTCTCCTTCTTGAGACGCCGGCGAGCGTTGGCGAACCACGTGGAGACCTGCGTCAGGGTCATCTTGGTGATGATGGCCAGCATGATCTTCTCGCCCTTGGTGGGGTACGGGTTCTTGCGGTGCTCGTTGAGCCACGCCTTGAGCGTCGCCGTCGCGTCCCGGGTCGCGTTCTTGCGGTAGGCCGCGTCCGAGTAAGGGTAGGGCCCCAGCGGGGTGCCGTAGGGGTGGTAGGCGGCAACACCTCCGGCAAGACCTGGGCCCGTGGGGTCGTAGGGAGATGCCTGGGGGCGAGGGGGGGAGAGAGAGTTGGGGGAGCGGGCAGCGTAAGAGGAGTTCGATTTCCCGCCCACGGCCGCCTCGCCAACGCCTGTGACGATTGTCCGGGTCAGGTTCGGACTCAAATGGGCACCATGTGCGGTGCCTGAACATCGCCGCTAAGGGAGACAAAGGCGGCCCGGGCGTTGGTTTTCTGGCCATCCATCAGGTCGAGTGCCGTGCCGGCTTTCATAGGTGCTACTCGCTCGTTGAACGCACTTGCCCCAAAAGTTTGTGAATGCTATACGGGTGATCTTTGTCTCTGTGTGAGCGGCGGTGTGTGAGCGTGAGAATGCACAGGAGCGACGCTCACAACAGCGAGCCGGGTGCCGGGCGGATAAAACGCAGCGAGGTGCACAGGTGGTGCATCTGTCAGTCATCTCAGCCAGTCACATCCGATGGCACTCGGGTCTGTCCCCTCATCTCGACACTTCCCCTGGCCTCAATGTGCACGTAGCCTGGCACAAGCGCTGTGGTGTTGTGTGGTCGAGAGTTTGAGAGAGAGAGAGAGACAGATATGTGTTTTATTTTTTAGGATTGAATGTGAGACAGAGATGAATGTGTGTGTCTGTGTGATAGAGATTATACCACACCGGACCTCATGGGTGTATACGCTCACAGCACTTGCCTCAAAACTATGTGTGGGCTATGAGGGGGATCTTTGTCTTGTGTGTGAGAAAGTGAGTGTCGGTGGACGTGAGAGTAAGTTAAGGGTGGCGTGGGAGTGTGTGAGGTGGAGTGAGAGAGTGAGTGAGGGTGAGGGTGTGGGCGAGGGTGTGGGTGAGAGTGTGGGTGAGAGTGTGGGTGAGGGTGTGGGTGAGAGTGTGGGTAAGGGTGTGGGTGAGGGCGTGGGTGAGGGTGTGGGTGAGAGTGTGGGTGAGGGTGTGGGCGAGGGTGTTGGTGTGGGTGAGGGTGAGGGTGAGTGTGTGAGGTGGAGTGAGAGAGTGAGTGAGGGTGAGGGTGTGGGTGAGTGTGTGGGTGAGAGTGTGGGTGAGGGTGTGGGCGAGGGTGTTGGTGTGGGTGAGGGTGTGGGTGAGTGTGTGAGGTGGAGTGAGAGAGTGAGTGAGGGTGAGGGTGTGGGTGAGGGTGTGGGTGAGAGTGTGGGTGAGGGTGTGGGCGAGGGTGTTGGTGTGGGTGAGGGTGTGGGTGAGTGTGTGAGGTGGAGTGAGAGAGTGAGTGAGGGTGAGGGTGTGGGTAAGGGTGTGGGTGAGGGTGTGGGTGAGGGTGAGGGTGTGGGTGAGGGTGTGGGTGAGGGTGTGGGTGAGGGTGTGGGTGAGGGTGAGGGTGTGGGTGTGGGTGAGTGTGTGGGTGAGGGTGTGGGTGAGGGTGTGGGTGAGGGTGTGGGTGAGGGTGTGGGTGAGGGTGTGGGTGAGGGTGAGGGTGTGGGTGAGTGTGTGGGTGAGGGTGTGGGTGAGGGTGTGGGTGTGGGTGAGTGTGTGGGTGAGGGTGTGGGTGTGGGTGAGGGTGTGGGTGAGGGTGTGGGTGTGGGTGAGGGTGTGGGTGAGGGTGTGGGTGTGGGTGAGGGTGTGGGTGAGGGTGTGAGTGAGGGTGTGGGTGAGGGTGTGGGTGAGGGTGTGGGTGAGGGTGTGGGTGAGGGTGTGAGTGAGGGTGTGGGTGAGGGTGTGGGTGAGGGTGTGGATGGGGGTGTGGGTGAGGGTGTGAGTGAGGGTGTGGGTGAGGGTGAGTGTGTGGGTGAGGGGGTGGGTGAGGGTGTGGGTGAGGGTGTGGGTGAGGGGTGTGGGTGAGTGTGTGAGTGTGGGTGAGGATGTGGGTGAGGGAGTGGGTGAGAGTGTGGGTGTGAGTGTGTGGGTGAGTGTGTGGGTGAGTGTGTGGGTGAGAGTGAGGGTGGGAGTGTGGGTGAGTGTGTGGGTGAGGGTGTGGGTGAGTGTGTGGGTGAGGGTGTGGGTGAGTGTGTGGGTGAGTGTGTGGGTGAGGGTGTGGGTGAGAGTGTGGGTGACGGTGTGGGTGACAGTGTAGGTGACGGTGTGGGTGAGGGTGTGTGTGGTGTGATAGTGTGATATTATGTGAGTGTGCGTGCGCGCGCGTAGTGTGTGAGAGTGAACTTGGTGGTGCATTTGTGTAAACTAGGGAGTGTGAGTATGAGTGTGGGTTTGTGTGTGTGTGTGGAAATAGTGTGTGTGGTGGGAGAGTGAGTTTGGCTGTGAGTGTGTATGTATGTGAGAGTGAGTTTGGAAGTGTGTGGGTGTGAGTGAGTGAGTGTGTGAGTGTGTTTGAGGGTGTGAGTGTGTGAGTGTGTGAGTGTGTGTGAGTGTGTGAGGGTGTGAGTGTGTGAGTGTGTGTGAGTGTGTGAGGGTGTGAGTGTGTGAGTGTGTGAGGGTGTGAGTGTGTGAGTGTGTGAAGGTGTGTGTGAGTGTGTGAGTGTGTTAGAGTGTGTGAATCTGTGAGTGTGTGAGTGTGTGGGGGTGTGCGTGTGTGAGTATATGAGTGTGTGAGAGTGTGAATGTGTGTGTGTGAGTGTGTGTGTGTGAGTGTGTGAATCTGTGAGTGTGTGAGGGTGTGAGTGTGTGAGCATATGAGTGTGTAACAGTGTGAGTGTGTGAGTGTGTGAAGGTGTGAGTGTATTAGAGTGTGAGTGTGTGAATCTGTGAGTGTGTGTGTGTGAAGGTGTGAGTGTATTAGAGTGTGAGTGTGTGAATATGTAAGTGTGTGGGGGTGTGAGTGTGTGGGAGAAAGTGAGAGGGTGTGTGAGTGTGTGAGTGAGTGTGTGAGTGTGTAAAGGTGTGAGTGTGCTAGAGTGTGTGAGTGTGTAAGTGTGTGAGTGAGTGTGTGAGTGTGTGAGTGAGTGTGTGAGTGTGTGAGTGTGTTAGAGTGTGTGAGTGTGTGAGTGTGTAAGTGTGTGTGTGAGTGTGTGAGTGTATAAGTGTGTAAGTGTGTGAGTGAGTGTGTGCGTGTGTGAGTGTGTGAATGCCTGAAGGTGTGAGTGTGTGAGTGTTTGAGTGTGTGTGAGAGAGTGTGAGTGTGTGAGTGTTTTAGAGTGTGAGTGTGTAAGTGTGTGAGTGTGTAAGTGTGTGTGTGTGAGTGTGTGTGAGTGTGAGGGTGTGAGGGTGTGAGTTTGTGTGTGAGTGTATAAGTGTGTAAGTGTGTGAGTGAGTGTGTGAGTGTGTGAGTGTGTTAGAGTGTGTGAGTGTGTGAGTGTGTAAGTGTGTGTGTGAGTGGATGAGTGTGTGAGTATATGGATGTGTGAGTGTGTGAGTGTGTGAATGTGTGAGTGTGTGAGTGTGTGAGGGTGAGTGTGTGTGAGTGTGTGAGTGTGTGGGGGTGTGTGAGGATGTGAGTGTGTGAGTGTGTTTGAGTGTGATTGTGTGAGGGTGTGAGTGTATGAGTGTGTTAGAGTGTGAGTGTGTGAAGGTGTGTGTGAGTGAGTGTGTGTGTGTGTGAGCGTGTGAGTGGGTGAGTGTGTGAGTATATGAATGTGTGAGTATGTGAGTGTTTGAATGTGTGAGTGTGTGAGTGTATGAGGGTGAGTGTGTGAAGGTGTGAGTGTGTGAGTGTGTGAGTGTGTGGGGGTGTGTGAGGATGTGAGTGAGTATGTGAGTGTGTTAATGTGTGAGGGTGTGAGTGAGAGAGTGTGTTAGAGTGTGTGCGTGTGAGTGTGTGAGTGAGTGTGTGAGTGTGTGTGTGATTGTGTGAGTGTGTGTGCGTGTGTGAGTGTGTGTGTGAATGTGTGAGTGTGTGTGCGTGTGTGAGTTAGTGTGTAAGCGTGTGAGTGTGTGAGTGTGTGAGTGTGTGATGGTGTAAGAAAGTGGGTAGCTGTGTGGCTTGAACTGTGTGTTGGTGATATCACGTGCGGGGAGCAGTTTCCTAGTGGTTAGTCCGTGCGCACTCTTGTTCAATTATCTGAACTAGTGCTGAGACCTCCCTAGCACTAGTACCTGGTGTGGTGTGTAAAAGTCGCCAATGGGGATACAAAGGCGGCCAGGAGTGTTGCTGGCCACCCACCCCATCGTGTGCCGTTCACAGGTGCTCGCTAACAGCAATTACCACCACAGTCTGTTAAGACTACAGACTATATATTTGTCTTTGTGATGAGTGTGTGTGTGTACACGTGTGATGTGTGTGCAGGTGTGTGTGTGCATGACCAAGTGTGGGTTTGTGCAGGTGTGTGGATGCAATCGTCCATGCGTGTGTATTTTGTGTGTGCGTGTGTACGTATACCGGTGTGTATGTTTCAAAAGTGTGTGTGTGTAATGGCTGTGTGTTGATTGTGAACGCATGTGTGTGAACGCGTGTTTGCACAAATGTGTGCAGCTTCCGTTTGGCCAGATCGAGGGGGCTAAACGGGTGCGGCACGGGCTGGAGAAGAGATGGAGTGATGTGGTACAGGAGGACGTGGAGCTGAGTGGACCGGCCGATGACTGGTACCAGCGGTGTCAAGATCGGCCTCTGTGGAGGAGGCTCGTGAAGGACGCTGCTACTACTGGGCAGTTGGAGGCAGTCGCCCTCCATCAACAACGGAGGCCGGGAGGAGCGACGCTCACAACAACGCGCGGAGCAATGGTCGGTTAAAACGCATCAAGTTGCAAGGAGCGCAGGTGGTGCATCTGTCAGTCATCTCGGTCAGCCAAACCCATGGCGCCTGGGTCAGTCCCGTGACCTCCCGTCAGCGAGCCTCTGAAACCGCGCTTGGCCTCAAAGTGCACCTAGCCTGGCACGGGCGCTGCGGTGACGTCACAGCCACTTGGTGACGAACGGCGGCGGATGTTGCTGCTGTTGCTGTACAGGTGTCTGTGTGCTCAAGTACGTGTGTGTTTAGGTCAAGTGTGAGTGTGTGTGCAGGCCAAATGTGCCTGCAAGTGAAATATGCGTGCGCGTGTGTGTGTGCGGTGTTGTGTGTGGGGAGTGGTGGTGCAGCGGTTAGCGCGCTGCGCTGCGAACCCGGCGACCCGGGTTCGATTTCCGCACACGGCCGCCACCGGTGACGATTGTCTGAACCGGTCCTGAGCCTCGCTTAGGTCGACTCAGCCTCAAATCAGTGCCTGGGGAGACAATGGCGGTCGGGCCGTGGTGCTGTCCCCCACACCTCCTCGTGTACTGTGTCGACCTTCATAGGTGCTCGCCAATAGCACTTGCCCCTACAGTCTGTCAAGGCTATTAGGGGGATCTTTGTCTTTGGGGTTGTGTACAAGTGTGTATATGTGTATATATGTGTGTGATGCAGTACAACATATCGATATATCACTAAAACATCACACGTCAATGTGACGCACGCACGCACACATCGACTTATGAACGCCGGCATGGCACACGAGGTGATGGTCCGGCTGAAACCACGCCCGACCGCCTTTGTCTCCCCGATGCTGACGGTTTAAATCGTCGCAACAGGTAGTCGTCTTCAGATGATCAATTCGCCGCAGATGTTGGTCTAGGCTGAGATTCGAACTCGGGTGGCCGGGGTACGTGGCGCAATGTGCTCACCACTGACACGTCCGATCCAAGGCAATTGCCCGTTGTTTTTTAACTTGCCGTGCCCTGAGATCAAACTCGGCGACTCCTCTATCGCTCGTCCAGTGTGATCGCAGCGGGAACATGGCAGCTGCCCCGTGTCCTGGGCCTCCCCTAGGTCGACTCAGCCTCACGTGAGCACCTGTAAACATCGCCAACTAAGGAGACAAAGGCGGCCGGGCGTGATGCTGGCCACCCACCCCGTCGTGTGCCGTTGCCGGCCTTCATAAGATGCTCGCTAACAGCACTTGCCCCAACAGTCTGCGAAGGCTACACGGGGGACCTTTGTCTTTTGAGCCATTGCTCTCTCCATTGCTCTGTTAATGGCTCGTGTAAACTCGCTCGATGCTCTTATTAATACATTAATGCGGCAGATTAGGCGCTTCACTCATTAATTAATAGGGCCATCATCGCCAATTAATAATGTACAATTATAAGCGGCGCACAAAGAGAACGATTTCCCCGTTTAGAACGTTCGGGGGGGCGGGGGGGGATGCGATTAGCGAGCAGCTATGAAGCTATGAAGCTTGACACGGCACGCGAGTTGGTTGTTGTAGGCCAGTCCCCCGCGGCCGAACGCCTTTGTCTTCCCTGCTCATTCTAGATTTGAAGCTTTCGTGACTGCAAGGATTCATATACTCTTAGTGTTTTTCGGTAAAGTCACGTAGGTACAAAATGAAATTGAAATTAATAAAAATAAAAAATAAAATGAAAAAATTATAAAAAATCACGACGTTTCGGAGGCAACACAAGTCTCCGTCATCAGGTGATACAGCAAATCTGGCTGTTACGGTCCCACCTGATGATGGAGACTTGTGTTGCCTCCGAAACGTCGTGATTTTTTAGCATTTTATTTTCATTAATTTCAATTTTTTACCTACGTGACTTTACCGACAAAACCAAGAGTATGATTCCCTGCTCATGTTTACATACCGTAACCACGTTCTCTATTGAGGCTGAGTCGACTTAGGGGAGGCCCAGGAGCGGTGCAGATATTTGCCACTGTTTTCGCACGGTAATCGAACTCGACGGGTTCCAATGGCAGTGCGCTAACCACTGCGCCACCGTAAACACAAATAAATATCTTGCAAAACAATTGTACACACATCGTGCGTAGAGCTACTGAGCGGTGATGAGCGCACGACGCTACGAAGCAGGCGACCTGGGTTGGACTCCCGGTTGCGGATGAGTGGTATCGTTTGTTGCGTGTCTAAGAACCGGCGCTGACCGGCGCGGTGAAGTATGGTCAAACAACTCCCATACGACCTATAGGAACGTAGATGCAGGCCTTCGTCCAGCAGCGGATATGCATGGCAATCACTTCTTCAAACGTACACACGCGCACTTTCAAATATACACACACGCACGCGCGTGCACACGCGGACACGTAAACATACACGTACAGCTGTATACATGAAGAAAGACAAGATCCCCGTATAGCCGTGAACAGACTGTTGGGGCAAGTGCAGTTAGCGAACACTTTACACACACACACAAAACACACGCGCTTATGCAATATAAATATATATCATATTCATATACTTATATACATAGACTGTCTCTGTTTGCGTGCCTGTATTGAAATAATGCAACTTACCTAAGGATAAATACGTGCATACAGACGAACACACTTACATATACATACAAATGCATACATACACGTATACACATCCTCTCACACATACGCAATACAAGCATACACAAATATCCCCCATATAGCCTTAACAAACTGTTGGGGCAAGTGCTGTTAGCGAGAACCTATGCACTGCACACGAGGGGGTGGGTGGCCAGCACCACGCCGGGCCGCCTTTGTCTCCCCAATGGCGATGTTCTTCCACACCGCACCAGGTACTCATTTGAGGCTGAGTCGACCTAGCGGAGGCCCAGTACCAGTTCAGATAATCTCCACTGGCCGTGAGCGGGAATCGAACTCGGGTGGCCGGGTTCGTGGCTGCTCTACCGTGACCACACCTACGTACTCACACAAAGACAAAGATCCCCCGTGTAGCCTTAACAGACTGTTGGGGCAAGTGCTGTTAGCGAGCAGCACCTATGAAGGCCGGCACGGCACACGAGGGGGGTGGGTGGCCAGCACCACGCCCGCGGTGCTGGTGATCACGACGATGTTTACACACCGCATCAGGCGCTCGTTTAAGGCTGAGTCGACCTAGTGCTAGCACAGTAACGGTCCCAGAGATCGCTCGTGACCTGTAATAGAATTCAGACGGCCGGGTAGGGATCGCAGCGTGCTAACCATTGCGCCACCGCTCCTCAGTATATACACACGCAGACACCGAACATTTACACGCAAATAAACAACAACACACGCGGGATATTGTTGTATTATTTACATTATAGAGCATTGGGTCACTTGCTTCTCGCGAGCACCTATTAAGGTCACAAAGGCAAAGATCCCCCGTATAGCTTCAACAAACTGTTGAGGCAAGTGCTCTTCGCGATCACACTCGCTGCACAAGCTATCACTTTTAAGGCTGAGTCGACCTAGGCGATGGGGGAGGCCCACTTTTGTTGTTGCGTGGAGCGGGGAATCGAACCCGGGTTGCTCTGAATTGCATTGCGCCACCGATCCCCAGACACACACACACCACCCGTACACAAGCAAAACAAAGACAAAGATCCCCCGTATAGCCTTAACAGACTGTTGGGGCAAGTGCTGTTAGCGAGCACCTTTAAAGGCCAGAACGGCACACGAGAGGATGGGAGGCCAGCACCACGCCCGACCGCCTTTGTTTCCCTATTGGCGATGTTTACACACCAGGTACTCATTTGAGGCTGTGTCGACCTAGGGGAGGCCCAGGACTGGATCAGATAATCGTCACCGGTGTTGGCCGTGAGCGGGAATCGAACTCGGGTCGCCGGGTGCATAGCGCAGCGCGCTAACCGCTACACCTCCGCTCCAAACAGACACACACACACAGAGACAGAAAGTCATTTAAGCGTGTTTAAAATAACACTGTCAATTTAACAGCTCTATCTAAATAGCCGTGCAGGCGTAATCAATAATTAACTGCTGTAGCTACAAGTGTGGTTATCTAGCCTTGCGACAGAATATTTAGAACAACACAATTGTGTCCACGTTATTATATTTCGTTACACTTTTCATAACAATAAACACGCGACTGCCGATTCCAGAGCAATTCATATCATAATGATATAATAATAATGATGATGATGAAGAAGATGATGTACAGGGCTTGGTACATCCACTGCTCCACAGAATGAAAGGTCTCTCTATCCCACGCCATGTCGATGACGAGGGTTATTTTGACCATACTTCACCGCGCCGGTCACTGCGGGCTATGGCTGATTAATATCGATCCCTCATTCGCCACTGATGTTAACCGTGGTCGGGGAATCGAACTCAGGGGGGGGGGGGGTAGAGTTTAGGTGCGCTAACCGCAGCGCCACCGCTCCCGTCCTTCTCTCCATATTATAAAAAAAACGACCTAGAATGGTGGCTTGATTGATTAATTAACACCGGGTCTTAATTAATGTGTTGACTATTTAAAGCTATTTGCACAACCATAAATGCTGACGTAGGTTTCATCCAGCAGTGGATGGCGCATGGCTGATGATGATGATGATGAATGGGCATTTGCGCGCGTGTGTGTTTGCGATGCATGTTGCCTGAATGCGATAATTATGCGTGAACATACTGTGGACAATTATGTATGTGTCTGTATGTGTCTGTGTCTGTATGTGTGTTTATGTGTGTAGGTCGACTCAGCCTCGAATGCGTACCCGGTGCGGTGTGTAAACATCGTCACTCGGGAGACAAAGGCGGCCGGGCGTGGTGCTGGCCACCCACCCCCTCGTGCGCCGTGCCGGCCTTCATAGGTGCTCGCTAACAGCACTTGCCCCAACAGTCTGTTAAGGCTATACGGGGGATCTTTGCCTTTGTGTGTATGTGTATACGTATGTGTGTGTGTGTGTTATGTGTGCGCGTGTGTATGCGTGGGTTCTAAATACGTGCGTACACGTGTATGTCGTATGTGCGTATGTATGTGTACATGTGTGTACGTGTGTGTGCAGTGCGTGTGTGGACGTGCTTATGCGTGTGTGTATATTTTCGTGGGTGTACGTGTGTCTGTGTGTATGTTTAAATGTGTACGTATGCGCGTGTGAATGTATGTGCGTATGTGTGAGTGTTTATATGTGTGTGTATGTCTGTGTGCGTGTTTGTACACGCGAATGTGTGTATGGAAACGCGGCGCCGGAACCTTAATAGGTTCTCGCTAACAGCACTTGTCCGAACGGCTTGTGTCGGCTATACGGGGGATCTTTGTCTCTATGTAAGTATATATGTATAGATATGCGTAGTGCGTATGCGTGCGCATGTGGGTGTACGTGTATTTACGTCTGTGTGTATGTTTTTCATGTATGTTACGTGTGTTTATGCATGCGCGAAAAATAAACATTGCCACTAGGGAGACAAAGGCGGCCGGGCGTGGTGTTGGCCACCCACCCTCTCGTGTGCCGTGCCGGCCTTCAATAGGTGCTCGCTAACAGCACTTGCCCCAACAGTCTGTCGAAGGCTATACGGGGGATCTTTGTCTTTGTAAATGTACAACATTGAGCGAGAGCTAATTCACGAATGTTAGCGTATGAGCGCGAACTGCGGTGTATGTGGACTAGTTTGCGATTGCGCATTGATGCATAAGTACACATGCAAGTACATCACATCTATGCGTACACGCACACACGTGTGTATGTATACACACACACACACACACGTGTGTGTACACGTACGTGTGTGTGTATACACACACACGTGTGTGTACACGTGTACACTCACACACACGTGCTAATCAACGTGCATTTACACACGCAAACATTTTGGAACACACGCGTACACACACACACAGAGACGCACAGATGCCCCCGTGTAGCCTCAACAGACTGTTGGGTCAAGTGCTGTTAGCGAGCACCTATGGATGTCGGCACGTCATACGAAGGGGTGGGGTGGCCAAGACCCCACCCGGACGCCTTTGTCTTCCTGGTGGCGATGTTTACACACCGCACCAGGTACTCATTTGAGGCCCAGGACCGGTTCAGATAATCGTCACTGGTGTTGGCTGTGAGCGCGAATCGAAATCAGGTCGATCGCTGGGTATCGTAGCGCAGTGCGCTAATCACTACGCAAACGCTCCCCACACAATCTATCACACACACACATATATATGTGTATACACACGTGTATCCATCACACAACAACAACAACCATCGTTCGCCACTAAGTGGCGGGGACGTCACCACGACGGCTTGTGCCATGCTCGGTGCACAAAGACACTCACACACTCGTGTACTATAACACGTGCGCGCGCGCGCGCACACACTCCGTTCGTTAGAACATCACGACACACGCACGCACAGATTAACATGGGCACAGACACACGCACATGCGTATTTGTCTAAATGCATTACACGTAACATTTGGATCCGTTCACACACATATACCACCTTCTCACGTACATATACACACACAAAGATCCCCCGTATAGCCTTAAGGGACTGTTGGGGCAAGTGCTGTTAGCGATCACCTATGAAGGCCGGAACGGCACACAGGGGAGGGTGAGTGGCCACCACGCCCGGCCGCTTTTGTCTCCCCAGTGGCGATGTTTTTCCACACCGCACCATGTTTTCATTTGAGGCTGAGTCGACCTAGGGGAGACCCAAGACCGGTTCAGATAATCGTCGCTGTTTGCCGTGAGCGGGAATTGAACTGGGGCCACCGGGTTCGTAACGGAGTGCGCTAACCGCCACGCGACCATTCCCCAACACACACATTTATATATATACAAACACACACATTTATAGATATACAAACACACACACGCACAAATACATATACAAAAGACGTTCTCACACACACACACACGCACTCATGCGCACGTGTACAATAAACGTGTGTACACCACACACACACACTCGTATCCACGCATACAATAACACGTTTGTACACACACACACTTTCTCTCTCGTAAGCACACGTACAATAACGCGTATAAACACACACTCTCGTATACACACATAGAAGGACACATTTGCACACGCACACACACACACCACCACGCACACACATACATGAACACATATGCACACACACAACACACACACATATGCATACTTTCACACGTTTGTACACACACAATCTCGAGCACGGATATACACAAAAGCACACGTTTGCACACAACTCATGGATACTGTGATCATTTAATCACTTCATTACTGAATAAGCCACGGCTTAACTATTACCTCTAGCGCTTACTCACGCACGGACACAAAGACAAAGATCCCCCGTATAGCCTTCGACAGACTGTTGGGGCAAGTTCTGTCAGCGTGCACCCACGAAAGCCGCTACTTTGGCACACGTGGGTAGCGGGTGGCCAGCACCACGCCTCGCCGCCTTTGTCTCCCTAGCGGCGATGCGTACACACCGCACCGGGTACTCATTCGAGGCTGAGTCGACCTACACACGGACGCGCACACACACACACACACTAACTTTTACGTACGAGAGAGGATGCTTGTGCATCCACCCCATAGCGTTCAACCGCTCTGTGCCAACAAGGCGAAGAAGAGGCGTCGTCTCCCCAGTGGAGGAGGCATTGAGCTTCGCCCATCTCACCCAGCGACGCAAAGCCCACGCACACTCGGCAAAAGTAACACAATCACACCAACACCATCACCACCAACACCATCACAGAAGCGTGACAAACACAACGCGCAATCGATCACAACCCAGACAGAGTGAACAACGCGACTGCCCTACAGCAACACCCAAACGCGCACAGCTTTCCCCCCCACTCCAAAAAAAAACTCACTCACATCAACGCGCTCCAACTCTCTCTTACTCACTCACACGCGCGCGCGCTAACTCCAACACAGCGCTACGCATAGCGGGATGGAGAGTGAGGACAGGATGGGGGGGGGTGGTGGGTGTTCTGTAGTGGTGGTGGTGGTGGTGGGGGGTGGGTAGCGATGGTGGTCAAGTATGGTCAAGGCTTTCGACTGCACACTTACCACGTATCCCGGGAAGGCTGCGTGCTCAGCCGTGTACTGTAGCGGGCTATAGGCGTGCGGTGTCGCTGCGGCCGCAGCTGCAGTCGCGAAGGCGGCCGACGCCGGGTACGGGCTGAACGCCGATCCGGCACCGGATCGACCCAATTCCTCGGAGCGAGCGCCTCCCAGCAACGTGGGGGCCCCGTACGCCGGGCACGAGTAGAGGGCGAGCGATGCGGACGAGGGCTGGTACAGATAACCTTGGGGATGGTGAGCCATCACGCACACACGCCGACTCGGGTCTGCGGTGGCGGCTGTCGGCGGAGGCAACGGCGGCGGCGAGCGGGTACGAGAAGGGGAGGAGGAGGAGGTGGAGGGGGGGGGGAGCTCGAGTCGATGGGAGAGTTTTTCTCGGGGGGCGGGGTGTGTGTTGGGGTAGAGGGGTTGGGTTGATGGTGGTGGTGGTGGTAGTGGTGGTGGTGGTAGCTGTGTGTGTGTGTGTCTCTCTCTGTGGGTGCATGAGCGACCGCGCGCGCGCGCGCGCAATTGTGTGCGCGCGCGTGTGTCAGTCACTTTGTGTGTGCGCGCGTGTGTGTGTGGAGAAGAGATGGGGGGTGGGGGGGGAGAAGAGTGGATCATGGGGTGGGTGGGTGGGTGAGAAGGGAGAGTGGGTGGGTGGATGGGTGGGTAGGTGGGAGGCAGTAGGGGAGGGAGGAGAGTGAGAGGAGGAGGAGGAGTGGAGGGGAGGGAGTGGACCCGAAGCTTCTAAAAACTGTGCGCTCTCACTTTGTGCCGAATGTCAACGCAGACCCAACCACAACCACCGCCACCACCACCACCACCGACTCAACCACCGACACGTCGGGGCGAACTGCCCCAAAGCTGCTTCCTCGCTAGGAAAGACATCTCTAACATCTCTAACAATTCAGCCAACGATATTATTGAGGGTGCTTGCACGCGTGTACGTATACATACACACGGCATGTGTGGGAGCGGTGGCGCAGCGGTTAGCGCGCTGGCCTACGAACCCGGCGTCCCGAGTTCGGTTCCCCGATCACGGCTGACATCGGTGGCGAATACCTGCGTCGGTCCCGGGACTCTTCTATGCCGACTCAGCCTTAAATGATCAGTAACTTAGTGCGGTGTAAAACAAAAATCAGCGCTGGAGAGAGGCAAAGAAGACAAAGGCGGCCGGGCGTGGTGTTGGCCACCCACCCCCTCGTGTGCCGTTCCGGCCTTCATAATGTGCTCGCAAACAGCACTTGCCCCTAACAATTGACGTTAGATCTTTGTGTCTTGCATCCTATGATACACATATGTTACGAATCGTCCGCGTGCGTGCGTGCGTGTGTGTGCGGTGTGTGATTGTCTCTACGCGTGTGTCTGTGCGTGCCTCTGTGTGCTTGTTTCGTGTCCGCCAATGTGTTGTTCGTTGTGTATGACTGCGTGTGTATGTGTGCGTTTTTGTGAGTCTGTGTGATAGTGTGTGTGTGTGTCTCTTTGTGCATGTGATGGTGTATTTGTCTGTATGGGTACGTGCTCGCTAACAGTACTTGCTCCAAGTCACTTAAGGCGACACGGGGAATTCTTTCTTTGCCTCTGTGTGTATGTGAGTGTCTGTGGGGTATCTTCAATAGGTGCTCGCAAACACCGCGTGCCCCCCAAAACATCCTTGTACGTGTGTGTATGCGCGTGTGCATCTGTGCATTTGTCTTTGCGTGCATCCGTCTGTTAGCACGGATTCGTGCACCTCTGCTCGACTCGTGTTGTGCGCGTGTCTGGCGATGTTTCTGTCCGGTTGAAATCTTTCGCCGTGACTGCCTCTCACCATCCCGTCGATCTGCGCCGACGTCTTTGTCTCGGACATTTCATTAAGAGGGACAAAGCTACTCCGCGTAGCCTCTAACGGAGAGTTGGGGCGTGTGTTGTGAACGATCACTCATGAAGAACCTTGTATAATACAACGACAAAGACCCCCCCCCCACCCCCGTGTAGCCTTAGCAGACTGTTGGGGCAAGTGCCGTTTGGGAGCATCTACGAATGCCGGCAGGGCACACGAGGGGGTGGGTGGCCAGCACCACGCCCGGCCGCCTTTGTCTCCCCAGTGCCGGCGTTCTCGTTTGAGGCTGAGTCGATCTTGATGGGAGGTCCGGGACCCGTTCAGCGGTGTTGGCCGTGAGCGGCGGCTGGAATCGAACTCGGGTGGTCATGGTTCGTAGCCGCGGCGCGCCAAGCGTTGCACCACCGCTCCCCACGTGCTCTACGTGCGTGGCACGCCACGTGCGCCATTGCATTGATATGTTCATTGCATCTTTACACGTGTGACGACGGTAGGCACCGTGCGTGTCTGTCAATGGCAATGACATCAGAATGCATTTGTGTCGGCTTACAATGAGCATCAATATCAACACAGTGGGTTTATATATACACACACGCGCGCGTTACTAATTGCTGCAAGAAGTATACGGAGCGTGTTGTGTACCGCGTTGCATTGTTTGTGTGCGCGTGTACATAAATACGTGCGTTGTGGTTGGTAACTGCGACATTACACACACACACACATTACATACACACACATTACATACACACACATTACATACACACACATTACATACACACACATCACATACACACATTACACACACACACACATTACATACACACACATTACATACACACACACACACACATTACATACACACACATTACATACACACACATCACATACACACATTACATACACACATTACATACACACACATTACACATACACACATTACATACACACACATTACATACACACACACACACACACATTACACATACACACATTACATACACACACATTACACATACACACATTACACATACACACATTACATACACACACACTACATACACACACATTACACATACACACATTACATACACACACATTACACATACACACATTACACATACACACATTACATACACACACACTACATACACACACATTACACATACACACATTACATACACACACATTACATACACACACATTACACATACACACATTACATACACACACATTACACATACACACATTACACATACACACATTACATACACACACACTACATACACACACATTACACATACACACATTACATACACACACATTACATACACACACATTACACACACACACATTACACATACACACATTACATACACACACATTACACATACACACATTACACATACACACATTACATACACACACATCACATACACACATTACACACACACACACATTACATACACACACATTACATACACACACACACACACACATTACATATACACACATTACATACACACACACTACATACACACACATTACACACACACACACATTACATACACACACATTACATACACACACACACACACACATTACATACACACACATTACACACACATTACATACACACACATTACACATACACACATTACACATACACACATTACATACACACACATTACATACACACACACACACGTTACATAGATCTACGTGGAGCTGTGGCTGCAGTGGTGAGGGCACCGCGCGCTAGGAATTAGGGCTGAACGTTTAATCGATTTCGATTTGAAATCGATTAATCGTTCAGCCCTGCGAGGAATTGTCTTGTGAATGGTTGCGTGTTCGTGTGTGTCTGTGTGTTTGCGTGTCGGTCTTCATAGGTGCTTCTCGCTAACAGCACTTGCCCCAACAGTCTGTAACAGCTACACGGGAGATCTTTGTCTTTGTGTGTACGTGTGTTTGTTTACTTTGTGTGTTCGTGTACGTGTGCGCAAGTGTGTGTATACATACTTACGTGTGTGTATGCACGTGCATGCGTGTGCGTGAGTGTATGTATCGATATCGATTCTTCATCAACAGCCTGTGTTTAAACTGCACCTGGGCCTCCTCTAGGTCGACTCAGCCTTAAACGAGTACCTGGTTTTAGGCTATACGGGGGATGTATATTTGTACGTGAACGCACGTCCGTACCATGTGCATGTGTGTCGGTACGTATAACCGCTTAAGCATGTGCGCTACACGCACGGACGCATACGTTTCATGTATATTCCTATACACATCTTTGCATCGCTTGTCGCTAACAGCACTCTCGTGCCAACAGTCTACGGAGGCTATACGGGTGACCTTTATATTTGTGCGCGCGTGTGATGCTACGTCGACATCTCATCCGTCATCTACTGAGTCGATCGACTGCTGGATGAAGGCATCACGAAGCCGTGTTGTTCATGGAGGGAGGTTGTTGGGGTGCGGCGGGGGTCTTTGACCATACTTCACCACGCTGGTCAGTGCGGGGGGTTGGTACATCTGTGGCAGACATCACTCGCCATCGATGCTGTGCCGTGGCCAGGAATCGAACTCAACACAACAACTGCGGTGGGTGCGTGAAGACAATTCCTCGCAGGGCTGAACGATTAATCGATTTCAAAGCGATGTAACGTGTGTGTGTATGTAATGTGTGTGTGTGTAATGTGTGTGTGTGTAATGTGTTTGTGTGTAATGTGTGTGTGTGTGTAATGTGTGTGTGTGTGTAATGTGTGTGTATGTAATGTGTGTGTGTGTAATGTGTGTGTATGTAATGTGTGTGTGTGTAATGTGTGTGTGTGTGTAATGTGTGTGTATGTAATGTGTGTGTGTGTAATGTGTGTGTATGTAATGTGTGTGTGTGTAATGTGTGTGTATGTAATGTGTGTGTATGTAATGTGTGTGTGTATGTAATGTGTGTGTATGTAATGTGTGTGTATGTAATGTGTGTGTATGTAATGTGTGTGTATGTAATGTGTGTGTATGTAACGTGTGTGTGTATGTAATGTGTGTGTGTGTAATGTGTGTGTGTGTGTAATGTGTGTGTATGTAATGTGTGTGTGTGTGTAATGTGTGTGTGCGTGTAATGTGTGTGTATGTAATGTGTGTGTGTGTAATGTGTGTGTGTGTGTGTATGTAATGTGTGTGTGTAATGTGTGTGTGTGTGTGTAATGTGTGTGTGCGTGTAATGTGTGTGTATGTAATGTGTGTGTGTGTAATGTGTGTGTGCGTGTAAATGTTTGCGGAACAATGCGCGCACACACACACAGCGGCCACGCGGTCGTTGGCAACGTGAGCCTCCGTTGCCTTCTTAGATCAATAGCGGGCGCGAGAGAGAGAGAGAGACAGCACCACCACCACCAACAACAACAACCACCACCAACAACAACAACCACCACCACCAACAACAACCACCACCACCCCCGACACAGGCCGAAGTTTCCAGGATTAATGAAGTCGGCCACACTCTTCCTCGCGATTATTAAATTAGGGTCTGGCCGTTCCCACTAATTATCGGGCTGCCTCGCAACCCCCCCCCCCCCCACTTCAGTAGATGTATCGTCCCGTCTTCACTCATCCAGACCCCTCCCCTTGTACGTCTCCCACCCCTCCTCATCCTCCTCCTCTTCTCTGTCCTTCTTCATCCTCCTCTTCTCTCCACCCCCCTTCTCCTCCTGCTCTCTCTGCTCCTTTTTTAAAATCCTTTATATTAAGTTCACTTGCTTGCTTGCTTGCGCGCTTACGACCGTGCACATTTTTTGGTTGTTTTTTAACCCACTTCCCGTGATCCAATCGAGCTGACATTTTGCACACAGACTCGTTGTGCGTGACAATTTATTTTCGTGAACATTTTTTTCCATAACATTACACTTTTTAGGAAAAAAAAAATTATATTTAATTACCAATTGCTTAATGGTGTCAGGCAATCATCTGACCCATAGGTGGCAGCCATCTCAAGCCAGAGGACGAGAGGACTCTAGCCGCCACGCATATAAAGGATTTAGAGTGAAAAACGTTTTTACGGGTTAACTTTTTTCTGTCTCGTCCTCCTCTGCTTACATCCTCTGATTCTCTCCATCACTTCCCTCGTCCCGTCTCTTCCTCCTTCTGTCTACATTCGCGTCTTCTCTCTCCATCTCACCCCTCCTCCTCCTCCTCCTGCTGCTGCTGCTGCGTCTCATCGCGACTGTTTCCGTCTGCGCCCTCCTCTTTCTATCGCCTCCTTACTTCGGAATCAGAATGTTTGTTTAGACTGCCGGAGGAATCCGATGAGCTATGAAGCTCTTTTTACGACAGACGTCCAGTCCGGGGCACGCGGTCAGAACGTTCCAACAACAAACAGCACAAAGCACAATCCGAGTGCGAAGTATAGGAATGGTAAACAAATGACTTAAAAAAATATACACAAATTTTACGTGATCCTCCTCCTCCTCACTCACTCACTCCCATTATCCTCCTGCTGCTGCTGCTGCTGCTCCAGTGTTGTGTTCAGATGTCAATCACCCCGCCAGCACCAATCTGCGGGTCCACAGGAAATGAAAGCGGCCCCCTCCTCCGCCCCTCGTGCCTGCCCCCCCGCGGTGTCGATACGGGGGGGGGGGGGGGGGCGGGGGCAGATACGAGGGGGGCAGATACGGGGGGGGGGGCAGATACCAGGGGGGCAGATACGAAGGGGGCAGATACGGGGGTGGGCAGATACGGGGGTGGGCAGATATGAGGGGGGCAGATATGGGGAGGGGGGCGGGGGCAGATACGGGGAGGGGGCAGATATGGGGGGGGGGGCAGATACGAGGGGGGCAGATACGAGGGGGGCAGATACGGGGAAGGGTCAGATACGGGGGGGGCAGATACGGGGGGGGGCAGATACAGGGGGGGCAGATACGGGGGGGGGGCGGATACGGGGGGGGGGCAGATATGGGGGGGGGTGAGATACACGGGGGGGGGGGGTGATCCTTAGCGTGCTGGCGATACGCTAAGATGACAGAGCCAAGGTCGTGTTTTATAATGTAACCAGCTCTTGGTCAATCCACCTCTGGATGAAAGCCTCCCCTCCTCGTGCATCCGTATTGCTTGACCATGACCATGCTTCACCACGCGGCTTGGCGACGGGGCTTGGGCGCCGTGCCGTTAGAAGGCCGCAATGCTCGACCGCCTTTGTCTCCCCCCAAAGTGCTCGTGCTCGAACATCTCATCAAGTTACTCGTTTGAAGGCTGAGTCGACCTAGGGGAGGCCCAGGTAGCGGTTCGCTTATTTCGCCACTGATTATTCGTAGTTTTCGGGACTGGAACTCAGGTTTGAGCGGAGTGCGCTAACCACTTGGCCACCGCTCCTCCGTACGTACAGACGACGCACACACACACACGCAGAGTCACTCACACACACGCAGTCACTCACACACACGCGGTCACTCAAACACACACAGTCACACACACACACACAGTCACTCACACACACACAGTCACTCACACACACGCAGTCACTCACACACACGCGGTCACTCAAACACACACAGTCACTCACACGCACACAGTCACTCACACACACGCAGTCACTCACACACACACAGTCACTCACACACACGCAGACACTCACACACACACAGTCACTCACACATACAGTCACACACACACACGCAGTCACTCACACACACGCAGTCACTCACACACACACAGTCACTCACACCCAGAGTCACACACACACACACGCAGTCACTCACACACACAGTCACACACACACGCAGTCACTCACACACACAGTCACTCACACACACGCAGACACTCACACACACACACTCACTCACACACGCAGTCACTCACACACACAGTCACTCACACACACACAGTCACACACACACACGCAGTCACACACAAACACAGTCACACACACGCAGTTACTCACGCACACGCAGTCGCAACAATAGCGGCCCTTCGCCACTAAGTGGCAGCGGTCGAGTTAACAAGGCGCTTGTGCCAGGCTAGGTGCACTCTGAGAACACGTGTACTCACACGCACACACGTACTACGCAAATGCAATACGCATCATCATCATCATCAGCAGCAGTTGCCATGATCTATCCGCGATTGGATGAATGCCTAATCTCGCTTCTCACGGCGTACCGTCGCATGCACAAGCACACAAGAATCGTCTTATAGACAGCGCTGTTAGCGTGCAACCCCAATTAAGACGCACACGCATGGAGCGGTGGCGCAGTGGTTAGCGCAGTGCGTTCGGAAAACCGGTCACCTGCGCGGGATTTCCAGGCCAAGGCGAACATCGCAAACCGGTTCAAGCGAGCGAGGAGAAGTGTGGTCAAACAATTCCCGAGACCCACACGGAGTGGGGGAGGTCTTCATCGAGCAATGGATTTACAAAGGGCTGAATTAAAAAAAAACACACAAGTACATTGAAGACGAATGCGCAATGCGAGACCTGTTATCTTGTTTCTGATTATACCCTTCCCCCCTCCGTTATTCCCCCGCCATCGCCATCAAAGAAAAATGCTCCCCCACCCCATAGCCTTCACGGATTGTTAAGGCAAGTGCTGTTAGATTCGTACGGTGCGAATTGAGTTCAACGTACATACAAGGCTGGCACGCTGACACCAGGGTATGGGTGGCCAGCGCCACGGCTGGCCACCTTTATCTCCCCAGCGGCGATGTTTACGCACGGCACCAGCTTACTCATTTGAGGCTGAGTCGACCTAGGGCAGCTCCAGGACCCGTTCAGATATTCGTCACTGGTGCTGGCCGCGAGCAGGAATCGAACCCGGGGTGCGGCGGTGCCCAAATCGCTACAGGAACGGCCCGAGCCCGATAGAGACAAAGATCCCCCGTATAGCCTTAGCGGACTGTTGGGGCAAGTGCGGTTATCGAGTAGCACCTAAGAAGGCCGGCACGGTACACGAGGGGAGTGCGGTTGGCCAGCACCACGCCAGGCCGCCTTTGTCAAAGACACACACACACACATACTCCACTCCCTACTCCTAATGAACACACACACACATACTCCACTCCCTACTCCGAATGAACACACACACACATACTCCACTCCCTACTCCTAACGAACACACACACACGTACTCCGCTCCCTACTAATGAACACACACACATACTCCACTCCCTACCCCTAATGAACACACACACACATACTCCACTCCCTACCCCTAATGAACACACACACACGTACTCCGCTCCCTACCCCTTAACAAACTCACACACACACGTACTGCGTTCCCTACCCCTAATGAACACACACACACATACTCCACTCCCTACTCCTAATGAACACACACACACATACTCCACTCCCTACTCCGAATGAACACATACACACATACTCCACTCCCTACTCCGAATGAACACACACACACATACTCCGCTCCCTACTCCTAATGAACACACACACACATACTCCACTCCCTACTCCGAATGAACACACACACACATACTCCACTCCCTACTCCGAATGAACACACACACACATACTCCACTCCCTACTCCGAATGAACACACACACACATACTCCGCTCCCTACTCCGAATGAACACACACACACGTACTCCGCTCCCTACTCCTAATGAACACACACACACATACTCCGCTCCCTACCCCTAATGAACACACACACACATACTCCGCTCCCTACCCCTAATGAACACACACACACGTACTCCGCTCCCTACCCCTAATGAACACACACACACACATACTCCACTCCCTACCCCTAACAAAGACATGCACACGTACTGCGTTCTCTACCCCTAACACATACACACACACACATACTCCGTCCCCTACCCCTAAAACACACACACGTACTCCGCTCCCTACCCCTAACACACACACACACGTACTCCGCTCCCTACCCCTAACACACACACACACACGTACTCCGCTCCCTACCCCTAACAAATAAACACACGCGAGGGTAGATGGCGTTTGGGATCAGCAGAGGGGGTGAGTGAGAGAGAGAGAGGCCGCGATAACTGCAGCCACGGTCTCTGTCGTTACGTCTCGACCCGTGGGGTCACCCACCCACTCACCCACGTGCTCCCTGCCCCACTCAGTCACACGCGGGCAGCGATGAGCTCAGCTCTACCTAGACCAGTGGTTATTTTTTTCAACCTTTTGTTGGCTATCGGTACCCCAACCTTGTTGAGTTTATATTAGTAGGTTTTTTCGGTAAAGTCACGTAGGTAAAAAATTGTAAATTAATAAAAGTAAAATAAAAAATAAAATTAAATAATATATAATATGTGACTTTACCCAAAAAACCTAAGAATATGAATCCTTGCAGTCACGAAAGCTTCAAATCTAGAATTGTTGAATTTAGTTTCGACCGTGTATCTACCCCCTTGCCCGACCCCAACAAAGTTTTTGAAGACGTAAATGTACGGAGGAATTCATCAACGTTGTATCTATGTATTTTTTTTTATTGTTTCACCAAACGTCAACTTTATCAGGTATCACAAACAGCTAAGAAACTGCGAGCGAATTAAAAAATAAGAATCAACGGACGCTCTTGCACACGTGACGTGTTGGCTCCTCTTCGAGACCCGCATTGTTTAAGATCAATTGAGTTTAGAAAATGTGTTTTAAATCGTGCTAGGTTGCCATATGCATTAAAATGCTATCGTTGTTATTTGACATTGGCAGATTCGTACGTGACTTTTTGGTGTCATCTTGTCCAACACCATGTGAGACTAGGCTCTAAGGAAAGCTGTCTCGGGTGTGGACCAATCAACTTCAAGGACAGTGGATACATTATCAGAGTTATGTTTTTGTTTGCATTACGACTGCAGGTAATGTGGTCTATGCAAACATGACTCCTTGTAAAAAAAGGTGTCAGTTTTGTTGCCAGATAGAAGGGTAAAAAAACAATTATCGTACGTGACTATTCACCAGTGACTCCCATTCACGATATCAATTCGCACATTTATAAATCACTCCCCCCCTCTCCCCCCCCCGGCATATTGCCACGCGTACCCCCAGGGGGGTCCGCGTACCCCCTACTCCCCCTCGCCCCCCTTGAGAACCACTGCTCGAGGCCACAGTTAGCCGGCGACGCAGAGGACAACGGTTCGACACCGCCTCGGGCTCCGTCAGCTGTTCTCTCGGTTCGATCTCCCGGGCGCGGCAGTTGAAGCGATGGTGCGATGTTCTCATATCCCACGCACCTCACTCCCCCCGCTCAACCCCCGTCTGCCTCTGTCCACACATCCATAATAGCAAAGTGTAAAACTCAACTACGGTTTAATTTCCCAGGTAAGGCCCTGTGAGCTATGTGGCTCAATTTTTTTTAGAAGTGACCTGGCCACGAATGATAGCTCGCACGAAGTGGCTCGTCACGTGGACATTTATTCGCGGCCAAATACTCTGAACGCGTGATGCTCATTCTGATTGTGGAGGTGACAAAAAACCGGAGGAACCGGAGAAAAATCCACGCGATCAAGGGGAGAGAACGAGACACCGCAAACTCCAAATATACAGCAGGCGTCAGGGTCGGGATCGAACCCACGACCTCCTGTATACCAGGCGAAGAAGTTAACACCTTCTAGCCACCGTGGTGATGATGATGAGAGAGAGACACCACAAACTCCAAATATAGGCAGGTGTCAGGGTCGGGATCGAACCCACGACCTCCTGTATACCAGGCGAGGAAGTTAACATCGCATAGCCACCGTGATGATGATGATGATGAGAGAGAGACACCGCAAACTCCAAATATACAGCAGGCGTCAGGGTCGGGATCGAACCCACGACCTCCTGCACACCAGGCGAGGTAGTTAACATCTCCTAGCCACCGTGATGATGATGAGAGAGAGACACCACAAACTCCAAATATACGGCAGGTGTCAGGGTCGGGATCGAACCCACGACCTCCTGTATACCAGGCGAGGTAGTTAACATCTCCTAGCCACCGTGCTGAGTTCCAGCTACGTCTAACATCAGTGACGATCATTTGTACCCGGTCCTGGGAGTCTCCTTACGTGGACTCGGCCTAAAAGTGAGATCCCAGGTGCGGAGGGTCAACATCAGGGGAGGCAAAGGTGGCCGTGGCGTGTTTCTGGATGACTTTAGTAGGTACTGACAAACAGCACTTGCCCCAACAGTCTATATGGCTATGGTGGGGGGGGAGGGGGGGGGGGAGATCTTGGCCCTTTTTGTAAGTATATCGCATTGGCAATGAATGCAGGGAATGTAGGAATTGGTGAATTATGGAATGAATAATTAAACAGATGAAAATGATGGTCAATAAACATGCATAACGTGCACGAGGATGGGCATGCATAACATATAGCGAGATACACAGACCAAGATCCCCCGGGTAGCCTCAACACGCTGTTGGGGAAAGTGCTGGTAGCGAGCACCTATTAAAGCCGACAATGCGCACGAGGGTCTGGTGTAGCCAACACCAACGCCGGATCGCATTTGTCTCCCCAGTAGTAATGTTTCCGCACGACACGCGGTACTAATTTGAGGCTGAGTCGACCTAGGGGAGGCCCATAACCGTTTGAGACAATCGTCACTGGTGTTGGTAGTGAGCGGGAATCGAACCCGGGCAGCTACACTACCCGCTCACTCACGTTCACTCACTCCCACCTTGAAAATACTTCCCACAAAACTGCTCTTCACAATCCCCGTTCCCTTACGCAAACCTCACACACCCACTCAATAATTAACTCAATCAAAGATTCATCGTCCCACTCAAAACACGCACACTTGCAGTCAACCATTCACCCCATCAGTTCACTCATCCACTCACTCAATCACTTCCCCCCCCCTACGTCCACTCACTCCTCATTCACTCAACCACTAATTCACTCACTCTACTCCATCCACTCATTCGTTCAATCACTCAGCCATTCACCCACACACTTCCTCGCTCAAATATCCATCCACTCACTCTACGATCCACCCGTCTATCCACTCGAGGGCCCATTCACTCACCCACTCATTCTCTCACCCACTCATTCACTCGCCCACTCATTCACTCACCCACCCATTCACTCGCCCACTCATTCAATCATCCACCCACCCATTAAGCTGCCTCACTCACCCATTCAAGCTCCCGCTCACTGTAACAACCGTTCACCCGTCCACTTACTCCCCATTTCCTCACTCACTCACCCAACTCAACAACATCAATTCACTCCTTCACCCTCCCACCCGAGAGATCAGAAACACATTCTCTTCTAAGGGGGCGCCACGGTGGCTATGAGATGTTAACTACCTCGCCTGGTATACAGGAGGTCGTGGGTTCGATCCGAACCCTGATGCCTGCTGTACATTTGGAGTTTGCGGTGTCTCTCTCTCATCATCATCACGGTGGCTAGGAGATGTTAACTTCCTCGCCTGGTATACAGGAGGTCGTGGGTTCGATCCCGACCCTGACGCCTGCTGTATATTTGGAGTTTGCGGTGTCTCTCTCTCATCATCATCACGGTGGCTAGGAAATGTTAACTACCTCGCCTGGTGTACAGGAGGTCGTGGATTCAATCCCGACGCCACCCACCGCCTCGCGTGCCGTTCCGGCCTTAATAGGTGCTCGCTAACCTCACTTGTCCCAATAATCTCTTTAAGCTACACGGAGGATCTATGTCTTTGTGTATGCGTGTGTGGGGAGCGGTGGCACAGTGGTTAGCGCTCTGTGCTCACGAACCTGGCGACCCGAGTTCGATTCCCGCTCTCGCAGCCATCGACATCGGTGTTAGAATTTGCTGAACCGGCCCTGGGTAGACTCAGCATTCATCGAGTACTGTGTACACGCCTGCGGTGTGTAACCATAAACAACGTCACTGGGGAGACAAAGGCGGTTCGGGCGAGTTCATACGTGGCCACAAAGCAATAACGGTGCACAGCGCTTGCCCCCGCATTATGCTTAAGCATCTTAGACTTTGTGATTTCTTGTTTTACTTTGAGTCGGAACGTAATAACTGAAGTGGCAGAGATAAAAAAAACAGAATCCCGTACACACACACTGGGCGGGAGAGTGCAATGCTCAGTCAAACCCAAACGCCATACACGGGCAAGCCACTCAACATCAATTAAGCAATTTACCTTCGGGCTATCTACACGTCTCTCTCTCTCTCCGTTCGGCGCGGATGGTGGCTTCAGTTTCGCCTTCACTGGCCCCGTGTCACGGATTTCGTCGCCGTTTTGAAAAATCCTCGACGTGCGGGACTCGAAGGTGGCGTCGCGGTCAGACGACCGAGCTGAACCTCTGTGACAAAGAGCTTTGCAGCTCTTCGGATTTCTCCAATGTGATACAGGTTCGCCGGTTTGATGCGATCTCCCGGCCCGGCAGCTGCAACGACAATACCGCCACCCAGCGGCGAATGCCCGATCACGAGCCAAGGGCTGCCACGGTTGGCGAGATGTTAACTACCTCGCCCGGTATACACGTGGTCGTCGGTTCGATTCCGTAACCTGCCGGGCCTGCTGCTGTATATTTGGAGTTTCCGTGTCTCTCTCTCCCCGTGGATTTTTTTTCGGGGTCCTCCAGTTTTCCCCCCCGCACCCCCCAACATTTAGAATCAGCATCGCGGGTTTCGAGTGTTTGACTGCTATAGATGTCCACGTGATGATTGGTCGCTTCTGTGAAACAGCTACATAGCTCTGTGGGGCCTTCCCCTCGCCTCTGTCCACCCAGCAGTGTTCACACTGGTTCCACCAGCCCACAGGGGATTATTGTGCCCGTCCGTCCGTCGTGCAGGGAGGGGCTGAGTGGGGAGGGAGTGGCTGGGTGGGGTGGGGAAGGTGGGGCTGGGTGGGGAGGGTGGGGAGGGGCTGGGTGGGGAGGGGCTGGATGGGGTGGGTGGGGCTGGTGGGGGGCGGGAGAGGTGGGGCTGGGTGGGGAGGGGCTGGTCACCCCGTGGTGCCCTTATAAAACTCAACGTTTAACCTACTCACGCCGGCTTGTGCCCGCCCTCACAGTCGGGCATATTTGCGGAATACACCACGCCGCCGTTGACCCTGTCCATTGACCGAGCAACCCAACGTTCCTACCAGCTCCCTCCGCAGGAACGTTGGTTTATCCCACATTTTGTCGATCGGCAGTCGCGTCTGGTTGGGGTGAAGCGTGGCTTCTTCCACCTCTTCCGAGACGTCTTGCCAGCGCGTGGAGGAAAGAGTAGAGCAAGCTCCCTCGAAGTGGATGCTCTTACCACCAGCGGCGGGTTCGTGGCGAGGGTTAGGAATCGTCGGCGTAAGGCACTTACCACTGGAGTGCAAAGCATGCCTGCACAACAATGATCCTGACATTGTGGTGAAGATGAACTCGGTCGAGATTGAAAATGCTGCGTGGCCAAAATAACTTCTTTGAAGAAGAGCGACCCGGACTGAAATCCCTGATTACTAGGACCATAGACAAAGATTCCCTGTATAGTCTCAGCAGAGTGTTGGGGCAAGTGCTGTTTGCGAGCACCTATGAAGGCCGAACGGTACACGAAGGGGTGGATGGCCAGCACCACGCCCTACCGCCTTTGTCTCCCCAGTGGCTAAGTCGTCCTAGGGGAGGCCCAGGACCGGTTCAGATAATCGTCACCGGTGTTGGCCGTGTGCGGGAATCGAACTCAGGTCGCCAGGTTCGTTGCGCGGCGTAGCGCACTAACCGCTACACTGCGGCTCCCCACCTTTGTCAACCTATACCACACAGAGACACACGCAGAGAGGGGTGAGAGAGAGGGAGAGAGAGAGAGAGAGGGAGGGAGAGCGGTGCTTGAAAATGCTTTTTTGAGATAGATGTAGTGAAGCAAATTAAATTGCCGCGGGCTATTTTAAATTGTGACTTAAACCCACGTTTCACCAAATTAATATTAATTGAATATGAATGAGAAGGTAATACGAAAATTATTAGTCTTTTAAATTTTGCAAGTGATTTTTAATCATGTGTTAGGCAGTGGCCCATTACCCACAGTGCAAAGCAGTAATTTCTCCTGTATTAGGATTTGACAGATTTTTTTCGACACCCAACCCCATTAGGGAAAGAGTTTTTTTTGTGTGTGGTGGTGTTCAGAAATGGGAAAGCGTAAAGATGTAAGCGAGCTGGCACCATGACCGTAACGATAATTATCACACAACTGGACTTGAGATCCATGTGTGGCCGGGTTTATTCAACATATTACATACCAAAATAAAAAAAAAGTATTTTACTGGGTAAGGCACAACTGTGCTGTCTAGATATTATTTTTTTCAAGAAGCGACCTGACTATCACAAATTGGATAGCTCCACGAAGTGGCTTATCATATGCACATTAATAGCAGTAGCCCAATACTCTTAACGCGTTATGTTGATTCGAAATGTGGTAGGGGAAAAAAAACCCGAGTAACCTCGAGAAAAATCCAGGCGACCATAGAGAGAAAGAGAGAGACACGCAAAATCCAAATATACGGCAGCAGGCGTCAGGGCCAGGATCGAACCCACGACCCCCGGCATACCAGGCGACGTAGTCAACATCTAAACACCGCGGCTCCCTAATTAAATGACTATTCACGAACGTAATTGCTGTTGCTGCCCATTCAAACTGTTCAGGAGAGTGAAGTGTGTGCTTGGGCAGGCACACGAGCAGACGGAACGTTGCCCGGTGGCTGAGAAGAACAACAGCGGCATCCGAGAGACAGAACGCGCCCTAGAGAGACCCCTATAACGGAGGAGACGGAGCGATGAAATCGTCTCTGTGTGTGCGCGGGTGGCGCTGGGTGGCATTGTCACATCGTTAGAGAAGTTGGCGACTTGGAGTAGGAGGTGGACGAGGGGGGGAGGGGGGGCATGCCTTCATTCAGCAGCGGATTGAGCATGGCTGCTGACGACGACGACGACGATGATGACGGTGATAATGCAGCCGTGGATAAATCACGTTGGTTAAGTTATGGAGGCGGTTTGGGGGAGATACGGGGTGGGGGGTGGAGGGTGCAAGCTCGCGTGGTGTGACACAAATGAAGGAGTGCGATGGGTTTGGTGATGGGACGATGGGTGGAGGGGGTGATGCGATGCTGATTAAGGCAATTCGCTTATCCCTCTCGCAGTGACTGTCATTTATTTGTGCCATTATCTGACCAAGGGTGCCAAATTAGTATTCATAAATTTTATCCACAGAGAGAGAGAGACAAAGAGGGATTGAGAGAAAAGAGAGAGAGATAGCGACATAGAGAACGAGATAGAGAGAAATGAGGCGTAGAAAGTAAGATAGACAGAGAGGGAGGAGGAGGAGGAGGAGACGCAGAGAGACAAACCGATGGTGAAAATGTATGGGCGATCGAGCGATGGACGCGCGGAGAGAGACAGAGTGAGAGAGACGCAGACACAAACAACAATAGGCGCAGACACACACACATTGCCGAGAGGAGACAGGGCTAGAGACAGCAGAGGGTATACAGAAACAGAGACACAAACTCTCACACACACACAGAAAGTAACAGAGAAAGAGAGACATCAACAGAGATGCAGTGACATACACACTACACAACAACAACAACAACCGCCATTCGCCACTAAGTGGCGGTGACGTCACCACGACGCTTGTGCCAGGCCATGTGCACCTTGAGGCCACGTGAAGTGTCGAACGCCCGCTGGCAGGAGGTCACGGGGCAGACCCAGGTGCCACGGGTCGACTGACCGAGATGACCGAGATGACTGGCTGATGCACCACCTGTGCCCCCTACTGTGCCAACTTGCTGTGCTTTAGCCACCCGGCGCTCCGCTCGCTGTTGTTGTTGGAGGGCGACTGCCTCCAACTGCCCAGTAGCGTCCTTCACGAGCATCCTCCACTGAGGCCGATCTTGACACCGCTGGTACCAGTCATAGGCACACTACACACACATACACACATACACACACATACACATACACACACACACACATACACACACATACACACACACATACACACACATACACATACACACACACACACATACACACACATACACACACACACATACACACACACACATACACACACATACACATACACACACATACACACTACACACACATACACACTACACACACATACACACACACACAGAGCCATACAGACAGACCGTTACACGTGCAGACAGATGAAGGTGATGAGCTGGGAGAGACACGTGGTGCACGCAGTAGAGAGACGCAGGCGTTTGATTGAAGTCTACCCAAGTACGGGGGTGAGCGGATTGTACAGCCGCCACCAGGGGTAGGCCCTCGCGGATACATGCGGAGGAAGTTACACAGGTGGGTAGAAGTTACACAGGTAAGCACAAGGTAGGTAAGTATAAGTTACACAGGTAGATAGAAGGTACGCAGGTAGGTAGACAACTTTAGAACTGCGTTGTGTGTTTAAGTTGTTGCCCTTCCCCCGCGCCTACGATGAGCACGGTCGCCTATGTACGGTGCGAAAGAAGTTCAACGCACGTACGTACAACTCAGCTCAAGCCTTCCGTAGGTCACGTGACCCGTGCGTGACCACACCCACTCTGAGCCCCTCCCCTCTCCCCGCCCACTGTGAAAACAGACTCCGCTGCTGCGTGCAGCTCACTTCTCATGCTCGCTGCTTCTCTCTGCTTCCTCTCTGTCCTCCTCTCATCAGCATCACCACCACCACCACCAGCAGCAGCCTCTCATCATCGTCATGACCCTCTCATCATCACCATCATCATCACGACCCACTCATTATCATCATCACCAACTTCTCATTATCACCATCATCACAACCCAGCTTAAATATATGCTCCAAGCATGGTGCTGTTTCATTCAGACGCTGTCGCCTCGACAGACCTGGGTTTCACCTGAGGACGGCTGCTTGCGTTGTGGCCGAAACGTCGTGAGAATTATTTTATTATGTTTTACTTTTATTATTTTATTATTTCCCTTCTACGTGACTTTACCGAAAGAACCAAGAAGATGAATCCCTGCAGTCACGAAAGCTTTAAATCAAAATTTAACCCTCTATTCATCATCACCAACCTCTCATTATCATCATCATCATCACAACCCTCTCATCATCATCATCACCACCACCCTCTGCTCTTCCTTGACATCTTGGCCCGGTCAGTAATTCTCCCCCTATTCCTCGTCTTATTCCATCCTATTCATCATCCTTCTCATCCCCTTCCTGCCAAGTCCTCCTGCCCCTCGTCTCCTCCTGCCACTCACCTTGGGCCGTGACCTCCTCTTCGTCCGTCACGGGGGGCGTGGTGGGGACGACTTCCAATCAAACTTATATCATGAATTAAGTTGCTGCATTCATGGCTTATTTATTTAGTGACTCGCTTACCTTTTGCACTTTTCTCGGTTGTCTTTTGTTGAGCGTATTGTTTGCGATTGTAACCTTGCTTACACCACCATACTTGACATCTGTGTGTAGGTGGGGGGTGGGGGGAAGAGCTTCATAGCTCCTCGGATTCCTCCCGCAGTCTTTAATTAATACACTATGTAACATCATTTTTGTCCCTGGGTAGTAAGTGTCATTTTTTATTGCTTATGCCTAAATAAAACGTATAAAAAATGGCTATTTTTCCCCACAACTTTGCTTTTGTGACGAGGACAGTGATATTTGGAAATGTACCTATTTTCAATGAGAATTTGTTTTATATAAACTTTAACAAATTTGTAAACTTTAACACATTTTATAACATAAAATTCCGAGCAACAATTGTCCATGTTACCTGCCAGAGTAGTTTTGCATTGCTCGCAGGTGAAATGAGGTGCCCAGGGTTTGTCTTGATCCCCGACAGGCATGCCGAAATATGCCTTGTAGGCCTCACACATCTTAGCAGATACTTCCACAGAGTACTTTTTCTCTCTTGTCTTGATACATTGGCCGCAGACATTGCAAAATGCGTCTGCCGGATGCTTGCAGCCTCTCGATGCCATCTCAGAAAAATGCAGATTTGTATCCACTTAGGCAGCTGGAACTAAACTGAACTGGTGGGCTTAAGGCCCCCGTATTTATACTACTATTTATATTACTGGAAAGTTCTAGAATGTTCTAGAAGGTACTCCAAGTTTGCTCAGCACTGAATCTATCTGGAATGGTACGTTAAAAAATATCACTGTCCTGGTCACAAAAGCAAAGTTTGTGGGGAATAATAGCAATTTTCTGTACTTTTGAGGCATAAGCAATTAGGAAATAACACTTACGACCGAGGGACAAAACATTTTTTTGTTACACAGTGTTATTCTTCATTCTGAACTGGGCACAATCCTTTCTCTCTCTCCCGTACCTCCCTCCTTCGTCCATTCATTACATCCTTGATTCCACTCCCCTTGCCCACGAGTAAACAGTTATTTATATGCGTAATTTCCCACTCACGCCATCCACCACCCACCCCGGAATGTAACTATTTCTGTAAATTCGTATGGACGCGTAAAGAAGACATCGGACTTATTAACGCACGATCGTTATTGTCCGCGACGCGCGCGCCTTCCCTGTCATTCGCGAGCGAAAGGATTACATTGTCGGGGCATTGCTCAGAATTAAATTAGTGCGTTCGTGGCCCAGAGGCATTTTAGAAGCTTCGTTTAAGTGTGAAATCGCGCGCGCGCGTGCGCGCGTGTTCGTCGCGGCAGTACGGAGCGGTAGCGTGGTGGATGGAGCGCTGCGTTGCGATGCCTGGACACACGAGTTGGATTCCCGCTCACGATCAATAACAGTGGCGAATATTTTTGACGCCGGTCCCGTGTCTTCCCTTAAGCCGACTCAACCGTAAATGAGCAACTGGTGATGTGAACATCAAACATCAGCACTGGGGACACAAAGGTGGTCGGGTATAGTTTAGGCCACAACATCCATACGCACACCTGGCCTACGTAGCGGCTCTATATTATAGCCTCAACGGACTGCGAGGGCAAGTGCCGTTAGCGAGCACCTATAAAGGCCGGCACAGCACACGAGGGGCTGGGTGGCCAGCACCACGCCTGACCACCTTTGTCTCCCGAGTGGCGATGTTTACATAGCCTACCAGGTACTCATTTCAGCGCTGAGTCGATCTAGGGGAGGCCCAGGACCGGCTCAGATAATCGTCAGCAGTGTTAGCCGTGATCGGAAATCGGGCGTGGTGCTGGCCACCCACCACCTCGTGTGCCGTGCCGGCCTGCATAGGTGCTGCTAGTTAACAGCACTTGCCCCAAAAGTCTGGTAAAATTAAAAAACGTCGTACTCAGATTGTAAATGTTGTGGATTTGTTCTCCAACACACCGGTGTGCTGTACTAGTATACTACACTATGGACTACACTATACACTACACTATACACTACACTTATACACTGAACTACACTATACACTACACTATACACTACACTTATACACTGCACTAAACTATACACTATACACTACACTATACACTACACTTTGCACTGCACTACACTATACACTGCACTACTCTACACACTACACTATATACTGCACTACACTATACACTACACTATACACTGCACTACACTATACACTACACTACACACTAGTGCTGTACTGGTAACGAATTGGCACGTTCTGTTTACGTGGCACAAACCCAACTAAATGCCTGTGTCGGGTGGTGGCGGGTTTAACGACACATTTATATTTACGCGATCTAACCTCCCAAAAAAAAGCGTATATTGAGTCCGTCAAGGCTATACGGCTTGATCTTCGTCTTTTCTTGTACGAGACTGGATGTGACTGCACGTGCGACCGCGAGCTTGCGCGTCAAACTCCCAATCCACCTTCTGCCCCCTAACGCGACAGCTCCCTGCACACAGCGGGGCGCTCACCACAACGCCACCGCTCCCCGGCGCACCTCAACAAAGGCACGCGCACGCACTAGAGCGACGTCCGGTAGCGGTGGCGGCGGCGTCTCTCTGCCCGCCGGAGTGGTGCTAACGGCGATGGCTGCAGTCTCTATCAGGTGCCCTGTCGGTGAGCGGTCAATGATAGATTTGAAGCTTTCGTGACTGCAAGGATTAATTATATTTTTTTTATTATATTATTTTATTTGTATTTTATTTTACTTTTATGAATTTTTTTACCTACGTGACTTTAACGGAAAAAACCTAAGAATACAGTCAATGACACACTCGGCGCTAAAATGATTTTCCGTCTCTGCCCCGCGGTTCGTGAGATCATCCCTGAAGACGCGGCAATGCCCATGTGCGCCTACTTTCTTACGGAACACTACGCTGAGATAAGAAAAGTTTTTTTTTTTAACCGGGGAAGTCCCCGCTGACTAGTAGCTCTTTTATCAGAATCGACGGAGCTCTCACGCAACGAGGTGGCTCATCGTCACGTGCAAATGAAGAGCGGCCAAATACTCGGAACGCGCGACGTCGATTTTCAATGTGGAAGGAAACACCTGCGGGGGGCCCAGAGACAAAATCCACGCGACCACAGAGACACGCAAACTCCAAATATACAGCAGCAGGCGTCAGGGTCGAGGTCTCACCCACGACCTCGTGTATACCAGGCGAGGTAGTTAACATCTAGCCACCGTGATGATGATGAGAGAGAGACGCCGCAAACTCCAAATATACAGCAGCAGCAGGCGTCAAGGTCGGGATCGAACCCACGACCTGCTGTATACCAGGCGAGGTAGTTAACATCTCCTAGCCACCGTGATGATGATGAGAGAGAAAGACACCGCAAACTCCAAATATACAGCAGCAGGCGTCAGGGTCGAGATCTAACCCACGACCTCCTGTGTACCAGACGAGGCAGTGAACATTTCGCCACCACGGTTTCTCTCTCCACGTTTAGAATGAACGTGCGTTCACAGGATTTGGCTGCTGTTAAATGTCCACTTCGTTGAGCTCTCAAATGTGGCCGTGTCGCTTCTGAGAAATAGCTACATAGCTCAGCGGGCATTGCCTGGTAAAATAATGAGTTTCGTTGTTTTATTATTATAATTATAATAATACGTAAACATCTTTGCCTATGACCACATGATCTGGAATGTGTCTGCTCTCACAAAGGTCTGAAGAGGCCTGGTTACGCGTTTTGTTAGTTACCGTTGAATTGCCACAAGGGGCCGTCCATAAATGACGTCACGCACCTGGGGGGGGATGGGTGGGGTCAGACATTTGTGACGATGTGTGACGAGGGGGGGGGGGGGTTCAGAAATGTGACGTCACATCAAAATGCGCAACTTTAAATAAATATAGAATTGTTATAACAACACTCCTACAACATCAGAGTGCAGCGGCACATTAAACACGCACTACAATGACAATAGTTTACAGCGATTTGAAGCATGTTTTATGGTTTTGGGGGGAGGGGGGTGCAGAGCTTAGTGACGTCATATTTGAGGGGGGGTCTGACTTTTTGTGACGCCGTGTGACGAGGGGGAAGGGCGGGGTAAAAAAGTCATCCAAAATCGCGTGACGTCATTTATGGACGGCCCCTAAGTGTGGAACAAGGGGTCAAATTGGTTGGCACGTGACAGCTCCACTGGCGCTGTAAAGTTGGAAGAACAGTTTACCGTTCTTTGGTTCTTTCGGTAAAGTCACGTAGACAATAAAATCAAACGATAATAGAATGCGACGTTTCGGTTGCAACACAAGCAACCATCGTCAGGCAAGAGTGAATGATGACAGGCAGACACGGGAATATCATAGGCAGACACACGCAGAGAGAGAGAGACACACACACAAAGACACACCGAGCGAGACACACACCAAGACAAACAAAAGGACAACTAATCTGTGCCGTGGCCTTAAATAGAGAGAGGGGGGGGACGAGCAAATTTGCCAAACATCTTCAGGACGAGATCGCGGAAGTCGGAGTGAAAAATCTTTTTGAATTCTGACGTCTGTAAAGATTTAAAGATTTATGCTTTCAAATGTCGCGTTTTGAAAAATCATTCAAACTCGCGTTTTGAGAAGTGTTGCTCTTCAAGCCAGCGGGCGAGACAGCTGAATCGTGATTCGTTCGGCTCCTTTCATTGCAGCCTTGTTAACCCCGTTTGGTACTCAATTGTTACAAAAATTACAACGTTAGGGGCCGTTCATAAATGACGTCACGCACCTAGGGGGGGGGGGGGTCAGACATTTGTGACGATGTGTGACGAGGGGGGGGGGGGGGGTTGAGAATGTGACGTCACATCAAAATGCGTAATTTTAAATATTAACAACACGTTCTACTTAATTCAATAGAATTGTTATAACAAAACAAATTTTGATTCATTTTCATTATTAACTATTTTATTATTTTAATGTTCTAAGGTCACCTTTTATTTATTCTATGAAGGAGCATTTTGCTTTTCCATCGTAGAATGGAGTAGCATAAATTTAGTTATTCAACATTTAGATTTTAATGATTCTACCAGGGCTTTTCATTCTGCGGAATGAATATGTGGTTGTTATAATTGTACTCTCCATTTTGTTGCGTTCTACTACAAAGTTTCCAGTTTTTTTAATAGTTATAATTACTATTAATAAATGATAATTATAAGAGAATTTAAATATAATATTCTGAACATCTGCAGTTTTAGTTAGACGATGAATATTTTCAAGTTAATGCTAAATTTCAGCTTTCCAACGCCTCCTTTTTAATAGATGTTTTCGCCTACAACATCAGAGTGCAGCGCCACATTAAATACGCACTACAATGACAATAGTTTAAAGCGATTTGAAGTATGTTTTATTTCAAAATGGAATTTTTTTTTTTGGGGGGGGGGGGGGGCAGAGCTTTGTGACGTCATATTTGAGAGGGGTCTGACTTTTCGTGACGCCGTGTGACGAGGGGGGGGGGGGTAAAAAAATCGTCCAAAATCGCGTGACGTCATTTATGGACGGCCCCTTAATCAATGCATAGGTTTTGATGAAACATGTTTCTTTACTTCTAGATTTGAAGCTTTTGTGACTGCAAGGATTCATATTCTTAGGTTGTTTTGGTAAAATCACGTAGGTAAAAACATTTAAATTAATAAAAGTAAAATAAAATAAAAATCACGACGTTTCGGAGGCAACACAAGCTTCCGTCTTCAGGTGGAACCGTCACAGCCACGACAGCTGTATCAAGTAAATGAGCATTTGCCTCCGAAACGTCGTGATTTTTATTTTTATTTTATTTTACTTTTATTATTTTTAATGTTTTTACCTACGTGACTTTACCGAAAAAACCTAAGAATATGTTTATTTACGTTCTCGCACTGAATTTGTGTTTAAAAAAAAAAAAATCTGACCACGTCTCGCACCCCCACGAAGGGCATCTCGCATCTCCAGGGGGTGTGGTGATGCCCCCCAGGGTAAGAGCCACTGCTCTAAACGCTCGCGCACCACGTCGAAGTCGGGTGGTGGAGGGCTCTTCCGATAAATCAAATGCGACCGTTTCTCTGTGCATCTTTTGTTCTATTTTAGCCCCGCCCCCCCCCCCCCCAATACGTTCCACTCATTGGCTACCACACTCAGATAAGCCCCTCCCCCCCTCCCCTCCCCCCCCCCCCTTAACTTGTATTTAAGAACTTGTATCTTGGAATTTTTGCCTCACTTGATACAGTTAATCTAGCTGTGACGGTCCCACCTGATGACGGAGACTTGCGTTGCCTCCGAAACGTGGTGATTTATTATTTTATTTTATTTCTATTCTTACTTTTATTAATTTTTTATAAAAAAAATTTTACCTACGTGACTTTACCGAAAAAAACTTAGAGTACGTTTCTCTTAGTCCGATTACTCAAACCAATCGATCGATCGATCACCATTATTACTACTACTACTACGAATCGACAATCGTGCCCGCTCCCCGCTCAATCTACTGCTGGATGGCTGCGTTGCGTCTCTGCCTCCGCGAGCTCCGACTCTGACCCGGGGCTGATCCAGAGGTCGCAACCGGGTACCCGATACCCGTACCCTACCCGATACCTGGCTACCCGTACCCGGCCGGGTACGGGTACGGGTACCCGTTTGCGACCCTGGTGCGGCCGGGTACGGGTACGGGTAGGCCGTGAGTCACTGGTGAGTAACCGTTTGTCACTCATTTCGGGTAGGGTACGTGTACGGGTGTGGCCGGGTACGGGTACGGGTAAGGAATCAAAACCCGTTTGCGACCTCTGTGCTGATCCCTCCCCGTCGCACCGCCTCGGAGGGAGGATCGTGGCCCGGCTCGTGCAGAGTGACACGCGGGGGGGGGGGGGTGCTGGGGGAGGGGCAGATACCGGCTATGGGGCAGGAGTAGGGGGGGGGGGGCAGTAAGGAGGGGGGGGGGGTTAAAGGGGACGCGAGGCGCCCCACTGAGACGAGAAAAGGAATAAAACGAGAGAGACGCGTCATGGTAATCGCCGCCTTATTTGCATGTCATGGCCAATTCCCTGCTATCCCAAGCAGAGGCGGCCAGATCGACGTAGAACAACAACAACAACAACGACAACAACGACAACAACAACAACGTATCGGTGCGCCGTGGTTGCCCCCCCCCCACCACACCACCCCCCGCAGCCCATTATCTGTTTAATGTTTCTGTAACTTAGCCGGCTGTAATTGTGCCGTGAATTATTTGGTGGTGGTGCCGCTGCGTTGGCAAAAGTGCCGCACAAACAACGACAACAACAACAACAACAAATTTGACGCGTTCCGTGTGGACAAACGCCGCGTGGCGTCAACAAGAGCAAGTCGATCTCAGGCGACGTTTCGGGCCGTTGCCCTTCCTCACAACAGCATCGCTGGGTCGGGTACTCCACCTACAAGGCCACGCAATGCGCCGTGATGAAGGGCGACTGCCTTGAAACGTCGCCTGTGGTATCATTGACGTTGTTGTAACTGTGCTGTGATCAGTCTAAAGATAATGTTTAATTCTCCACCGGTGTACGTTCGTGCAATGCTTTCGAGTCTGCTCACGTGCGCGGCAGTTACTTTTGCACCGCTTTATATTCGCTTCAACGCGGTCAGTTCATCATTTATTTGCCGGTTGCAAATGTCAATCGTCGTCAAATCTTCCAATTCCTCAATTTTCGGATTTACCTCCCTTCGTCCCTGTGTTGTTAGCGAGTAGCACCTACGAAGGCCGGCACGGCAGACGAGGGGGTTTGCGTTGGGTGGCCAACACCACACACCCACCCAAACACACACTCAACAAATAACCCACACACACACCCACTGTCTCACCATATCACCCACCCACCGAAGCACACGCTGAATGATCAACAACCTAAACACCAACTCAGCAAATCACCCACCCATTGACTCATTCACTAAATCACCACCAACCCACTCACCTAAAAACTAACTCACCAAATCGCCCACCCATTTACTAATTCACCAAATCACCACCAACCCACTCACCTAAAAACCAACTCACCAAATCACCCACCCATTTACTAATTCACCAAATCACCACCAACCCACTCACCTAAAAATCAACTCACCAAATCACCCACCCATTTACTAATTCACCAAATCACCACCAACCCACTCACCTAAAAACCAACTCACCAAATCACCCACCCATTTACTTATTCACCAAATCACCACCAACCCACTCACCTAAAAACCAACTCACCAAATCACCCACCCATTTACTAATTCACCAAATCACCACCAACCCACTCACCTAAAAACCAACTCACCAAATCACCCACCCATTTACTAATTCACCAAATCACCACCAACCCACTCACCTAAAAACTAACTCACCAAATCACCCACCCATTTACTAATTCACCAAATCACCACCAACCCACTCACCTAAAAATCAACTCACCAAATCACCCACCCATTTACTTATTCACCAAATCACCACCAACCCACTCACCTAAAAACCCACTCACCAAATCACCCACCCATTTACTAATTCACCAAATCACCACCAACCCACTCACCTAAAAACTAACTCACCAAATCACCCACCCATTTACTAATTCACCAAATCACCACCAACCCACCCACCTAAAAACCAACTCACCAAATCACCCACCCAATTACTAATTCACCAAATCACCACCAACCCACCCACCTACAAACCAACTCACCAAATCACCCACCCATTTACTTATTCACCAAATCACCACCAACCCACTCACCTAAAAACCCACTCACCAAATCACCCACCCATTTACTAATTCACCAAATCACCACCAACCCACTCACCTAAAAACCCACTCACCAAATCACCCACCCATTTACTCATTCACCAAATCACCACCAACCCACTCACCTAAAAATCAACTCACCAAATCACCCACCCATTTACTAATTCACCAAATCACCACCAACCCACTCACCTAAAAACCAACTCACCAAATCACCCACCCATTTACTAATTCACCAAATCACCACCAACCCACTCACCTAAAAACCCACTCACCAAATCACCCACCCATTTACTAATTCACCAAATCACCACCAACCCACTCACCTAAAAATCAACTCACCAAATCACCCACCCATTTACTAATTCACCAAATCACCACCAACCCACTCACCTAAAAACCCACTCACCAAATCACCCACCCATTTACTCATTCACCAAATCACCACCAACCCACTCACCTAAAAATCAACTCACCAAATCACCCACCCATTTACTAATTCACCAAATCACCACCAACCCACTCACCTAAAAATCAACTCACCAAATCACCCACCCATTTACTTATTCACCAAATCACCACCAACCCACTCACCTAAAAACCCACTCACCAAATCACCCACCCATGTACTCATTCACCAAATCACCACCAACCCACTCACCTAAAAACCAACTCACCAAATCACCCACCCATTTACTAATTCACCAAATCACCACCAACCCACTCACCTAAAAATCAACTCACCAAATCACCCACCCATTTACTTATTCACCAAATCACCACCAACCCACTCACCTAAAAACCCACTCACCAAATCACCCACCCATTTACTAATTCACCAAATCACCACCAACCCACTCACCTAAAAACCAACTCACCAAATCACCCACCCATTTACTAATTCACCAAATCACCACCAACCCACTCACCTAAAAATCAACTCACCAAATCACCCACCCATTTACTTATTCACCAAATCACCACCAACCCACTCACCTAAAAATCAACTCACCAAATCACCCACCCATTTACTAATTCACCAAATCACCACCAACCCACGCACCTAAAAACCAACTCACAAAATCACCCACCCAATTACTAATTCACCAAATCACCACCAACCCACCCACCTTAAAACCAACTCACCGAATCACCCACCCATTTACTCATTCACCAAATCAACACCAACCCACGCACCTTAAACCCAACTCACAAAATCACCCACCCAATTACTAATTCACCAAATCACCACCAACCCACCCACCTTAAAAACAACTCACCAAATCACCCACCCACCCATCACTGACAGGCCTTTGTCGCGCTGTGCGTGTGTCCGTGCCTGCCAGTGTTTGTGTGTGTGCGCGTGTGTGCAGGTGCGTGCGTGTGTGCGTAAGTGAGTGTGCGTACGACTGTCTGCGTGAGTATGCGTGCGTGAGTGTGCGTGCGTGTTAGTGTGCATGTGCGTGCGAGTGTGTGTGTGCGTGTGTGTGCGCGCGCGTGCGTGTATGTGCGTGTCTGCCAGTGTGCGTTTGCGCGCGTGCGTGCGTGAGTGTGCGCGCGTGCGTGCGAGCGTCGGCGTGTGTGCGCGTGTGCGTGCGTGTGTGTGTGCGTGTGTGTGTGTGTGCGTGTGTGCGTGTGACAGTGTTTGCGCAGCTCACACGCGGCCCCGGTTGACAGGGGAGCAGACAGGCGTGAGGCTCCCGCAACACACAAAAACAGAGCAGCTCTCCCCAACCCTCCACCCCTCCCCCGTTTCCCGGGGTGAGTGCTCGTCAAAGCCTGAAGCCTAGCGGGGGTGCAGCGGGGGGAGAAGGGGGGGGGGGCAGGGAGAGGATGGGTGGGTGGTGGGGGGTGATTTGGTGAGTGGATGAGTGTTTGGGGCAGTTCGTACATATGTGTGTATTTTGAACTTCTTTCGCACCGTACGTAGTCGACCCTGCTAATCGGAGGTTGGTGGGTGATTTTGGTTGATTGGATGAGTGTTTCGGTGGGTTTGGAGGTGGGTGGGCGATTTGGTGAGTGGATGAGTGGGCGAGTTGTTGGGTGGGTTGGCGGGTGAGTGAGTGGGAGGGTGAATGGGCGAGTGAGTACACGGGTGAGTTGGCGAGTTGGTGGGTAGGTGGGTGAGTGGGTGGGTTGATTGGGTGGGTGGGTGGCTAGGCTGACGTGGTGGAGTGAGGAGGAAGGTGGACTGTGTGACCCAGAAACTGCGAGCGTCCAGTTAGAATCCCGGATGTAATCGGCCACGTGTGAGTTGAAATGTTGATTTAATATTTTATTAAACGTTATCATAATGGTAATCATCGTAATCATTGTTTGCCATTAACGTTATGATCATCATAACGATAATTATAAGAACCCTTTTCATGACTCGCAACATATATCACGGACACATTGACCAGCGACTCTTCCGAAGTGAAGCCGAGCTTAGTGTCACTCGAAAGACGTGTGAAAGAGGTGGGCCCTCTAAGCAAGAGCTTGGCGCCCTTAGGGAATTGGTGGGGCCTTTGCGAAAGAGGTGGGTGGGGTCTGTAGGTCTATCTTAGAAGTCGGTGGCCTTAGGTTTTGTGGGTTTACTCTCCAACACACAAGCGGTGTGCTGAAGTGGTAACTGATTGGCACTTTTTGTTTGGGTGACAAACCTTAGGGGCCGTCCATAAATGACGTCACGCACCTGGTGGGAGGGGGGGGTCAGGCATTTGTGACGATGTGTGACGAGGGGGGGGTGGGTTTGATAAATGTGACGCCACATCAAAATGCGCAACTTTAAATAAATATGGACAACACGTTCTACTTAATTAAACATACTTTTTAATACATGTTTTTTCCTACAACATCAGAGTGCAGCGCCACATTAAATACGCACTACAATGACAATAGTTTAAAGCGATTTGGAGCATGTTTTATATATTAATTTGGTGGGGGGGGGGGGCAGAGCTTTGTGACGTCATATTTGAGGGGGTCTGACTTTTTGTGATGCCGTGTGACGAAGGGGGAGGGGGGGGTCAAAAATCGTCAAAAATCGCATGACGTCATTTATGGACGGCCCCTTACTTATCGCTTGTGTCGTGTGGTGGCTGGTTTAATGACTCATTTATATTGACGCGATCTAACCCAAACGCAAACCTTGATTATTATGGATACCATTGGTTGTGAAAGCCTCATGGGTGTTCAGCTGAACGCTACTTCAGTGAACGTGCAGCAGCAGTGGTGTGACGATGATGACGTTGATGATGATGATAACGACGATAACGACGACGATGATGACGATGATGATGATGATAACGACGACGATGATGACGATGATGATGATGATAACGACGACGAGGATGACGATGATGATGAGGATGACGACGACGATGATGACGTTGATGATGATGATAACGACGACGATGATGACGTTGATGATGACGACGACGACGACGAGGATGAGGATGACGATGATGATGATGACGTTGACGATGACAACGATGATGATGACGTTGATCATAACGACGACGACGAGGATGACGATGATGATGACGTTGATGATGACGACGTTGATGACGACGTTGGAGACGACGTTGATGATGATGATAACGACGACGATGATGACGTTGATGATGACGACGACGACGAGGATGACGATGATGATGACGTTGATGATGACGACGTTGATTACGACGTTGATGACGACGTTGATGACGACGTTGATGACGACGTTGATGACGATGATAACGACGACGATGATGATGATGACGTTCATGATGACAACGATGATGATGACGTTGACCATAACGACGAAGACGAGGATGACGATGATGATGACGACGATGATAACGACGACGACGATGATGACGGCGGGGGCTGCCACGGAGAAACGACGCCCGGCATTGACGATCTCGGTCCTTGGTGCAGAGAGTAGGATGAAGAGGAGGAGGTTGTGAGGTCGCACTGCTGGCTAAGGAGACTTCCACCGTGGGCTGCAGGGTAGTTCTTTGATATCCCCTTCTGCGGGTCGTTCTCCATAGCACCCGGAGGCTGCGATGCTCGCTGCGAGATTTCCAGAACGGGATTCTCAACAAAAATCTCGTGGCTTGACAATCCGCGACTGCGCCGTGGTCAAGAGTTCAAATAAATAAAAATAGATAAAAGAACGCACACACACGCACACGCGCTCGTATCGACATACACGCACGCGTGCGTGTGTGTGTGTGTTTACGTATGTATAGATTCTAATTTAATCGTGTATTGGGTGCTTAAGACACCAGAACAGACACGACTGTCAGTTGCACATGTCAGGTTAAGATCTGAGATGCCCCAATGGACTTTTTCAAACGAAACAAAAATGTTTTAATAAATCAGCATTTAATTATTTCACGAACGCACGCGCTCACGCGTCTACACACACGCACACACGCACGCGCACACATGCGCAAACAATAAGACATGCATGCAACACGAATGTTGAAATGCACGCGTGGAAAAGAAATGACAAAAATCCCCCTTATAGTATTTAAGGGGCTGTTAGCACGTAGCAGAAGGCCGGCACGGCACACGAGGGGGTGGGTGGCCGGCGCCATTACCGACCGCCTTTGTCTCCCCAGTGGCGATGTTTACACACCGTACCAGGTACTTATTTGGGGCCGAGTCGACCTAGGGGAGGCCCAGGACCGGTTCAGATAATCGTCACCGGCGTTGGCCGTGAGCGGGAATCGGACTCAGGTCGCCGGGTTCGTAGCGCAGCGTAGCGCGCTAACCGCTGCACCACCGCTCCCCGTGCACATACAACACATGACACACACGCACGTTGATGTGACAACACAAACACATGCATACGTGCAAAGAAACAAGCACAAGAACACAACATACGCACACAAACGCATAAACAGGTGCACACAAGACACACAAAGACAAAGATCCCCCGTATAAACTTTATCGGGCTGTTGGGGAAAGTGCTGTGAGTGAGACGCATCCTATGCAGGCGGGCAAGGTACTAAACCCGACCGCCTTTGTCTCCCCAGTGCAGTTGTTTACACACTGCACATTTAAGTCTGAGTCGACCTCGGGGTGGCCAAGGACCGGTTCAGATAATCGTCACTCATGTTGCCTGTGAGTTGGATCGAACTTGGGACACACACACAAAGACACATACACACACAAAGACACATACACACACACACAAAGACACACATACACACACACAAAGACACACACAAAGACACACACAAAGACACAGCCAGCACACCACATCCTGCGAGTGAGTGATTGAGTGAGTGGATGAGTGGATGAGCGAGTGAGTGAGTTATTGAGTGACTGGAAGAGTGGGTGAGCGAGTGAGTAAGTGATTGAGTGAGTGGATGCGTGGGTGTGCGAGTGAGTGATTGAGTGAGTGGATGAGTGGCTGAGCGAGCGAGTGAGCTATTGAGTGAGTGGATGAGTGGGTGTGCGAGTGAGCGAGTGATTGATTGAGTGTATGAGTGGGTGAGCGAGTGAGTGATTGAGTGAGTGGATGCGTGGGCGAGCGAGTGAGTGAGTAATTTAGTGAGTGGATGCGTGGGTGTGCGAGTGAGTGATTGAGTGAATGGATGAGTGGGTGAGCGAGCGAGTCAGCTACTGAGTGAGTGGATGAATGGCTGAGCGAGCGAGTCAGCTACTGAGTGAGTGGATGAATGGGCGAGCGAGTGTTGTTGTTGTGACCCGCGAGTATTGTTGGCGGTTTTTGAACCCAGCGTACGATGCCATCACGGAACAGCCGGTCGTCCGGTAATTTAATTCATCTTGAGAAATTTACGTCCAGAAGTTCGCGATCGGCGAGGTGACTATTAGGCAGTGGCAGACTGAAAAGATCCAGTGTAGAAGGGTGGGAGGGGGGGGAGTGCTGGTAAATTAAAGGTCACATCTCTCGAAGTGTCGGATGGCTTAGCACGTAGTGGGGGGGGGGGGGGTCAGAGAGTAGGAAGCGTCGACCGTTCTGGAAAGAGAAAAAAAAAACTCTTCCCACGAAAATTGTCATCCCAGCAGCGGCGCAGACGACGAGGTCATTGGAATAAACGGCGGTCGCTGTCGCCCAGCTGACTTGCTGTCGGCGCCTGTTTAGTTTATTTTTTTCTCGTGGTGTTTTTTTTCTCTCTCTCGGTTGGAGGTGTTCCCTGTCTCCCCCCCCCAACCCCCCATCGTGTCTCTCACCAAGCACTCACTCCGCCACCGCCGCAGCGACAGGGAATCTATTTAAGGCTGAGTCGACCTAGGGGAGTCTTCAAGACCAGGTTCGGATATTCGTCTCACGCACACTCACGCACGCATACACGCACACGCACACTTACACAGGCACACACACGCACGCACACGCACGCACACGCACACGCACGCACACGCACGCACACGCACGCACACGCACGCACACGCACACACACGCAAACACACGCAAACACGCCAATATTGTCCGAGAGTGGGAATCGAACTCGGGTCGCCGGGTATTGCAGCGCAGTGCGCTAACTGTTACGCCACCGCTCCCCCCCTCCACACACAAAATGCAGAGACAAAGACACCTCGTGTAACCTCAGCAAGACTGTTGGGGCGAGCACTGCTAGCGAGTACCTGTGAAGGCCGGCACGGCACCACGAGGTGGTGGGTGGCCCTCCTTTGTCTCCCGAGTGGCGATGTTTACACCCCGCACCACGTACTCATTTGATGCTGAGTCGACCTAGCAGGGGCCCAGGACCTCTTTCAGACGATCGCCACTGGCGGTGTTGGCCGTGGGCGAGAATCGAACTCGTGCCGCCGGGTTCGCAGCGCAGCGTGCCTAACCGCTGCACCACCGCTCCCCATGTACACACGCGGACGCACACGCACGCACGCACACGCGCACGCGCGCGCGCACATGAATGTATGTATTTTAATGCGAGTCAACCGTCCTGTCCATCGCTCCGGCAATTCAAGCCACGAGGAGTGTCAAGAGTCAGCTAATTTGTGGCAAGAGAGACAGAGAGAAGGGCAAGCGCTGGGCTGGGGGGGAGGGAGTGCTGGGGGATGTGGGTGGGGGGGGGTGGAGAAATTGTGGATTTGAAGGCATAGAGGTTTTGACACACGCACTCCCATGCATGCCCGTGATACACAACAGGCAAAGGTCCCCCGTAGAGCCTTCATCTGATTGTAAGGGCAAGTGCCGTCGGCACGGCACTCGATGGAGGTGGATGGCCAGCACCACGCCCGGGCCGCCTTTGTCTCCCTATTGCTGATGTGTTAAACCCGGCAAATCACGTACTCATTTGAGGCGGAGTCAACCTAGGGGAGTCCCCAGGCCCGGCCTGGCTAAGAGTGCAGCTGAACCCATGACCTCGTGCGTACCGGGCGATGGAGTTGACATCTCGCCGCCGTGGCGCCCCAGGAGGATCCTCCGGCAAAGCGGAGATGGAGCGATCAAATCGGCTCTGGCGCCCGCGGGGAGCGAGGTGGATCGTCACATCGCGAGGCAGCGATGGACTGCGATGGTTTGGGGGCTGGGAGAGAAGGGGGGGGGGCAGGCCTCGATCCAGCAGCGTATAGACCATGGCCGTGGGTTTTTATTCCCAATATGTACTCGGGCCTTCTCCCACGTTAAGCTGAACCTGTTCCAGAGACGTCTGCAAGCTGCAGGGTTGGTGGGTGCCCCGTTCACCGCTGCATCTCGGAACGGGCAAGCGCATCGGCGTTGACTTTATTGACAGAGGCGGCGTCGTTGTCACTCACCGCAGAGAAGTGTAACGACACGACCGCATCCCACGATAGCTGGCGCCGAACTGGGTCAAACGCCCTCCCGGATGGCATTTTTGCGAGCCTCGGTAGCGATACTGTTATTTAAAACGAGATTCGAAGCTTTTGTGACTGCAGAAATTACTCTTTGGCTCTTTCGGTAAAGTCACGTGGAAAGAAATTTAATTTAATAATAATAAAATACGACGTTTCAATTGCAACACAAGCAACCATCATCAGGTACAAATGAATGAGAAAACAAACATAGTGAACTTGGAAACATAATGCAATGCAGCACAGAGAGTCGGCTAACACAACAGTCAACACCCCACCTGGTTGATTACGTTTTTCCAAAGATTGCTAAATTTGAGAGAGAGAGAAAACACAGACACGGAGACACGCAGACAGACTCACAAGCAGAGAGAGACTCACACAGAGACACACAGAAAGACAACTTCTCTCTGTCGCGGCCTTAAATATAGACAGTTATTTCATTTATGTTTTTATTCTTGAGACTTGGCAAAAGCCTCGCCGAGTCTCAAGACTTACTTCTCCAGGAGGGTCATGCCACGTGAGTGTACGTCATCGGATCGGGAAAAGGGTTAAAAACTCGTTCGTGTAAATGGCCAAACGTCCCGACGTAGCAAGACCCTCCTGCATAAGAGTCTTGAGACTCGGCGAGGCTTTCGCGGGTAAATACGAGACATTATTAATACTGTGGCGAAATATCAACCAGGGTCTAAAGGGCAATTGATCGGCTTCTGGCCCTTTGACCTCACTCTGACACACACACACATAAACTCTCTTTACAAATTTATATGTATGACATATATGTATCGCTTCTCATGGCGGCTGGCCAAAGAGAGAGACGGGGAAAGATATCACAATTGGATTTAAAAATCAATAAGATAAGACGTAAAAACCCTTTCCCCGTAGTTTTGGCCACACGCTAATCATCGCTCGTAGTTTCGGAGCGTGGCGGCTTCTGCCGTGGTGGTGGTGAAGCCGTCAGCGGCAGCGGTCAGCAACGTGACGGACCTTACGACCCAGAAATTCGCGGGTTCGATTCCATCTCCCGGGAGCGGTGGATCGGCCCAAGGCTAAACGAGCACAAAGTTGAAGGGGCCCCGAGTAGCTGAAGGGGAGGGGTGATTTTCTATTTGGCACGGGGGAAATTTTTTTTAAAATATTCACCAGGTAACATCCAATAATTACCTGGCGAGGCAGTTGAACAATGTGTTGTCAAAATTCTTAACCACCACCACCACCACCCCGTACCGCCTGCCCCGTCCCCACCGCCCTCTCCCAAGACCACCACCTCTATGCAGCCAGCGGCTGACTGCCACCTAAACTAAACTATGAACTAAAACTAATCCATTTTTTGTGTGTTTGTTATTTTACCAGCTAAGGCCCACTGTTTTCAGAAGCGACCTGGCAATCACAAATGACAGCTCGCACGAAGTGGCGTATGATCACGTGGACATTTTAAATCAGCAGCGAAATACTTTTGAACTTGGTGATGATTTTAAAATGTGGGAGGGAAAACCCGGAGGACCAAGGGGAAAATCCACGCGACCACGGCGAGAGAGAGAGAGAGAAAGACAAACACACAGACTCCAAATATACCTACTTTCAGTTCTTTCGGTAAAGTCACGGAGGTAAAAAAATTAATTACAATTAATAAAAAATAAAATTAAAATCGTGATTTTTATTTTATTTTTAGTGATTTTTATTTTATTTTTATTAATTTTTATTTCATTTTTTTACCTACGTGACTTTACCGAAAGAACTAAGAGTATGAATCCTTGCAGTCACGAAAGCTTCAAACCTCCAAATATACCGGCATCACGGTCGGGATGGAACCCACGAACCTCCTGTACATCACACGCGAGTTATTTAGCATCTCGCCACCGTCGCTGGCGTGGAAGAATAGGCCAAAAGACGTCGACTTGG
>NC_136148.1:5036400-5104197 GCF_965212315.1 Lampetra planeri | reverse complement strand
ATTATTACTTTTATAAATTTTTTATTTTATTATAATAATTATTATTTTATTTCTATTATTACTTTTATTAATTTTAATGTTATTATAATAATTATTATTTTATTTCTATTATTACTTTCATTAATTTTTATTAAAAATTTTTACCTACGTGACTTTACCGAAAAAACTAAGAGTACGAAGCCCTTTATAGTTTTGTTTACCAAATGGCCCTGTCGAAGGCACGGGGGGCCAGAACGTGACGCCAACAAACACAATACTGAAACAGGAAAGGGGTGCTAAGTATGGGAAATCACTTTAACTAAAAAATGTTGATACAAATACAACTTAACTATTTCTAATTTTAACAGCTAAGGCCCACTGAGCCGTTATCTTTGTTTTTTTCAGATGCGACCTGGCCATCGCGAATGAGAAAGCTCAACAAAGTGGCGGTCTCACCGCTCGATAGTTTTTACTTCCACACATGATGACGCGCCTTGACGGGCGTCTGTGCTTCCGTCTGGTTCGTCTTGTTGTTGATTTGCCCCTCCCCTCCCCCGCCGCCACCTCTGGACCCAACAACAACAATAACAACAACAACATAAACAAAAATTAACGAAAAAAACTCGACACATTTGTCAATTTAATAAACGCTGTGTCGATTAGGCGACGTTTTGGGCAATAGGCCTTCTTCACTCACTTTACGCACTCAATCAGCCAACAGGCCACCCAGCAACTCACATACCCAACCAAACACGTATCCATTCAACCACCCATACACCCACTCATGTACCTATCCATCCACTCACCGCCCAGTCACCCATCCAACCACCTACCCACCCACTCAACCACCCATCCACCGAATCTTAACACTCAACCACTCACCCACCCACTCATGTACCCATTCACCCACTCACCGCCCACTCACCCATCCAACCACCTACCCACCCACTCAACCACCCATCCACCGAATCTTAGCACTCAACCACTCACCCACCCACTCATGTACCCATCCACCCACTCACCGCCCACTCACCCACCCACCAACGCACGTACCCATCCACACACTCACCACCCACTCATCTATCCAACCACCTACCCACCCACTCAACCACTCATCCACCCACTCAACCACCCCGCCCACCACCCAAACACCCATTCACGTACCCATCCACATACTCACCACCCACTCATCTATCCAACCACCTACCCACCCACTCAACCACTCATCCACCCACTCAACCACCCCGCCCACCACCCAAACACCCATTCACGTACCCATCCACACACTCACCACCCACTCACCTATCCAACCACCTACCCACCCACTCAACCACCCTACCCACCACCCAACCACCCACTCAATTATTCACCCACCCACTCTCGTACCCATCCAACCCACTCACCAAATCAGGTATCCGGCAAATCACGCACCCACCCATTCATCCACTCAACCACATCACCATAATAATAGGCTCGAAACGTCGCCTATTACATTATTGACAAATGTGTTAGACTTACACCATTGGAACCTCATTTGCCAGTAAAAAATATGATAATTGTTTTTTTACCCTTCTATCTGGCAACAAAACTGACACCTTTTTTCGTGCGCCTTTTGGCGTCATCTGGTCCAACCCATGTGAGACTAGGCTCTAAGGAAAGCTGTCTCGGGTGTGGACCAATCAACTTCAAGGACAGTGCATACATTATCAGAGTTGTGTTTTGTTTTGCATTATGACTGCAGGTATTGTGGTCTATGCAAACATGACGCCTTGTAAAAAAGGTGTCAGTTTTGTTGCCAGATAGAAGGGTAAAAAAACAATTATCGTGTTGGACTCAGTTTGTATTAGTTGTGCTTGTACACCACTGGCAATGAGGCATTAGCAGTTAAGTAGCAGCATCACCGAATAATTTACATTATTTATATATATCATTAGAAAAGAAACGTTAATTTAGTAAACAAATTTAGAGGCATCGTCTTGGTTCTTTCGGTAGAATGGAAATAATCAAATAATAAAAATAAAACGTAATAAAATAATAATATTTAATTTTATTATTTTATTATTTCCATTCTACGTGACTTTACCAAAAGAACCAAGAAGATGAATCCCGGCAGTCACGAAAGCTTAAAATCGAAATAAAATTTAGAGGCAGTTTTTTTCCCCCTTCGTCGATGTTTAATAATTGTTTGTTTATATATATAAACACAAATAACGTTACAATTTAAACACTAAAGCGGTGCGTTTCCGCCATCTGCTAGTGATAGCCGTCGAGTTCGCCTCGTGAGCTTTTCGAATACGCGGATTTTATTATTTACATATTGATAAATGTACGCGTCTGCTTTTATATTTAGTTATCCGTTCATTCATTTATTTATTGGGGATGGGGGGGGGGGCAAGGCGTACGCCGCTAAAGATTCAAACAGAGAGCGTTCTGTCGCAAGGCGCAATGTTTTGATAGTTGAAAGGTTTTTTTTGGTAACCCCCCCTCCCCCACCATCAAAAACAATCTCTCTTGGCTGTTAGTCGAATATGTTTTGACAACCTGCTCCTGTCGATGTTTGGATTGAATTTCTTCGCTCGGAGATGTCGCTTGCCCCAGCATGCTTACGCCATATAAGAAGTGGGGGGGGGGGGGGTCCTCACTCCATTGTTTGGCAGTTGCCCAACGTTCAGAATTGTGGGGCTCCTCCTCAAGCGCGGGTTGGTCGTGCCTGACAGCTGCAGGGCAAGTCAAAGGAAAGCCCCCAGCCCCCCAGCCCCCCCTCACCCCCCCCAGCCCCCCAAACCCCCAACCCCCCTCCAACCCCCCCCCCACCAACTCCTCCAACCCCCCCGATTCTCCCCAACGATCCCCCCAACCCCCCCCCCCCCAGCCCCCCCAACCCCCCCCAACCTCCCCCAACCCCCCCCCCACCAACTCCTCCAACCCCCCCGATTCTCCCCAACGATCCCCCCAACCCCCCCCCCCCAAGCTCCCCCAACCCCCCAACCCCCCCCAACCCCCCCACCCCCCCCACCCCCCAACCACCCAATTCACCCCCCTGCCTCGAGTCTCAAGACACCTTCTTGAAGACGCCTCCACTTCTTCTGCTGCTGCTGCTTCTTCCTACAGACCAAGGTCACTTTTTTGCAAGCAGAAGTGACAAACAACAACGACAGCAACAACAACGACAACAGCAGCAACAACAACATGCAACAACGACAAGAACAGAAACAACAGCAGCAACGACAACAGCAGAAACAACAACAACGACAACAGCAGAAACAACAACAGCAACAACAACGACAAGAGCAGCTTTTTCGATTTAAAACTTTCGTGACTGCAGGGATTCATCTTCTTGGTTCTTTCGGTAAAGTCACGTAGAAGGGAAGTAAAAAAAACACGTAAATATTAAAACACAAATGTTTTACTTGCACAGTCAAGTAATTGTATTTTTTTATTTGCTATACAGATCATATAATACGACAAATCGCTAACCTTAAACACCCAGTCGTTCATAAAAGTTGAAGGTAGTATAGTGCTACAGTAATAGAGCAAGTGCAGAATCACTGAACCGGAATTGATAGCTTGAAAGTATGTAGCGCGGGGCATTTGAAAGTGCGGGGCCCGTAGCTACTACAGCAGTAGCTACTACTTATGTAGTCACGTGATATATTATTTTTTCTACCTACGTGACGTTACCGAAAGAACTAGAGGAAGGATTCCTGCAGTCACGAAAGCTTCAAATCAAGAGTATAATCATTGTCATCGCCATCAGCATTACGGTCATCGTCATCATCATTCATCTTCATCATGCTCATAATCATCATCACCCGTCATGTTATTGATCATCTCCATCTTTGCGTGATTAACATCCATTGTCATCATCATGGTCATCGTTTAAACCACCACGTTCATTATCACCATCACCACCGTGCTTATCACCGTGCTAATGACCCAATCATCGGCTGTTGGGGATGGCGCGGGAATAATTGGCTGGCGTGACCCGGGGAGCTTTGGCAAGTCTCGAAGCTTGCTCCTGCCAAGACATCCACGGCCAACGTCCACCAACAAGGCGGAGCCCGCGACTGCTGTGTCGCTTGTGTACACAGTGGTGCACACACGGTGGGTGAGTGGATGGGTGAGTGGGTGAGTGGATGGGTGAGTGGGTGAGTGGGTGAGTGAGTGGGTGAGTGAGTGAGTGGGTGGGTGAGTGAGTGGGTGAGTGAGTGAGTGAGTGGGTGGGTGGGTGGGTGGGTCGGTGGGTGGGTGGGTGAGTGAGTGGGTGGGTGGGTGGGAGAGTGGGTGGGTGGTTGGGTGAGTGGGTGGGTGAGTGGGTGAGTGGGTGGGTGAGTGAGTGAGTGGGTTGGTGGGTGGGTGGGTGGGTGGGTGAGTGGGTGGGTGGGTGGGTGAGTGGGTGAGTGAGTAGGTAGGTGAGTGGGTGGGTGGGTGGGTGGTTGAGTGGGTGGGTGATTGCGTGAGTGATTGGGTGAGTGGTTGGGTGGGTGCGTGGGTGGGTGGGTGCGTGGGTAAGTGATTGATTGGGTGGGTAAGTAGTTGAGTGGGTGGGTGAGTTTGTGGGGAGCGGAAGGGTAGCGGTTAGCACGCTGCGCTATGAACCCGGCGACCCGAGTTAAATTCCCGCTCACGGCCAACACCAATGACGACTGTCTGAATCGGTCCTGGGCCTCCCCTAGGTCGACTCAGCCTTAAATCAGTACCTAGTGCGATGTGTAAAACATCGCCAGTGGGGAGACAAATGCGGTCGGGCGCGGTTATGGGCACACCACCTACTCACGCACGATTTCGGCAACAAAAGGCGCTCCCAAATTAAATATTTGAAATCTACACGGGGGAATCGACGTTTTGTATGTGTGTGTGTGCGCGTGCGGTGTGGGTACCGGTACGTGCGATGGCTGGTTAGGCGTGAGTCTTTGGAGTGATTCACAGACGCAGTCCGCTCCTCCGATGCCCGGATGACCTCGGTTCGCTTCACCAGCCCCGGTCATTGGCGTTAAGTGGTCGGCACGCGAACCTTGTCTTTGTATGTTGTCAGTAGCTGGTCTGGCATCCATCAACATGAATGCCTCAATAGACGAAGATTCCCCGTGTAGCCTCAACAGACTGTCGGGGCAAGTGCTGCAAGCGAGTAACACCGACGGAGGCTGACAGAGGACACCATGGGCTGGGTGGCCAGCACCACGCCCGGCCGCGTTTGTCTCCCCAATGGCAATGTTTACACAACGCACCAGGTACTCATTTGCGGCTGAGTCGACCTAGGGGAGGCACAGGACAGGTTCAGATATTCGTCACCGATGTTGGCCATTAGCGGTAATCGAACTCGGCTCGCCGGGTTCGTAGCACAGGGAGCTAACGACTAAAATTCTTAGGTTTTTTCGGTAAAGTCACGTAGGTAAAACATCAACATTAATGTAAATAAAATAAAATATTTTATTAAAACATCAAAATTAATGAAAATAAAATAATATATTTTATTTTCATTAATTTTGATGTTTTACCTACGTGACTTTACCGAAAAAACCTAAGAATATGATTCCTTGCAGTCACGAAAGCTTCAAATCTAAAGCTAACGACTAACGCTACCAATCCCCATGAACATTAATGTCCACATACGCACACAATCAACAACTACAACAATTACACCATTGGAACCTCATTTGCCAGTAAAAATATGATAATAGGTTTTTTACCCTTCTATCTGGCAACAAAACTGACACCTTTTTACAAGGAGTCATGTTTGCATAGACCACAATACCTGCAGTCATAATGTAAACAAAAAACACAACTCTGATAATGTGCACTGTCCTTGAAGTTGATTGGTCCACACCCGAGACAGCTTTCCTTAGAGCCTAGTCTTTGCATTGTCTTTGAGTTGTGCGCCTTTTGGCGTCATCTGGTCCAACCCATGTGAGACTAGGCTCGAATGAAAGCTGTCTCGGGTGTGGACCAATCAACTTCAAGGACAGTGCACATTATCAGAGTTATGTTTTTTGTTTGCATTATGACTGCAGGTATTGTGGTCTATGCAAACATGACTCCTTGTAAAAAGGTGTCAGTTTTGTTGCCAGATAGAAGGGTAAAAAACCAATTAACAACAACAATATACACGCACACTCGAAACATCCCAATGCTGCAAAAAATATCAGCAAAATGTTCTCACTTTTGATGGCAAACGTAGCAACATTACTTGCACACCCCCTCTATTGCGAAACACTTGGCAGGACCCTCCTGGAAACTCGGTGAGTCTGTCCACGGTTAACTAAGCATAACAACAACAATAACAACATGCTTTAAAAAATATCAAATGCGTGTTTAATTTATTTTACTATGTAAGTCCCACACTGCGACCTGGTTATCACAAATGATAGCTCCACGGAGTGGGCTTATTAGGTGAAATTCTAGACTTGAAACTTTCGTGACCGCAAGGATTCATATTCTTGGGTTTATTCGGTAATGTCACGTAGGTAAAAAATTTAAATTAATAAAAGTAAAATAAAAATACAATTATTAGGTGAAAATGTATAGCAGCCGGCTACACCGAACGCGTGATGTTGATTCTTAAATGTGGAGAAAAATCCACGCGACCACGGGGAGGGAGACACCGCAAATTACAAATATACATACGCTTAGGTTTTTTCGGTAAAGTCACGTAGGTAAAAATAAATAACTTGTCTTTAAGGGCTTGTCTCTTGGATTTCTCTTGGATTTTTTCCTCACTTAATACAGTAAATTCAACTGTGACGCTCCCACCTCATGACAGAGACTTGTGTTGCCTCCGACACGTCGTGATTTATTATTTTATTTCTATTACTATTTCTATCATTTTTATTATTTATTTTTATTATTTATTTTTACCTACGTGACTTTACCGGAAAAAACCTAAAAGTATGAATCATTGCAGTCACGAAAGCTTCAAATCTACAAATATACAGCAGGCTTCAAGGTCGCGATCGAACCCACGACCTCCTGTATACCGTCGAGTTAGTTAACATCTCCTAGTTACCGTGATGATCATGAGAGAGAGAGAGAGAGACACGCAAACTCCAAATATACAGCAGGCGTCAAGGTCGGGATCGAACCCACGACCTCCTGTATACCTGGCGAGGTAGTTAATATTTCCCATTCCACCATGGCACAAAATAATAACAATGCATGAGACAGGATGGGCTCCGCTCATGCTGGGACAATAGCAGACGAGCCGAGGAACGAGTGAGTGGCCGAGAGGAGGGTTGTTCTGGAGGTGGTGGGTGGGGAGTGAGTGTGTATTGGTAGGTGGGGGGGTGAGTATTGGTGGGTGGGTGGGTGGGGGAGTGAGTGAGTGATCATTGGTGGGTGGATGGGAGGTGATAATTGGTGGGTGGGGGTGAGCGATAATTGGTGGGTGGGGGTGAGTGAGAATTGGTGGATGGGTGGTGGTAAGTGAGAATTGATTGGTGGGATGAGTGAAAATTGGTGGGTGGAGGGGTGAGTAAGAATTGGTGGGTGGGGATGAGTGATAATTGGTGGGTGGGGGGGGGGTGAGTGAGCATTGGTGGGTAGGGGTGAGTGAGAATTGGTGGATGGGGGGATGAGTGAGAATTGGTGGGTGGGGGTGAGTGAGAATTGGTGGGTGGGGGTGAGTGAGAATTGGTGGGTGGGTGGGGTGAGTGAGAATTGGTGGGTGGGTGAGGGTGAGTGAGAATTGGTGGGTGAGTGAGGGTGAGTGAGAATTAGTGGGTGGGTTTGGGTGAGTGAGAATTGGTGGGTGGGTGTGAGTGAGTATTGGTGGGTGGGAGGGAGTGAGTGAGAATTGGTGGGTGGGTGAGGGTGAGTGAGAATTGGTGGGTGGGTGTGAGTGAGTATTGGTGGGTGGGGATGAGTGAGAATTGGTGGGTGGGGGTGAGTGAGAATTGGTGGGTGGGAGTGAGTGAGAACTGGTGGGTGGGGGTGAGTGAGAATTGGTGGGTGGGAGTGAGTAAGAATTGGTGGGTGGGGGTGAGTGAGAATTGGTGGGTGGGGGGGGCGTGAGTGAGAATTTGATGGTGGGGATGAGTGATAATAGGTGGGTGGGGGTGAGTGAGAATTAGTGGGTGGGGATGAGTGAGAATTGGTGGGTGGGTGAGGGTGAGTGAGAATTGGTGGGTGGGGATGAGTGAGACTTGGTAGGTGGGTGGGTGAGTGAGTGAGAATTGGTGGGTGAGGATGAGTGATAATTGGTGGGTGGATGGGGGTTAGTGAGAATTGGTGGGTGGGTGGGGGTGAGTGAGAATTTGTGGGTGGGGTTGGTGGGTGGGTGGGGGTGAGTGAGAATTGGTGGGTGGGTGATGGTGAGTGAGTGAGAATTAGTGGGTGGGTGAGGGTGAGTGAGAATTGGTGGGTGGGTGAGGGTGAGTGAGAATTGGTGGATGGGTGAGGGTGAGTGAAAATTGGTGGATGGGTGAGGGTGAGTGAAAATTGGTGGATGGGTGAGGGTGAGTGAGAATTGGTGGGTGGGTGAGGGTGAGTGAGTATTGGTGGGTGTGGATGAGTGATAATTGGTGGGTGGGTGGGTGGGGGGAGTGAGCAGTGGTCGGTGGGCGGCGTATGGTCGACGCAGGGGGTGGGTGGCAGCGGGGGGGGGGCATAAGGTGGGTGGCGGGGGGAGGGGCATGGGCGGAGGGGGATCCGAAGGAAACCCGCAACCGACGTTTGCTCTGCTGCTGCGGCTGCACGCTGCGTTTTTGACAGCTTCACTTCTACGATGATTAATCGCACCTATGGTCGAGGCAGACTTTAATAATAATTTTCCCAAACGCCCTGTGGGGCTCGTGGTGGTGGTGGCGGCGTGGTGGTGGTGGTGGGGGGGCGGTAGCGGCGTGCCCACGCGCGATAAACATCGCCCGGTGATTGCCCCTCGCGGAGAGACAAGTGCCAGGATGACGCCTTTATGATTATTGACAATAAAAGCCGATTAGGCGCTGATGTACATGAAGACATAAGGAGCTGCCATTTCAAATGCCATTTCGGCGTCTTTGTTGCCCTGTGGATGCCTTAAACGAGATCGCTGAATATTTAATTATTTGAGCCTTCCGCATGCAAATGCCACGGGGCAGCCCCCACCTCCATCCCCCGCCACCCACCCCCCACAAAAAATAATTAATAAATACACAAGACAACAGCTCTCTCTGTTGCGCACACACACGCGCCTACAAAAGACACAGATCCCCCGTAAAGCCGTATTAGGCTGTTGGGGCAAGTGCTGTTAGCGAGCAGTTGCAAGGCCGGCACGGTACACGAGAAGGGTGGTGACCAACACCACGCCCGGCCGTCTTTGTCTCCCCCAGTGGCGATGTTTACACAGCGCACCAGGTACTCATTTGAGGCTGAGTGTACACACAATAACAGCAACCGCCATTCGCCACTAAGTGGCGGTGACGTCACCACGACGCTTGTGCCAGGCCATGTGCACGTTGAGGCCACGTGAAGTGTCGAACGCCCGCTGGCAGGAGGTCACGGGGTAGACCCAGGTGCCACGGGTCGACTGACTGAGACGACTGGCTGATGCATCACCTGTGCCCCCTACTGTGCCAACTTGCTGTATTTTATCCACCCAGCGCTCCGCTCGTTGTTGTGAGCGTCGCTCCTCCGCCCTCCGTTGTTGTTGGAGGGCGACTGCCTCCAACTGCCCAGTAGCGTCCTTCACGAGCCTCCTCCACAGAGGCCGATCTTGACACCGCTAGTACCAGTCATCGGCAAGTCCACTCAGCTCCACATCCTCCTGTACCACATCACTCCATCTCTTCTCTAGCCCGCGCCGCGCCCGTTTAGCCACCTCGATCAGGCCGAAATAAGGCCGTTTAGGCATGCGGAGGCTGGGCATGCGGGCTACATGACCCACACACGCGCATGTGCACATAGAGGGTGGGCGGCGAAGAGTAGGAATCAACCAATGGCTGACTGGGAGCATCTCGCTACGCTGGAGCAGCCGGTTCTACATTGCGCGTGTGACGAAGAGCTTTGTAGCTCGTCGGATTCCTCCCGTAATATTTCTGGAGGGAAAAAAAAGATTCCGATTTTGATTCCGATTCACTCGCGGCGTGGTTTTACGACCCCGCAGAGGAACTCCGCGTGCCTCTCAGCCGATGCCGGAACCTTCGATCACCCCCGACGAACAATCGCGCCAAAGGCGAGTTGCGATTCACCCCCTTGGTCTGTCCCTCCACCCTCGGCGTTTGGAACGCGCTCACGGACTGCGTCTGTCCCTTCCTCGGCTGTCGCTCGGCCGGCCGAGTCTCGACGGCTGCGTTGTTGTCGACGAGGCGAAACGAAATGGGGCCCTCGAAATGAGCGTCAGGCATCGGCAAGCGAAGTCGCTTGCAGGAAACGTTGGGGCAAGCGTTGTCGGTGAGCACCTATTAAGGCTGGCAAGGCCACCCAGGGGTTGCTGTGTCTTTGTCTCACCAGTGCTGAAAACATATACCGCACAAATAACTCATCTATGTATTTTTTTTGCTGTGGATTTCACACCTGATGATGATTGCTTGTGTTGCAGTCGAAACGTCGTGAGAATTTTTTTTATTGTTTTATATATATTTTTTTCAAATTTTCTTGCTGTGGATTTCACACCTGATGATGATTGCTTGTGTTGCAGTCGAAACGTCGTGAGATATTTTTATTGTTTTATATTTATATTATTTTATTATTTCCCTTCTACGTGACTTTACCGAAAGAACCAAGAATATCATGTATGTATGTTAAACTTCTTTCGCACCGTACGTAGCCAACCGTGCTAATCGGAGGCGCCGTAGAAGGTCAACAAACTAAACACGAAAAGCAGTTTGAAAGAAATTAGTTTTCGATATGGATGATGGAAAAGTGAATGACTTCCCGTGGCTTCCTACTATCGGAAGGAAGAGCGTTCCAGACGGCCGAAAAAGCGAATCTGAAAGCGATGCGGTGACCACCGCCAGCAGCCGCAAGCCGTCGCTGCGAGGATCAACGGAGTTCGAGTGATGATCGTTGATGCTGCTTGACAGGATCAACGCGGTATTGTGGTTTCTTTGGGGCAAGAACTTAGTGTTTTTTTAATGAGTGCGGCCCTATAAAATCTCGGGTTGCGTTGATCGATGAAAGTCCCGAACATTGGGTCAGATTTCGATTTAAAGCTTTCGTGACTGCAGGGATTCATCTTCTTGGTTCTTTCGGTAAAGTCACGTAGAAGGGAAGTAATAAAATGTGAGAATTGTTTTATTATGTTTTATTTTTTATTATTTTATTACTTCCCTTCTACGTGACTTTACCGAAAGAACCAAGAAGATTGGGTCAGATGATTGCCAATGACTTCAACTCTGGCTGGGTATCGAACTCAGGTCTCAGGTCGCCAGGGTTTGTAGCGCAGTGCATGAACCGCCTCGCTACTGTTCCCCATTACACACAAAGACACAAAAAGACAAAGATCCCCCGTATAGCCGAAACAAACTTTTGGGGCAAGTGCTGTGAGCGAGCACATATGAAGGCCGGAACGGTACACGAGGGGGTGGGTGGCCAGCACCACGCCCAACCGCCTTTGTCTCCCCTGTGGCGACGTTTACACACCGCACCAGGTACTCATTTGAGGCCGAGTCGACCTAGGGGATGAATCGGACCGCTTCGGTTGTGAGCGGGAATCGAACTCGGTTCCGGCGGGTTAAAGCGCGGCGCGCTAACCGCTGCACCACCGCTCCCCAACACTGCACACGGAGACACGTGGGCACGCACATGCACGCTGACGAAAGCTGTGTTATAGGCTGCGGCGTGGGTTATTAAGTGCAGCGGGCCCCTGTGTTAGACACGCGGCGTCGTTCCCGCCGAGTGATGAATGCGCGAGCTTATTGAGCCAGATGAAAGCCAACGGAGACGATGAGAGAGAGGGAGAGAGGGCGGGTGGGTGGGGGGGCGGGTGGGTGGGTGGGGGGCAGAGAGAGGCACAGGCAAGGGGATGGTTCGAATTGATTTCCGGTGTGCGAACAACAACCAAAAAAATGCCCAAAACCCCGACGATGCTGATCTCGTTACCATCGACTTCTTATTAACCCTCGTGGCTACGGATCGACCCGGTCAGTGGCGGGGGGGGGGGGTCCCCGTACAGGTACGGGTTTTCGTATATGACCCAATGAAGGCTCTCCAACTGGGGTACCGTCAGCGTCGCTCAAGGCTCCCTTAAAGTCCTCGCGACCTTTGACACCGTGATCGCTGCAATCGCGATATGTTAACTACTTCGCCTGGTATGCAGGAGGTCGTGGGTCCAAACCCGACCCTGACGCCTGCTGTTGTATATTTGGAGTTTGCGTGTCTCTCTCTCATCATCATTACGGTGGCTAGGAGATGTTAACTACCTCGCCTGGTATACAGGAGGTTGTGGGTTCGATCCCGACCCTGACGCCTGCTGTATATTCGGAGTTTGCGTGTCTCTCTCCCCGTGGTCGAGTGGATTTTTTCCGGGTCCTCACAACTCAATCTACGTGAGTCTGTGTGTCTCTACGTGAGTTTACGTGTCTCTCTGCGAGTTTGTCTGTGTGAGTGAGTAGCCAAGGGGCTGAGACCACCAACGCTTCAGATTTGAGAACCCGGTTTAATCATCAGCGGCTGGAACCTGGATTCGAACTCAGACACTCAGCACTCGGCCCTCTGAGCCACCCGTCCGCTGGATATATATATGTATATTATTATTATCATCATCAGTAGCAGCCATGGTCAATCCACTGCTGGATGAAGTCATCCGCCAAGCTGTCACACGATGCAGAAATCCGTCTTGCTCCTGCGCAGGAGCTGGAACGTAGCACTCCATCTGGATTTGAAGCTTTCGTGACTGCACGGATTCATATTCTTAGATTTTTTCAAAAAAGTCACGTAGGTAAAACATCAAAATTAATAAAAAAATAAATAAAATAAAAATCACGACGTTTCGGAGGCAACACAAGTCTCCGTCATCAGGTGGGACGGAGACTTGTGTTGCCTCCGAAACGTCGTGATTTTTATTTTATTTTATTTTTTTATTAATTTTGATGTTTTACCTACGTGACTTTACCGAAAAAACCTAAGAATAGCACTCCATCTCTAGCGGTGCAATTTCCCATCGAGTTCCTAGGTTGCTCCTTTTATTTGCGAGCACCACGATCAATAATAGCCTCTCCACAAATCAACACCCGCCACTACCTTCGCTTAGCCCACATTGCCACGCGCGCGAACGCTACGCCCGAAACTCCGATCCGTAGCTTGCCTATCAGCTAGCACCACCACCCTCATCAGCACCGCTTAAATGTTCGCCTTTTGGCGTTCTCTGGTCTGACGCTGCCGGTGAGACTTTGGTGTAGAGCGATCAGTTTCACCGACAATGGCAGATGTTACCAGAGCGTGTTTTTGTTCGCATGTTCAGCGCAAGTTCTGTGCGTAGTTAACGCAGACTTGATTAATTGCAAAAAGGTTTCTGTTTGGTGTTTGAACATCTTAACCACCTGTTTCATTGCCAGAAAGGGTTAAAGATATTCTTATACCACTTACATGGCCGCCACTGACATCACTGCCACCATCATCAATTCCACTTACATCGCCATCGTCACCACTACCACTGCTGCTTCATTGTCAACATCTCCACTGCCATCATCGCCACTACGTCCACCAACAATCACCCACACGCCACCATCACCACCAATGTCACCATCACTGCTGCCATCAATACCACCACCACCACCACCACATCTACCAAAATAACCAAAATGTTATGGCTTTCCCACCACCACCACCACCACAGCCGCCAACAAAGACAAAGATCCCCCGTAAAGCCTTCAACAGACTTTTAAGGGCAAGTGCTGTTAGCGAGCACCTCCGAAGGCCGGAACGGCACACGTGGGGGGTGTGGGTGGCCAACACCACGCCCGACCGCCTTTGTCTCCCCAGTGGCGATGCTTACACAACGCACCAGGTACTCATTTGAGGCTGAGTCGACCTAGGGGCGGGGGGGGGGGGCAACACCGATTCAGATAATCGTCACTGGTGTTGGTGGCCGTGAGCGGGAATCGAACCCAGGTCGCCGTAGTGCAAGCGCCCTGACCGCTACGCCACCGCTCCTCATCGCTTTCTCAACCCACCATCACCCCACCACCACTACCACAACCACAGCCACCACCACCCACACCATCCAAATGATACAGCTTTTTCAACACACCATCACCCCACCACCACTACCACAGCCACCACTACCACCCACACCATCCTATCCCGAAGTCCCACTGCTCCAAACGCTTCCCACCCTTTCTCGTCTTCACCCCCCCCCCATCCTCCCACCCACCCCCCGAGGTGATTGAATTTAGATAAGGATGGGATCCCAGCAACCCTTAATTGGGAGAGTAATTATGGGGGTAGCTGGCTGCTGACATTTCCCTGTCGTCGTGATTGATTGAAAAGGACGCCCTGTGTGTGTGTGTTTGCGCGTGTGTGTTTGCGCGTGTGTGTTTGTGTGTGCGTGTGTGTGCTTGTGCGTGTGTGTGCAAGTGTGTGTGTGTGCGTGCGTGTGAGTGTGTAACTGTGTGTGCAAGTGTGTGTTTGTGCGTGTGTGTTTGTGTGTGTGTGTGTGCAAGTGTGTGTTTGTGCGTGTGTGTATGTGTGTGTGCAAGTGTGTGTGTGTTTGTGTGCGTGCGTGTGTCTAACTATGTGTATGTAAGTGTGTGTGTTTGTGTGTGTACATGTGTGCGTGTGTGTGTGTGTTTGTATGTATGCGTGTGTGTGTGTACAAAAGTGAGTGCAAATGTGTGCGTATTTGTGCGTGCGTGTTTGTGGGTGTGTGCATGGTTGTGTGTGTGTGCGCACGTGCGTGTTTGTGTGTGTGTGCGTGTTTGTGGGTGTGTGCATGTTTGTGTGTGTGTGTGCATGTTTGTGTGTGTGCGTGTTTGTGTGTGTGTGCGTGTTTGTGGGTGTGTGCATGTTTGTGTGTGTGTGCGCACGTGCGTGTGTGTGTGCGTGTTTGTGTGTGTGTGCGTGTTTGTGGGTGTGTGCATGTTTGTGTGGGTGTGTGCATGTTTGTGTGTGTGTGCGCACGTGCGTGTGTGTGTGCGTGTTTGTGTGTGTGTGCGTGTTTGTGGGTGTGTGCATGTTTGTGTGTGTGTGCGCACGTGCGTGTTTGTGGGTGTGTGCATGTTTGTGTGTGTGTGCGCACGTGCGTGTTTGTGTGTGTGTGCATGTTTGTGGGTGTGTGCATGTGTGTGTGTGTGTGCGCACGTGCGTGTGCGTTTATGAGAGAACTTGGTGCGGTGTGTAAACATCGCCACTAGGGAGACAAAGGCGCCCGGGCCTGGTACTGGCCACCCACCCCCTGGTTTCCCGTGCCAGCCTTCATTGGTGCCCGCGAACAGAACTTGCCCCAACAATCTGTTAAGACTATACGGGGGTCTTTGTCTTTGTTTCGTCTTGTGTGTGTTTACGCGTGTGCGTGTCTGCGTGTGTGTACATACTCCCCCCTTTGAGGTCTTCGCTCCACACAAAAGACAAAGATTCCCCCCTTATAGCCTTCAACAGACCGTGGGGGGCAAGTGGCTGTAAGCGAGCACCCATTAAGGCCGGCACGGTACAGGCGGGCGACGGGCGGCCAGCACGCCACATCAGGCTGAGTCAACCTAGGGGAGAGCGCGGCGAGGCCCAGGACCGGTCCAAGACATTCGTCCGGGCGATGTTGGATCAGTGAGCGCGAGTCGAGGGCTCGTCGGGGATTGGCAGCGACAGCGCTCAAAGCCTCTGCGCCGACCGTTCCCCGCCACGAACGCGCGCGCGCGCTCGAGACACAAGTGGTTTGTGTGGGGTGGGCAGAGAGGAGGAGAAGGTGGGTGGAGGGGGGGGTGAGAGAGGGGGGAGTAGAAAAAAAAGACTCAGAGCTAAAAGGAGCCATGGATGAGGCATTGGTTGGCTTCTCCCCGAGACGCAGCGGTGATTTCTAATCACGGCCGAGTTATCTCGGGACGTGTATGTGTGTGTATGTGTGTGTGTACGTTGAACTTCTTTCACACCGTACGTACGTAGGCAACCGCGCTCATGGGAGGTGCGGGCGGTGGGGGGTGGGCGAACAACAAACTAAACACAAAAACGAGTTCTAAAGAAATTCGTTTTCAGTCCAGTAAAGTCGTGTATAGTGTATTGTATAGTGTAGTTATGTTGAACTTCTTTCACACCGTACCTAGCCAACCGTGCGAATCGGAGGTGCGGAGCGGGGTAAGGACAACAAACTAAACACAAAGTGCAGCTCTAAAGAAACGAGTTTTTAATTTAGATGCAAAAGTGCATAGCCCCAAGTCGCTTACTAATATCGGAATGAAGAGCGTTCCAGACGGCCTCAGAAGCGCACCCGAACGCACGCGATGCGGGTGACCGTCTTTGTGCGATGGCCCAGCCAGAAGTCGCTGCTGCTGCCGCAGAGGTGATCGGAATTTGCGGGATGGTTTAATCTGCGTCGATGAAATTTCAGTTTTAAATATATATGCAGGGTGCTTCAAAAAAATGTGAACACTTCAGAGAAATTTCCAACAAGAAATGTGACCTGCGGGTTCTGGAGACCACCTGGAGAAGATTCCAGGCAATGTGTTGACAATGATGGCGAACAATTGGAGACTCGTTGACTTTTTGAAGCTATTAGCGTTACATTTGTTATCGTGTTACAGTGCCCCATCTACAAATTCACTCGACCCACCCAGAATGGATAAAAAGTAACCCGTAAAAACAAAGTTTTTCACTATAAATCCTTTATATGAGTGGCATCGGTTTTATTTTATTATTCATTTCTGTTTTTCTTGAGTAAGAGTTTCAATTGTATCACATTGGTATTATAAATTAAATATGAAAAAAAATTTCTGTTAAAAAAAATAAATTGTCACGCACAACGAGTCTGTGTGCAAAATGTCAGCTCGATTGGATCACGGGAAGTGGGTTAAAAAACGACCGAAAGATGTGCACGGTCGTAAGCGCAAGCAAGCAAGTTAACTTAATATAAAGGATTTAAAAAGAGCTTCATAGCTCATCGGATTCTGCCGACAGTTCAAATAAACATTCTGATTCTGACCCTAATCCTTAATTCTCGTATATATATTTTTTTACATTTAAGAATAAAATACACATTTTGAAAAAACACAGCAAAATTGTCCTACATATTATTTATAATTCTCAAAAAAAATTATTTTAAAAATCTTATATTCTTCTTGGTTTTTTCGGTAAAGTCACGTAGAAGAGAAATAATAAAATAATAAAAATAAAACATAATAAAATACAATTCTCACGACGTTTCGGCCACAACGCAAGCAGCCGTCCTCAGGTGAAGAACAGGTCTGTCGGAAAGACAGCGTCTGAATGGGCACCACCAGGCTTGGCAGCGAGACGCAAACTCCAAATATACTGCAGGCGTCAGGGTCAGAATCGAATAAACGACCTCCTGCATACCAGGCGAGGTAGTTAACATCTCACCGCCGCAGCTCAACTCAAATGTTCATGATATTTCTGTCCACCGTAGCCCTCCGAGATAAAAAAAAAAAAACTGGAGCAGAACTTTCGCACAAACGTGGACACTAATACACTCGTAGTAGATGCTTATGACACAGTGCGAAAATGTTCACTGGAACTAAACAAATATGCAAATAAGTATAGAGAGCTGAATTCTGAGAATAGCACGCTTGGCTACGTATGGCGCGAAAAAAGTTCAAAATACAAACATACAGAGCAAGTTCGAAGCATCACATTAAGTGCGAAGAAAAGTACGAAAAATAAGGCGCCGCGATGGCGAGATGTTAACTACCTCGCCTGGTATACAGGAGGTCGTGGGATTCGATCCCGACCCTGACTATGCCTGCTGCTGGATATTTGAAGTTTGCGTGTTTTCTCTCTCTCCGTGGTCCCGTAGATTTTTCTCCACCGGGATCCTCCGGTTTTTATTTTTTGCTGATGTAAAATGTCCACGTGGTGAGCCACTTCGTTTCTGAAAAATAGCTATATGGCCTCTCAGTGGGGCCTTACCTGGTACAATAAAATAAAAGTGTCACTTACAGCAGCACTCTCGATTTGAAGCTTTCGTGACTGCAAGTATTCATATTCTTAGGTTTTTTCGGTAAAGTCACGTAGGTAAAAAATAAAAAATAAAATTAATAAAAGTTAAATAAAAATAAAATAAAAATCACGACGTTTCGGAGGCAACACAAGCTTCCGTCTTCAGGTGGAACCGTCACATCACGATAGCTGTATCATGTGATACAGCTATCGGTTCCACTTGATACAGCTATCGTGCTGTGACGGTTCCACCTGAAGACGGAAGCTTGTGTTGCCTCCGAAACGTCGTGATTTTTATTTTATTTTTATTTTACTTTTATTAATTTTTATTTTTATTTTTTACCTACGTGACTTTACCGAAAAAACCTAAGAATAGCAGCACTCTCGACCGTTTGTGTCTCCCCCGGTGTTTGATGCTTACACGCCGAACAACAGCGGTAGTCGTCTGAGTCTGAGTTGACCTATGAAAACACACCCAGGTTGACTAGCTGACGCAAACTCACACAAAGACACATTTGGCTGCTAGCAATTTCCACGTGATCAGCCACTTCGTTGAGGTGTCATTTGTGATGTCCAGGTCGCTTCTGAAAACGAGCGGTATAACTCAGTGGGTCTTACGTGGCAAAATAAAAAAAATAGTTGAAGTTGGGCTTAGGGGTAGAAAGAACGATGATGGCTTGCGGTCAAGACTAACGACAGAGGGACACAGCCAGAGGTCGTCCACAAGTGGAGATGGAGCGATAGTAATCAACTGTGGTGCAGGAGCTTGATGGATCGTTGCATCGCGAGACCATGCGAGATAGTTGATGGCTTGGCCTGGGAAGTTGGAGGGGGGGGGGTGGAGGGAAGGTGGGGTGTAGGCCTGAGTCATCCAGCAGTGGGTAGATCACAGCTGATTGATGATCACGATGAATAAAAAATCTCGACCCACTAATCGGAAGGTTTAAAATTCGCTGTCCTGATCTTGGAAACCTCAAGACCACAACCGCAATGCCAAATGTCAAATAAAATGAGAAAATGTAGAATAACTTGCCCATGCAATGATGACGACGATGATTGTCGTTCCTTTTTCTCCTATTGTGAATCTATCTTTTCGTTTACGCAACGGCGAGTGGTTGTAGTGTCAGTCCGTTTTGTGAAGTGATTAAAGAATGGGGCTTTGGCCACGAAGGATGTGTGTTGTCATCTTTGTTATTCCCCTACACGCGTGTGTATGCGCGTGCTTGCGGTCGCGCAGTAGTTCCGGGGAGCCGGGGTTCGATTCCCGCTCAAGGCCAACACCAGTGGCTGTTTATTTGAACCTGGTGCGGTTTGTCAACATCACCACTGGGGAGACAAAGGCGGGCGGACGTGACGTCGACCACGTGCGCTGCTCGCTAACAGCACTTGCCCCAACAGTCCGTTAACGTTACACGGTGGCGAGTGGCGAGTGGCGCGTGGGGGGAGGGGAGTGGTTCTTTGTCTTTGTTTTCGCACACACGTGGTGCGGTTTAATTTTGAAATCTCTCCTATGAAGACAAACACCGCCGCTGCATTTTAAGCGATAGCGAAACGAGAGCGCGTGCAACACACGCGCGCTCGCCATGAATTAAAAAATAAACTAAATTGATGGATGGAACAACGCGGTGGAGACATTACTCAAACATTGTTGTTTTTTTCAAGTTGCTTGAGAAATCTCGTCCGTGGGAAAAGAGAGAGAGAGGGAGGGAGGGAGGGGGGCGTGCGGGAAACGAAGTGAGCTTTTTGACGTATTCGCATGACAAATCGGTTAAAAGGAGTCATTCGATAATTGTCAGGAAATAACGGGAGCGCTGTTTTTCTTTTCAAAAATATCCCCATACATTTAAAAAATATCCGTATAAATTTCCACGCGAAACTGGGGGGGGATAAGGGGGGGGGGACGCCCCTTAATGCAAGGCGCTCACTCACGATGCTATCAAAGCCCGGCTCGCACGCGCCGGGCAATGTGCACCCACTAAATTACCAAAGAGACAAAGACCCCCCTACCCCCTCCTGCCACAGCATAGCCTTCTAGGGGACGCTGGGGCAAGCGTGGCTGCTGTTAGCAAGCAGCACCTGTGAAGGCCGGGGTGGAGATGTTAACCGTACACCGCACCCAGGTACTCATTTGAGGCCGAGTCGACCTAGGGGAGGCCTACCAGATAATTGTCACCGCTGTTGGCCGTGAGCGGGAATCGAACTCGGGTCGCCGGGTTCGTAGCGCAGCGTGCTAACCACTGCGCGACCGCTCCCCAGAGACAAACACAGACAAAGATCCCCCGTATAGCCTTAACATACTGTGGGGGCAAGTGCTTTTAGCGAGCACCTATGAAGACCGGAACGGCACACGAGAGGGTGGGTGGCCAGCACCACGCCCATCCGCCTTTGTCTCCCCAGTGGCGATGTTTATTCACCACACCAGGTACTCATTTGAGGCTGAGTCGACCTAGGGGAGGCCCAGGACCTGTTGAGATAATCATCACTGGTGTTGGCCGTCACACACACACACAGACGCACGCACACACACGCCACATACACGGCCTCCCTAGCGGTGACGAACTACACCAGGTAATCGTTTGACGCTGAGTCGTCATAGGTGGAGGACCAACATTCTAAACTCTCCCTTGCACAGGGTCCTGTCAATTATTTTTAAAAATCTTTTATATTAAGTTGACTTACTTGCTTGCTTGCGTGCTAGCGTGCTTGCGTGCTTGCGTGCTTGCTTGCTTGCTTACGACCGTGCAAATTTTTCGGTCGTTTTTTAACCCACTTCCCGTGATCCAATCGAGCTGACATTTTGCACACAGACTCGTTGTGCGTGACAATTAATTTTCGTGAATTTTTTTTTCCAAAATTGTACACTGTTTAGGGAAATATATATATATTTAATTACCAATTGCTTAAAGGTGGCAGACAATCATCTGACCCATAGGTGGCAGCCATCTCAAGCCAGAGGACGAGAGGACTCTAGCCGCCACGCATATAAAGGATTTAGAGTGAAAAACTTTGTTTTTACGGGTTAATGTTTTACAGTGGGGAAGGGGGGGGGCGAGAGGGGGGGGGGAAGGGTGCTCTATGCAATCCCGATTGAGTCGTTCTCAGGTAATTTCAGTCAGATTTTGTTCAAATTCAGACTCGAAAAATCCGATGTGCTCTGCAGTTCTTTCCCACGGATGTCCAGCATTGCGATAGTTTTTTGCGTGTTTGCCAATACCTGTTAATCAGCACTAATTATTGACTTACTTTTCGATTGTGGGGGGGGGGGGTAACAAGAAAAAAACGTAGAACTCGGAGGGAACCCACGCACAACATTTGGGGAGAACACGAGCCCCCCCCCCCCACACACACACTGAAAGGCGACCGCGTTCGGGAATCGAACCCAGGACCTTCTTGCCATGAGCCGTGAGCCGCGTGCCTTGCCAAATGCGCCGCCCGAATGCGATCGTAGAGACGACCACGACGGCCACGACGGCCAACTCTTGACGCCGTCTCCTCCTCTGCCGTGAAAAACGATCCAGTCCATTAGGCGTCTGCCTCTCTGGCATCCCTGCGCGCTGTGAAGGTCCATTGCCCGAAACGTCGCCAACGACGAATTTTTGTTTCTTCTTTATTTGAGGCCAAACGGCGTTGTTGCCGAACGTGTTGCGTTATTATTTTAGTTTTTCGTCTCATGAACCTTCTAAACTAAACTATTTTTTTTATTTTATTTTACGCAGGTAAGGCACCCACCAAGCTATGTAGCGCTTTCTTTTTTTGTCAGAAGAGACCCGGCCACGAATGGCGGTTGAACGAAGTGGTGGCTTGTCGTCGTCATCATCATCATCGTCGTGTGGACATGTTGTAGCAGCAGCCTAATACTCTAAAGGGGCCGTCCATAAATGACGTCACGCGATTTTGGACGATTTTTTATCCCCCCCCCCACCCCTTGTCACACGGCGTCACAAAAAGTCAGACCGCCCCTAAAATATGACGTCACAAAGCTCTGTCCCCCACCCCTAATACAATGAAACATGCTTCAAATATCTTTAAACTATTGTCATCGTAGTGCGTATTTAATGTGCCGCTGCACTCTGATGTTGTAGGAGAAAACATTTATTAAAAAGTCTATTTAATTAAGTAGAACGTGTTGTCTATATTTATTTAAAGTTGCGCATTTTGATGTGACGTCACATTTCTCAAACCCTCCCCCCTCGTCACACATCGTCACAAATGCCTGACCCCCCACCCCCCCTAGGTGCGTGACGTCATTTATGGACGGCCCCAAAGGCGGTGGTCCCGAAGACTGATCGCGAAGTCAGTCAGCCGACTGACTCTCTGAAGCTCCACGCTGCTTCGGCCCATTGAGGCGATCACCCCGCCCTGCCGGGGAATGAAGGAGTAATCGATTAATCGATTAATCGAATTAAGGTGATTCCTCATTAAGCTTCAGCCGAGGCCAATTAGCGCTCAGGTCACATTTGCTGAGCCGAGTTGAAGCCCTCCGCCACTCGACACGGCCAGGAGGAACGAAACGAGCCAGAACGTCGCGTGCACGTGCAACGCTCGCGGTTCGAACCCAGCAGCCCCCCCTGGTTAACACTGAGGTGCTGCTCATTTGGGCGTTAAAGATCCCGCGTTACGCTACAAAGTTCCAAATTTTGTCAATGATCTGCGATTTGCTCAATGCGGAACGAACACTGCAACTAAACTAAAAAAAAACTATTTTTTTTATTCAACCAGGTTAGTCCCACTGATATGTTTAGCTCTTTTTTTTCAGAAGCGACCTGCCCACAAATTATAGCGCAACCAAGGGGCTTATTCTCATGATGTGGACATTTTACAGCAGCCGAAAACTCGAAACGCAAGTTGATTCTAAACGTGGACGTCAAAACCGGAGGACCCGGAGACAAATCCAAGCGACCACAACGAGAGGGACATGCAAATTACAAATATACAGCAGCAGGCGTCAGGGTCGGGATCGAACGCACGACCTCCTGTATACCAGGCGAGGTAGTTAACATCTCCTAGCCACCGTGATGATGATGATTATGAGAGAGACACGCAAACTCCAAATATACAGCAGCAGGCGTCAGGTCGGGATCGAACACACGACCTCCTGCATACCAGGCGAGGTAGTTAACATCTCCTAGCCACCGTGATGATGATGATGAGAGAGACACGCAAACTCCAAATATACAGCAGCAGGCGTCAGGGTCGGGATCGAACCCACGACCTCCTGCATACCAGGCGAGGTAGTTAACATCTCCTAGCCACCGTGATGATGATGAGAGAGAGACACGCAAACTCCAAATATACAACAGACGTCAGGGTCGGGATCGAACCCACGACATCCTGCATACCAGGCGAGGTAGTTAACATCTCCTAGCCACCGTGATGATGATGATGAGAGAGACACGCAAACTCCAAATATAGAGCAGGCGTCAGGGTCGGGATCGAACCCAAGACCTCCTGTATACCAGGCGAGGTTTTTAACATCTCGTAGCCACCCAAACACAGCAGCAGCAGCGCCTGCCTTCAGAAGACAGCGCTGTAAGAACGACAGCGCCAAAGAGCTAAAGTGAAAAATTAAAACAATGATCGTCATATCGAGGGTGGACTGCATCTCTATCTGCTTTCCGTGGTATTACAAAGACGAAGCTGCGACGTGTGGCATCAACAGACTGCAGGGGCGAGTGTCTGTCAGTGAGAAGCACCATCGATGAAGGCCGGGGACGGAACACGAGGGGGGGGGGGGTGGCAACCAGCGCCACGCCCAGCCATGCCCCCCCCCCTCTCGACAACGCGCATCTCACCCCCCCCCCCCCCCCGCTGACCCCCCCCAGGCAGCCTCGTTCCCCTTGTCTGTCAACGTTGGGACGGGCGCCTACACACACACAGTCACACACGCACACACACACGAATACGCACACACACGCACACACAGACACACACACGCACGCACACACACACGCACACACACAAACACACACACGCACACAACCACACACAAACACACACACGCACACACGCACATACACTCACGTACACACACACACAAACACACACACGCACACACCCACACACGCACACACAAACACACACACGCACACACCCACACACCCACACAGCCACACACAAACACACACACCCACACAAACACACACACGCACACACGCACATACACTCACGTACACACACACAAACACACACACGCACACACCGACACACGCACACACACACGCACACACCCACACACGCACACACCCACACACAAACACACACACGCACACACCCACACACCCACACACAAACACACACGCACACACAAACACAGCCACACACAAACACACACACGCACACACAAACACACAAACACACACACCCACACACGCACACACAAACACACACAAGCACACACGCACACACCCACACACACACGCACACACCCACACACGCACACACCCACACAGCCACACACAAACACACACACGCACACACCCACACACCCACACACAAACACACACGCACACACCCACACACCCACACACAAACACACACACGCACACACGCACACACGCACACACACGCACACACACGCACACACAAACACACACACACGCACACACACGCACACACTCACACACGCACACACAAACACACGCCTGCCCGCTTGTTATCCCGTGTGGGTGCAGCTGTCATGCGCAGCGCCACGGCTCACATCAGGGACCGAGGTGGCGTCCTTCGCCTCCCTGCACCCCCCCCCAGCCACCCCCCGTCATGCCTGCCCCCACCCCTACGCCCTTCACCATCCCACATCCTCCACTCCACCCCATTCACCATCCCACATCTCCCACTCCACCCCCTTCACCATCCCACATCTCCCACTCCACCCCCTTCACCATCCCACATCTCCCACTCCACCCCCTTCACCATCCCACATCTCCCACTCCACCCCCTTCACCATCCCACATCTCCCACTCCACCCCCTTCACCATCCCACATCTCCCACTCCACCCCCTTCACCATCCCACATCTTACACTCCACCCCCTTCACCATCCCACATCTCCCACTCCACCCCCTTCACCATCCCACATCTCCCACTCCACCCCCTTCACCATCCCACATCTCCCACTCCACCCCCTTCACCATCCCACATCTTACACTCCACCCCCTTCACCATCCCACATCTCCCACTCCACCCCCCTTCACCATCCCACATCTCCCACTCCACCCCCTTCACCATCCCACATCTCCCACTCCACCCCCTTCACCATCCCACATCTCCCACTCCACCCCCTTCACCATCCCACATCTCCCACTCCACCCCCTTCACCATCCCACATCTCCCACTCCACCCCCTTCACCATCCCATATCTCCCACTCCACCCCCTTCACCATCCCACATCTCCCACTCCACCCCCTTCACCATCCCACATCTCCCACTCCACCCCCTTCACCATCCCACATCTCCCACTCCACCCCCTTCACCATCCCACATCTCCCACTCCACCCCCTTCACCATCCCACATCTCCCACTCCACCCCCTTCACCATCCCACATCTCCCACTCCACCCCCCTTCACCATCCCACATCTCCTACTCCACCCCCCCCTTCACCATCCCACATGAAGGTTGTGGCCGTTAGGGTCGGTGCAGGGTGTGGCCGCAAGGAGCAAGTCTTGTTAGTGGGCGCCTGTTAAGGGTGGCAAGGGACATGTGGATGGTTGGGTGGCCAACACCACGCACGGCCGCCTTTGTCTCCCCAGTGGCGATGTTCACACACCACGCCATGTACTCATTGAAGGCTGAGTCGACCTCGGGGAGGCCCGGCACCACATCATATTATTCGTCATCGACGTTGGCTGTGAGCGCGAATCGAACTCGGGTCGCCGGGTTCGTAGCGCGCGTACCGACTACTTGGGCGAGCGGGCGCACACACGCGCACAGCATTGGCCCGTGACAAAAGTGTCAGTGGCACCATCACTCAGATGGACTGTGACATGCTCAGGGTTGATTGTGAGGCAGCGATGCTGCTGATGGTGTGCGCCTGTGCGTACGCACGCCTGTGTGTGTGCGCTTCTTTATACGTGTGTGTGTATATATATGTGTGCGGTAGGGGGAGCGGTAGTGCAGTGGTTAGCGCGCTGCGCTACGAAGCCGGCGACCCGAGTTAGATTCTCGCTCACGGCCAATACCAGTGACGATTGCCTCTCCCTAGGTCGACTCAGCCTGACATGAGTACCTGGTGCGGTGTGTAAACATCGCCATTGGGGAGACAAAGGCGGCCGTGCGTGGTGTTGGCCACCCACCCCCTCGTGTGTCGTGCCAGACTTCATAGGTAATCGCTAAGAGCGCTTGTCCCAACAGTCTGTCTTTTGCATCCGAGCAGCAGAATTACATTGCAATATTCGCAATTGTATGTTGTATTCTAACCCGGAGTAAAATCTAATATGTGTCTGCCACTGTCAATCCACTGCTGGATTAAGGCCTCTCCATAACCACGTTGATCATGGGGAGGGTGGTTGTTTGGCCATACTTCCCCACACTGGTCAATGCGGGTTGGTGAACGTGGGTGCAAAGCCACGTGGCCGGGTATCGAACTCAGGATGTTACCCGAGTCGCGGCCGGACAGCGCGTCCACTCTGACGAGACGTGGCTGTGAAATGAGCGTCAACATCGCGTCGCCCGCGAGAGGCTGCGACAGCTGCTTCGGAAGGGACTTCGTCCGGCAGAGGATAAGATGATGGCCAACGATGGTGATGGAGAAAATGCTGCGCTTGCAAACAGAGACACGATTTGCGGAAGCTAAAACCGAAGGAGAGCGTTGAGTTTTTTTTTTGTCAAACGGACCACGATCCGTGTCCGGTGCGGTTTGGAGAGGGCGCGTACCACCAACTCGATGGACCTGGCAATTAGGATTAAGCTACGGTACAAGATTTTGGAGGGGGGGAGGGGTGGGGTGTGTTAGGGAGGGGGGCGAGGGGGTACTGTGGGGAACGACCCCTTGAGACGCAGAAGATTTGTGTTTTATTGATATCTACCAGAGACATGGGTTGAATAAAAAAAAACATGTACTATTAATATAAGAGGCCATGTTTGAAAATACAAACTGAAATTATAAGCCTCACCACCCTTCCCTCCGCACCACCTTGGCAAGTTTCTAGATCTGCCGGTGACAACACTGCTTGCATAACACAATCAATCACACCCAGAGCCTGCCCCCCCCCATCCCACCAGAGCCCCCCTTTCCACCCACAATTTCACCACCCCCGCTCACCGACTACAACCACCCCCCCCCCCCATCTCAAGTTATTTTTTTCTCCCTCTGCCGACCGATCAGGGAGGTACCCTGACTTATTCATCAGCTGCTGAGTTATTAATCGCACGACGTCTCTCGTGGCCACGGCAGGAAACGAAGACGCTCGCTTGACGCCAACCAGAAACAAATATTCCGAACACACCCCCACCCGCTCTCTCCCGCGTCTACTCATCCCAACCCCCAGCCAACAAGATAAAATAAACCTAACAAAAGCACCAAAAGCATTGTGTTCTTGAACAAGCTATGAAAAAATATAAAAATAATTTATTCATTTTACCAGGTGGTTATTTCGGTAAAGTCACGTATAAAGAGAAAACAATAAATTAAATACTAGCATACGACGTTTCGATTGCAACACAAGCAATCATCATCAGGTATAAATGAAATAGAAACACAAATCTAGTATACTTAGAAATGTAATGTAATACAACAGAAAGTCGGATAACATAACAGTCAAACACCCTACCTGGTTGATTACGTTCTTCTTGAGAATGCTAAATTTGAGAGAGAGATTTAACACAGAACCAGAGACATATAGACAGACATTTAAGCAGACAGATATCACAGAGATACATAGAGAGAGAACAAACATAGGCACACAGAGAAACCACGCGGAGCTGAGTCGCCCTTCTGTTTGTAGAAGCGACGACCTGGCCACAAATGGTTGCTCGACAAAATTGGCTTATTATGTTGTGGAAGTTTATAGCAGTTTCTTCTTGGTTCTATCGGTAAAGTCACGTAGAAGGGAAATGATACTGGTAGGAACGAAGTGGACCAGACCACCAATAGATTAATGTGCCCGTCCGTCCGTCCGACTGTCCGTCTGTCCGACAAGATGGCCGCCCGCTCCCCCTGCGACCCGTGAACTAAATGAACTAAACAAGATGGCCGTCGCATCCGGCGCAGCAAATGACATCGCCTGTTGCAATCCTTGCTCTGTGGGCGCGCGAGTCAGTGGGGAGGGGGGTGTGGACGTCATCGCTCACCCTCCATGCACAAATCATTTTCTTTTTAAATGCTTTATATTAAGTTCGCGTGCTTGCTTGCTTGCTTAGGACCGTGCAAATCTTTCGCTCGTTTTTTAACCCACTTCCCGTGATCCAATCGAGCTGACATTTTCCACACAGACTCGTTGTGCCAGACAATTAATGTTCGTGAAAAAAAATTCCCAAAATTTTACACTTTTTTGGCAAAAAAAAAATATTTTATATATATTCAAATAGAACTCATTCATCGCTTTGGCTGAACGTCACAGTATAAGAGCCCAGAGCGTAACACCTCCACAGGCCGTGGCGGAGTAGCGCAGTTGGTAGCACCCTCGCTTCCCATGCCAAAGGTCGCGGGATCGATCCCCGCGTCCTCCACAGGCGAATATATTTTTAAATCCTTTATATTAAGTTCGCTGCCACGCATATAAAGGATTTATAGTGAAAAACTTTGTTTTTACGGGTTATACTTATTAACTCCTCTATACCCGGTCGATATCCCTGTACCGGTATTAGTATTATTCCTACCAGCCCACCCCGCAGGGTCCTGTTAAAATAATAAAAAATAAAATTATTTTATTATATTATGTTATTATATTATGTTTCATTTTTATTATTTTATTATTTCCCTTCTACGTGACTTTACCGAAAAAACCAAGAAGATGAATCCCTGCAGTCACGAAAGCTTTAAATCTAAATTTATTGCAGTAGCCAAGAAACACTCTGAACGCCCGATGTTGATTCCAAATGTGTAGGGGACAAACGGAGGAGTCGCAGAAAAAATCCACGGGGAGAGAGACACACGCAAACTCCAAATATTACTGTTTATTATTGTTTTTATTTGACAAGGTAAGGCCCACTGAGCTAAAAGGGCTCCTCTTCTTGGTTCTTTCGGTAGAGTCACGTAGAAGGGAAATAATAAAATAATATTATGTTTTATTTTAAATGTTATTTTTATTATTTTATCATTTCCCTTCTACGTGACTTTACCGAAAGAACCAAGAAGATGAATCCCTGCAGTCACGAAAGCTTTAAATATCAAATTTTTATCAGTAGCCAAGAAACACTCTGAACGCCCGATGTTGATTCCAAATGTGTAGGTGACAAACGGAAGACTAGGAGAAAAAAATCCACGGGTAGAGAGACACATGCAAACTCCAAATATTACTGTTTATTATTGTTGATATTTGACAAGGCAAGGCCCACTGTGCTAAAAGGGCTCCTCTTCTTGGTTCTTTCGGTAAAGTCACGTAGAAGGGAAATAATAAAATAATATAATGTTTTATTTTTTTTTAAATTTCCCTTCTACGTGACTTTACCGAAAGAACCAAGAAGATTAATCCCTGCAGTCACGAAAGCTTTAAATCGAAACTAAAAGGGCACCTTTTTTTCGAAAGCGATGACGTAGCCACGAATGATAGCCTAACAACATGTGGACATTTGATGCAGGCAAATACCCTGGAACGTGTGATGTTGAATCCAAACGCGGAGAGAGAAACCAGAAGACCCGGCAAAAAATCCACGCGACCACGGTGAGAGAGAGATAGAGAGACACGCAACACTCCAAATATACAGGCGTCGTCAGCGCCAAAGGATCGAACCGACGACCGCTTGTTCTTAGGTTTTTTCGGTAAAGTCACGTAAGTAAAAAATTAAAATTAAAATTAATAAAAGTAAAATTTAAATAAAATTACAGCTATCGTGCTGTGACGGTTCCACTTGAAGACGGATGCTTGTGTTGCCTTCGAAACGTCGTGATTTTTATTTTATTTTTATTTTACTTTCATTAATTTTCATTAGAATTTTTTACCTACGTGACTTTACTGGAAACAACCTAAGAATATGAATCCTTGCAGTCACGAAAGCTTCAAATCTAGAATAAACGACGACCTCTTGTATACCAGGCGAGGCAGTAAACATCTCGCCACCGTGGCGACATGTCGACTGAAGCAGAATCTAAACCTAAAACAGAATCCGTTTTGGGTTTATGCGCAGAGGCAGCTGTGTTTCGTGTCCCAAGTGGCTCGCGCGGGGGAGTGTGTTTTTGTCGCGTGCGTGTTTTCGTTTCGCCGGTGTCGATGGTTTGCCGAGTGGACGCACGTTGTGTGCAAACTTTGCTTAATGGAGCATTGAGAGAGCGCGCATCTCTCTCTCTCTCTCTCGCTGTCTCGTGCGCTTGGAAAAAAATAATGAACTCGGTGGAAACAAACGCAGGTGCCAGGTAGTGACAACGTTGGATTCACAATAAACGCGGCCCAGTGAACACACCAATTGTTTAATAATGATAATAACGATAATAATGCTAATTACGATGTAATTCCACTTACCCATTGATCCCCGTGCTCCCAGCCTGTTTCCTCTCATTCGTACAGAGTCGGAGCAACGCAGTGCGTGCAAATTTTTTTTGGGAGGGGGGAGCGGTGGCGCAGTGATTAGCGCACTGCGCTGCGAACCCACAGACCCGAGTTCGACTCCCGCCCTCTGGTCGTCTGGGCCTCAAACGAGTACCTGGTGCAGCATGTAGACACACAGGCACTGGGGAGACAAAGGCGGCCAGGCGTGGTGCTGGCCACACCACAACTTCGTGCACCGTTCTGGCCGTAATAGGCGCTCGCTAACAGCACTAACGATGAAGGTAAATGACATTTTACCCATGAGTCAGTGATCTGTGTGTGAGAGAGTGTTTCCTTATGTGTATGCGCTTGCTGCTATTCACGAGGTCATCTCACCCTCAAATCAGTACCGTGATCAGTCTGTAAACACCGGCACTGGGGAGACAAAGACGGCCGGGGCGTGATTTGTTTAGCCACACCACCACCTCGCTCGCTGTTCTCGGCCTTCATAGGCGCTCGCTAACAGCACTTGCCCCAACACTCTGTTAAAGGATTTATAGGGTATCTTTATCCTTGTGTTTGACTATAAAGCCACACTTTTTTTTATTTTACCAGTTAATGTCCACTAAGCTACGTGGATTTTTTTCAGAAGCGACATGGTAGCTCGTTGAAGTGACTGATTATGATGTGGAAGTTTGTAGCAGTGGCCAAACACTCTCAGAGCGTGATGTTGATTACACTGGTCAACACACTTTTTCTGGCATAAGGTATTCCAACGGTCTTAAAGTAATTTTGGGGTGCTGATTCCAAATCTGGCATCAGTTTTTGTCTATCACATCAGGTTTTTGAGATATCAAATATTGCATTTTCAATAAAAAACTGCAGAAGAAAAATATTAAATAAATGTGGATATCTACATAAAATGATATTATAAACACACTATCCTAAAAATACAGCACCATATTTTAACACTAAAGCAGTCACTGACTCGCAACAACTTGCAATCATAAGTGACAGAGTTAATTTCGGGTAAAATCAATGAAAATGGGGTATGCCGATAGCATAAAAATGAGATGTGATAGAGCAAATGTGAGATTAAATTTGGAATCAGCATCCTGAAATTAATCTAAAACAGCTGCAAAAGTCCAGGCCAGAAAAAAACGTTTTTTTTTTGTTGACTAGGGTAATGAATGTGGAGGAGAAAACCGGAGGACCCAGAGAGAAAGTTCACGCGACCACGGGGGAGAGCATTGCACACCCCAAATAAACAGCAGCAGGCGTCAGGGTCGGGGCCGAACCCACGACCTCCTTTGTACCAGGCGAGGGAGTTAACATCTCCTAGCCATTGTGATGATGATGATGAGAGAGAGACACACAAACCCCGAATATACAGCAGCAAGCGTCAGAGTCGGGACCGAACCCACGACCTTCTGTGTACCAGGCGAGGTAGATAACATATCCTAGCCACCGTGATGATGATGATGAGAGAGAGACACCGCAAACTACAAATCTACAGCAGGCGTCAGGGTCGGCATCGAACCCACGACCTCCTGTGTACCAGGCGAGGTAGTTAACATCTCCCAGCCACCATGATGATGATGAGAGAGAGAGACATGCAAACCCCAAATATACAGCAGCAGGCGTCAGGGTCGGAACCGAACCCACGACCTCCTGTGTACCAGGCGATGTAGTTAACATCTCCCAGCCACCGTGATGATGATGATGATGAGAGAGACACCGTAAACTCCAAATATACAGCAGCAGGCGTCAGGGTCGGGAACGCACCCACGACCTCCAGTGTACCAGGCGAGGTAGTTAACATCTCCTCGCCACCGTGATGATGATGAGAGACACGCAAACTCCAAATATACAGCAGCAGGCGTCAGGGTCGGGATCGAACCCACGACCTCCTGTGTACCAGGCGAGGTAGTTAACATCTCCTCGCCACCGTGATGATGATGAGAGAGACACGCAAACTCCAAATAAACAGCAGCAGGCGTCAGGATCGGGAACGCACCCACGACCTCCAGTGTACCAGGCGAGGTAGTTAACATCTCCTAGCCACCGTGGCGGTACTTGCTGCAAGAGCACTTGCCACAACAGCCGATTGAGACTATCGGGGGGAGCTTTGCATCTGCTGTGACATTGAAATCGGTGGTTCTTGGGGGTCAGGGCAGCACGTTTATTTATTTATTTATTTATCTCCACACCCCACCCACACACCACCCCCCCGCCCCCCGATCGCTTTAATTATTTATTTACTCGCACCCTTTGCTTTGACAGCTGTTGCTCTTATCACTCACGCCGCTGGTTGCTGTTTGGGATTAATCTGCTGGAAGGAATCGAGGCTTGTGTTGTTCCTCGCTCGTTCCTGTGGAAGTTGTTATAAAAAAAAACGTTGTATTTTAGGGTGCTGAGAGTCAAAGGGGTTTATTGAAGGTTAAAATCGGGTCGGTCAGGATATGTGTGTGTGCGTGTGTGTGTGCATGTGTGTGTGCGTGTGCGTGTGCGAGGCGAGGTAGTGTAGCGGTTAGCGCGCTGCGCTATGAACCCGGCGGCCCGGGTTGGATTCCAGCTCACGGCCACCAACACCGCTGACGATTATCTGAACCGGGCCCGGGACTACCCTAGGTCGACTCGACCTCAAATGAGTACCCGACGCGATGTGTAAGCATCGCCACTGGGGAGACAAAGGCGGCCGTGCCTGTTTCTGGCCCCCAGCTTCCTCGCTACTCGCTAACAGAACTTGACCCAACAGTATGTTAAGGCTATCCGGGGGATCTTTGTCATTGTTGTGCGAGACGCGAGAATGGCATTTGCGCAGGCCGTTGTTTTGTTTTGACGCGAATTGCCCTCGATTACTCTCAGTTGTTTAAAATGTTCACGATCGCTGGAGGTGGCTCAGAGGCCAGAGGTCAGAGGTCAGAGAAGCGGAGGCCGGCACCGCCGAGGACCTGGGTTCGAATCCGGGTTCGAATCCGGGCTTCAGCTTCCACGAACCGCAGTGGTTCGACCGGATTCTCAAGTGCAGCGAGTTGATTATCTCAGCCGGTCACCAATGACTCGCATAGAGACCCATAGACTCGCATAGAGACCCATAGACTCTCAAAGAGACCCATAGACTCGCATAGAGACCCATAGACTCTCAAAGAGACCCATAGACTCGCATAGAGACCCATAGACTTACAGAGAGACCCATAGACTCTCAAAGAGACCCATAGACTTACAGAGAGACCCATAGACTCACATAGAGACCCATAGACTTACAGAGAGACACATAGACTCTCATTGAAACCCATAGACTCTCATTGAGACCCATAGACTCACATAGAGACCCATAGACTTACAGAGAGACCCATAGACTCTCATAGAGACCTATAGACTTACATAGAGACCCATAGACTATCATAGAGACCCATAGACTCCCAAAGAGACCTATTCATCTTCTTGGTTCTTTCGGTAAAGTCACGTAGAAGGGAAATAATAAAATAATAAAAATAAAAGACAGCGTCTCGTTCAGACGCTGTCTTTCCGACAGACCTGTTCTTCACCTGAGGACGGCTGCTTGCGTTGTGGCCGAAACGTCGTGAGAATTGTATTTTATTATGTTTAATTGTATTATTTTATTATTTCCCTTCTACGTGACTTTACCGAAAGAACCAAGAAGATGAATCCCTGCAGTCACGAAAGCTTTAAATCGAAAGAGACCCATTCACTTACATAGAGACCCATAGACTTACATAGAGACCCATAGACTCGCGTCGAGACCCATAGACTTACATAGTGACACATAGACTCTCATTGAGACCCATAGACTCTAATTGAGACCCATAGACTTACATAGAGACCCATCGACTCTGATAGAGACCCATAGACTTACAGAGAGACCCATAGACTTACACAGAGACCCATCGACTTACAGAGAGATCCATAGACTCGCGTAGAGACCCATAGACTTGGTTGCTCAACCGGGGGTGCCGGAGCGACCCCAAGGTGAGATGGAATTGGGAATTCACGGCGGTGTCTGGCGCAGCCCCTGCAATTGCTCTTGTCGCCCGCCGCTAGCGGAAGGGCGCTCCGCTAGAGGGATCATCGAAAGCCGGTCGTATTTGGTCTCCTCTTCCGCATTGGCCAGACGTTTCGGAAGAGATGGGAGTGTCATAATCGGAATGTTTATTCATAGTGGAGGAATCCGATGACCCAATGTTGGTCCCAAGGTTGGCCCAATGTTGCTCCAACGTGGGTCTAACATTGACCCAATGTGGTCCTGACGTTGACCCAACGTTGGCATGTTTACCCAGAAGACATCACCATCATTATTAGAATTTGCGGTTGTGCCACGCTCACTTCACAGCCATTCTCTGTCTACCTGGAGAGAGAGTGAATCCTATTGAAATGATGAATCTATTATAATTCTAGATTTGAAGTTTTCGTGACTGCAAGGATCCATACTCTTTGGTTCTTTTGGTAAAGTCACGTAGGTAGAAAAATATAAAATAAAAATTATAATAAAAATAATAAAATGAAAATGACTCAATTAAATCACGACGTTTCGGAGGCAACACAGCACAATTACTGTAGCGAGTAGAGAGAGCTACTTGTGACAAGCGATTATATAGGGTAAGAGGGGGGAGGAGCCAGGGAGGAGGGATGCGGGGGGGGGGGGGCGTGCGGAGTCGGGGGGGGGAGTTAAGCTGAGATAAGCTGATTAATGACGTCCTTTTAGGATGCAGGGGGGGCGGTGTGTGTATTATAATTATTCGCCCATTACAATTATTAACCTACTAGCATTATGAATTTCGATTTAAAGCTTTCGTGACTGAATGATCGCCCGGTGATTTTTTTTGTCGCCGATGAGATGGAGCGATGAAATCAACTCGCATGGAGGTGCTAATGTGTTTCATATTAATTCTAGTACTTTTGGTAAAGCCACGTAGAATGGAAATAATAAAATAATAAAATATAACATAATAAGATAATTCTCAGGATGGCTGCTTGCGTTGTGGCCGAAACGTCGTGAGAATTATCCTATTATGTTTTATTTTATTATTTTATTATTTCCATTCGACGTGACTTTACCGAAAGTACTAGAATTATTATGAATCACATTAGCACCTGCATGCGAGTTGATTTCATCGCTCCATCTCATCGGCGACAAAAAAAATCACCGGGCGATCGTTCATTGGTCAGTGGCGCAGAATATATCGCATAATTGTTTGTATATGTATACGTGTGTGTGTATACATGTCCAAGTAATAGTGAAGATGTTAAGCACGCTGCGCTACCAACCCGGCGACCCGAGTTCGATTCCCGCTAACGGCCGCAACCTCAAGAGATGAATTATATGAACCGGTCCATTGGCCTCGTCTAGGTCGACTCAGCCTCAAATTAGTTACCTGGTCTGATATGTAAGCATCGCCATTAGGGAGACAAAGGCGACCGGGCGTGGTGCTGGCCACCCACCCCCTCCTGTGCCGTGCCCGCTTTCATTAGTACTCGCTAACAGCACTTGCCCCAACATTTTGTTAAGGCTGTACGGGTGATCTTTGTCTTTGTGCGTGTGTGTGTGTATATATATAGAGAGAGATATATTTCACTTTGCTTCTAAACCGCCCATATCCTGACGGAATCACCGGGCGAGATTTGCGTCGTCAGAGACCAAAGGCGTCGTCGACTCCGCAAAATAAATTCCTGCCGCACGTGCGCCTAGGCTGTGATAATAGCGTAGGTATGGAGAGGGTTTGCTTTTGTTGGCGTTTGTATGTCAGTCGTTTAACGAGCGGGTGAATGTGACAGCGTGTGTGTGTGTGCGTGCGTGCAGGAAGCGGTGGTGTAGTGGTTAGCGCGCTGCGTCTACGCAACCCGGCGAGCAGAGTTCGATTCCCGCTTACGGCCGACACCGGTGACGGTAATCTGAACCGGTCCCGGGCCTCCCCTAGGTCAACTCGGCCTCAAATGAGTACATGGTGCGGTGTGTAAACATCGCCACCGGGGAGACAAAGGCGGCCGGGTGCGGTGCCCGTCACATCACCCATGTACTTGCCTTACCGGCCTTAAAAGGTACTCGCAAACAGCGCTTGACTCCCACAGCCTGTTGAAGTTATACAGCCCCTGGTTGCGGTGTGCACGGCTAACACACCACACCGGGTACTCCATTAAGGCTGAGTTGACCTAGGAGAGGCACAGGACTGGTTCAAATCAGGTTATTGACTGATGTTGGTGGCCGTGAGCAAGCAACCGGCGAGAGGGACAGACAGGCAGACACAGGCAGAGCGATGCACACACACAAAGATCCCCCGTATAGCCTTAACAGACTGTTGGGGCAAGTGCTATTAGCGAGCGCCTATGAAGGCCGGCACGGCACACGAGTGGGTGGATGGCAAGCACCACACACCTTTATCTTCCTAGCGACACACCGCATCAGGTACTCATTTGCGGCTGAGTCGACCCAGGGGAGGCCCAGAATGGTTCAGATAATCGTCACCGGCGTTGGCCGTGAGCGGGAATCGAACTCCGGTGGCCGGGTTCGCGGGGCAGCGTAGTGCGCTAACCGCTGCACCGCCGCTCCCCACACGTGCACACGTACAAGAGCACTACGCGCACGCCAGCTCCGCTAAACCCTTACGTGCGCACCGCATCGCTCGCGGTATTTATTTTTCCGCGTGAGTTTAAGGGGCTCTTTAAAGCGATCGTACACGAGTTTTAATTTCCTGCGAGATTTTCTTTGGAGGGCGGGGGGGAGGATTTTCTTCTCAGGATTCGCGGAGATTTCGCGTGAGGGTTTCCGAATTCCTAAAAACAGAATAGTTTCTTTTTTTAAGTACTCAACGGAGCTTTCCGTTCGCGAGCGAGCCACCCTTAGCTCGGAAGCTTGCGACCGGCACTTCCAAAAACCGAAACGGGGCCAACCTCGATAATAGTTTTTTGACCCTTTTTTCTGGCAACAAAACTGACACCTTTTTTACGAGGAGTCATGTTTGCATAGACCACAATACCTGCAGTCATAATGCAAACAAAAAACATAACTCTGATAATGTATGCACTGTCCTTGAAGTTGATTGGTCCAGATAAAAGGGTAAAAAAAAGGGTCAAAAACCAATTATCATATTTTTCACTGGCAAATGAGGTACCAATGGGGCCAACCTCGTTCGCTGCTCCAGCGACTGCAGAAACAACACGCAGTCTGCGCCCTCCCGTACCGCCGGTTGTGGAATTCGTCGCGTCTCGGTCAGCAACGCGACAAATATCTCGGGGGCAAAGCACGGTCGGCAATAACGCGCGGCGCTTGCGCATGCACGGGCCGAGCAAAGGCCGAGGTGCGCGTGGCGTAGCGTCGAGAATCAATCCAGCAGCATCCCGCTGCCAGAGTCGGTCGTGGCGCGACCCGCTTATTCCTACTCGCCTGTGTTGTGGCAGATATTGGTCGCGAAAGCCTGCGTGTTGAACTGGAGCGCCGTTCGCTCGGTCGCGTTATAGCCGATTCGCATCCGAGTTATAGAAACAAAAAACTTTTCTCCGTAATATATTCGTCGCGTTGTATCCGATCGGCGTCATGAAAACACGGCAATAAATACGCAGACATTTGAGTTGAATGAATAAATAGATGAATTCATAGCTCGAGAAATAAATAAATGTGGCGGTGGGTCTCTATTCGATACGGATATCACGATGCGACACAGTTACCCAGGGTGGCGAATGCGTCATCAGCTTTTGCCAATTTTACTTTGAAATATAATTGGGCTCGTGCTTAACGCATGTTGCGACTTTCGAGGGTGTCTGTTTGCCACTCAAATATCTGCTCGTGGGTTAAACTGTTCACATGCCAGTTTTAAGACTCGTTTTTATCTGCAATTCTTCTTAACGTGAACTACTTTGTTTTGTTTCGATTTAAAGCTTTCGTGACTGCAGGGATTCATCTTCTTGGTTCTTTCGGTAAAGTCACGTAGAAGGAAAATAATAAAATAATAAAAAATAAACCATAATAAAATAATTCTCACGACGTTTCGGCCACAACGCAAGCAGCCGTCTTCAGGTGGAGAACAGGTCTGTCGGAAAGACAGCGTCTGAATGAACCAATTGTATTTTATTATGTTTGATTTTTTTTTTATTCTACGTGACTTTACTTTGTTTTGATGGGGGTGTACCCGGTATACAGCAGGTACGTGCGGTCAGGGGAGGCAGGAGAGGCAGAGCCTCACCTGCCATACTCCAATAAAAATAGCTGTTACGAAAAGTAAAAAAAAAGAAAAATCTAATAAAATTAATATTAAGATTTTTCCACTGATCTGTGTTATAAATGTCATTTTTGTACGATTCCAATCATTTTTATAGTCAAAAATCGCCAAATTTGCGGAGCTCCGCTGCAAATACAGGAAGAGACGAGAGGTGAGGCAGCGACGAGCTCAGCCTCCCCTCTGATTGTGCAACCCCTCAGTAACTGGATGGAGCGATGGCAATAAGCGCGTGCCTGTTACTATCTCAAAATGTCACCAATGTAATGTTTGTAGACCCCCTCATTTCATGTCCTCGCCTTCCATACTCCAGGTAACTTATTACACGTATGTGTATAAAGATATTTAGGCTCGCTGGTCTCGTCATGAAACTGCAATGAAAAAGCACCAGGGGAGGCAGCTATCACATCTGCCTCACTGAGGGGGACGTGTCTAACACGCCCCCTCCAGTGAGGACACGCCTTCCTCAGTTAAGCCACGCCCCCCTGAGACCACGCCCCCTCAGTGAGGACACGCCCCCATCAGTGCATCAGTGAGTGAGTCTAGCTCTGACACGAGCCAGTGCTTCCCCAGCCATTGACCTCACCGCACGTCACTGGTGTACATACACAGAGATGCGCTAAAGACTCAGACATAGTCGTGTGACAGTGGCCATGCAACACAAACTATAGACCACCACAGTAAACCCATAGAGACACATAGAGACACATAGAGACACATTTATACACATAGATACACATAGAGACCCATAGAGACACATATAGACAGATAGAGATGCGTTAAAGGCTCAGCCATAATCGTGTGATAGTGGCCATGCAACACACACTACGGACCACATCGTAAGCCCATAGAGACCCATAGAGACCCATAGAGACCCATAGCGACACAGTAAGCCCATAGAGACACATAGAGACCCATAGAGACCCATAGCGACACAGTAAGCCCATAGAGACACATAGAGACCCATAGAGACCCATAGCGACACAGTAAGCCCATAGAGACCCATAGAGACCCATAGAGACCCATAGCGACACAGTAAGCCCATAGAGACACATAGAGACCCATAGAGACCCATAGAGATACATTAAACACAGCAGTGCGACTAGCCATGCACACCAAACAATAGGCCACGGAGTAACCCCACTGTGGTCTGCGCTCCTTCAACGGAGTAGGAGGAGGAACGGCGCCACGACGCGAACTCTCTCTGCTGAAGCCCTCTCGTCGTGACCAGCAACAGCAGCGAGACGTCCAAACTGGTATCGACGTCCTGAACCAGATCGCTGCTGCTGCTGCTGCTGCTGCGGTCATCAGTCGCGGGAACAGAATGGAATTGGATGAACACATCTTACAATGAAAACCCAGTGTCGCAGGACCCTCCTGCGAACAGACTCATCGGAGTCTAGATTTGAAGCTTTCGTGACTGCAATGATTCATATTCTTAGGTTTTTTCGGTAAAGTCACGTAGGTAAAAAAAATAAAATTCATAAAAGTAAAATACAACTTTTATTAATTTAAATTATTTTTTTACCTACGTGACTCATCGGACTCTTCGTGTGGGCCGCATAGATAATGCGTTTAATTAATTCGTTTATAGTAAACCCACTGTGGTCATGCGCTCCTTCAACTGAGTAGGAACAGCGACACGACACGAACTCTTTCTCTCTCTCTCTGCTGAAGCCCTCTCATCGTGACCAGCAACAGCAGCAAGACGTCCACACTCGCATCGACGTCCTGAACCAGATCGCCGCTGCTGCTGCTGCGGTCATCAGTCGCGAGAAAAGAATGAAAATTGGATGAATACATCTTGCAATAAAACCGAGTGTCGCAGGACCCTCCTGCGAACAGACTCATCGGACTCTTCGCGTTGGCCTTCGAGATAATCCTGTTCATAAATGCACACATCTCGTGAAAGACCACGGTGTTATCGATGGTACGTGTCGAGGTCGTTGTGTGTTTGAGTGTGTTAACGACGTAAGATTAACGAGGATGAAAATAGGCGACGTCCTAATGGCGCGTTAATAGGCGATGCGTTGGATAAGATGTCGTGAAGGACGGTTGCATTAATTACCCGTTGTTTGTTTAGTCATTAGCTCGGATAATCAATGTGTGCCCAAGGCTACCGGCAGCTTCGCTGGAATGTCAGTGTGCTTGCGTTTGATCTCTGATGGGGCAACAAGCCTTTAAGAGATAAACAGGATTTTCTTGTTACGTCCTCAAATTCCAAATCGAGAAGTGATGGGGGTGGAGGGGGTGAACATCTGGCAGTCCAACAGCATGAGGTTAAGCAAAAGTCTCGCTGCTGCTGATGATGACGAGACGCCAATTCAAACCTGGCAATGACAGGGGAAAATCCCATCTTACCGGGACAGAAACATTCGAAGCTGTTCTAGATTTGAAGCTTTCGTGACTGCAAGGATTCATACTCTTAGGTTTTTTCGGTAAAGTCACGTAGGTAAAAATAAAATTAATAGAAGTAAAATAAAAATCAACACCTTTCGGAGGCAACACAAGCTTCCGTCTTCAGGTGGAACCGTCACAGCACGATTGCTGTATCAAGTACTTGATTTCCGAAACGTCGTAATTTTTATTTTACTTTTATTAATTTTTATTTTATTTTTTACCTACGTGACTTTACCGAAAAAAACTTAAGAGTATTCGAAGCTGTTGTACACTAAACCATTATACTATATATTTGTTTTACCAGGTAAGGCTCACACTGAGCTATATAGCTATGTTTTCAGACGCGACCAGGCGATCACAAATGATAGCTTAGACGAAGTGGCTTATCACGTGGACATGTGTAGCAGCAAAATACTCCAAACGCATCTTACTCATTGTGGAGAGGGGAAAAAACCCGAGGACCTGGAGAAAAATCCACGCGACCACTGGGACAGAGAGAGAGAGGCATGCAAACTTCAGATATACAGGCATCAGGGTCGGGATCGAACCCACGTCTTCCTGTATACCAGGCGAGGTAGTTTACATCTCCTCGCCACCGTGATGATGATGATGAGAGAGGGAGACACCGCAAACTCAAAATCTACAGCAGGCGTCAAGGTCGGCGCCTTGACGAAAGAAATCACTCACAGAAGACCGGGTGGATGATGGGATGCGTAAAAAAAAGGCATTACGAGGAGGAAAAAACACATACTCATGAATGAGTATGGCCAAACTTCCCAATGTAACACAACCCTCTTGGACAAGAGTCTTGGGATTCAAAGATACTTTACTGGGTAGATAAAAGGGCATCGCGATTATGATGTTAACTTTATTATATGACTTCAGTTTTTGGAACTATACTACAACTTTAGATTTAAAGCTTTCGTGACTGCAGGGATTCATCTGAATGTCATTCAGACTCTATCTTCTCGACAGACATGTTCTCCACCTGAGGACGGCTGCTTGCGTTGTGGCTGAAACGTCGTGAGAATAATTTTATTATGTTTTATTTTTATTATTTTATTATTTCCAACAAATTTAGAGGCATCTTCTTGGTTCTTTCGGTAGAATGGAAATAATAAAAATAAAACATAATAAAATAATTATATTTATTTTTATTATTTTATTATTTCCATTCTACGTGACTTTACCGAAAGAACCAAGAAGATCTACAACTGCTACAGCACCGATCCTCCAAATCTGTGCCGGTGAACTTAACACACCTCTCAACTCGTGAAAGAAAAACAGAACATATTCTCGGGAGTTGTGAGTAACATTTCAACTCGAATTCCCGCGAACTCAGCCTCACCGTGCAAATCCGCGCGCGCGCACACGAGGCAGCCTCGGTGGCGTTACAAAGACAAAGATCACCCGTGTAGCCTTAACAGGCTGTTGGGACAAGTGCTGTCATCGAACATCTATAAAAAGGCCCGCACGGCACACGAGCGGGTGGATGGCCAGCACCACGCACACCCGGCCCCCTTTGTCTCCCGCGCGGCGATATTTACACAATGCACCAGTCGCTCATTTGTGGCTGAGTCGACCTAGGGGAGGCCTAGGACAGCTACCAGATCATTCGCCGCTGGTGTTGGTGGCCGTGAGCGTGAATTGAACTGGGGTCGCCGGGTTCGTAGCGCAGCGCGCTCACCACTACACTACCACACACACACAATTTCTTGGGAACCTCTCTACACGACAGATGTTGTTATGTGTATGTCGTGGTTGTTAATGCTGTGGCTCACACACTGCACCGATCTCCCGTGTAAAATAGCCGGGCAACTGGCGCTTAACGGGATCACCATCATCATCATCATCCGAGGAACAAATAAAATAAACTCAACGCTCAAACACAACACAAAGATCCCCCGTATAGCCTGACCAGACTGCTGGGGCAAGTGCTGCTCTAGCGAGCACCTATGAAGGCCGGCACGGCACGGGGGGTGTGGGTGGCCTTCACCACGCCCGCTCAAACGCACGCACACGCGCGATTGAAAGCATTGCCGGGGCAAAAGACCTCCCTCTGACCTGTGACAAGCGAATGAGAAACCGAGCAGACAAGAATAATAAGGTGAAGCAAGTGGGGAGTGGTGGGAGGGAGTTGGGTGGTGGTGGTGGAGAATGATCAAGGCAGAGACCTCTGCAGTTGAGAGACATTTGGCGATTATCAGATCGGGCGCACAATGTGGGCGGTGACTTGTCCTTAAAAACCTCACTTCTGCCAAGGTCTTATTTTGAAGAGACGGTAGTTCTTTGGGGTGAATGCGTTTGAAAGTGCGTGATTGTGTGTGAGTGTTTGTGTGGTGTGTGGTGGTGGTGGCTTCGATCCCGGGCTTGACGCCCGCTGTATATTTGGAGTTCGCGTGTCCCTCTCCCCGTGGTCGCGTGGATTTTGTTTCCCCGGGTCCTCCGATGTTTCCCCCCCTCCACGTGTAGAATCAACATCCACGCGTTTAGTGCATTTGGCTGCCGTGAATTCCCACGTGATCATAATAAGCCACTTGGTTGGCTTCTCACTGTGTGGTCGCCAGACGGCTTCTGAAAAAGAGCTGTATTGCAAGCGTAGTGTGGGGCCTTACCTGATCAAATAAAAAAAAAGTTTTTCGTTTAGTTTAATCGCCGCTACTGCTGCTGTTGCCACTCTCTAGCGCGAGGAAACCCGAATCTCGACTCGCTGCTGATGGCGCTGGCGATAGGCGTGGATGCGGGGGGGGAGGGATGCGGCCCGCTCCTAAAAAAAAACGAAATTGTTTAGCAGCGCTTCTGCGGGGGCAATTCGTGCGATAGTATCACAAAAGCGGAGGAGGCCGGTGTTTATTGGCTTATTCAACACCTTTGTTGTAATGCGGAGGAGAGGGAGGGCAGGGGGGATGAAGATAGAAGAGAGAGTTAGAAGGAGAAGCTAAAGGATGAGAGTCTGGTGCGGTGTGCACACACACCTGTGTGTATGTGTGTGTATGTGTGTGTGTATGTGTGTGTGTATGTGTGTGTGTATGTGTGTATGTGTGTGTGTGTGTATGTGTGTATGTGTGTGTGTATGTGTGTGTATGTGTGTGTGTGTATGTGTGTGTATGTGTGTGTATGTGTGTGTATGTGTGTGTATGTGTGTGTGTGTATGTGTGTGTGTATGTGTGTGTATGTGTGTGTGTGTGTATGTGTGTATGTGTGTGTATGTGTGTCTATGTGTGTGTATGTGTGTATGTATGTGTGTGTATGTGTGTATGTGTGTATGTGTGTGTTTACTTCGTAGTTTAGTGGTGGTTAATTGAAGGTGGAGGGGTTACCAGCCCCTCGCACCCGTCCAGAGCCCCCGTTTAGCCACTGTGGTGGTCACAGACGCCATGAGGGGAGAGGCCAATGGGCATTGGCCCTCCCCCCACAGCACTGCCCACGACAGTGTTGCCCGTCCGGCACCGCGAGGAGGTAGGAGGTTGTTTTACCGGGGGAATTACCATTTGGTACAGATACAATGGGAGGCTGATCGACACCCGGGTGCGATCAAGGGATGGCTCCCTATTGGTCAACCACGTTATGTATGCCGATGATTTGGTAATAGCTGCTCATTCAGAAGAGGAGTTGGAGACGCTGCTGCTGAGACTGGAGCGTGCCACTAAGAGGTGGGGCCTTACCATCAGCCCCACCAAAACTAAGCACCTGCCTGGGTATTTTGTACCATCGGGCACTCCGCCCCCACAACTCCCAATCGGTGATGGGGCAGTTGTGGAGAGAGTAGAGAGTTTCCCATACCTGGGCAGTGTGCTCATGACCGGCTCCAGTTTATCAGCAGAGGTCTCACTCCGAATCAGTCGAGCGGCAATATCTTTTCATCGGTTGCGTAACGCTGTGTGGAAGCTACCTGGTCTGTCGCTCCGCACGAAGCTTCAGGTCTTCTCGGCCACGGTCATTCCCTCCCTTCTCTATGCTTGCGAAACGTGGACCCCCCTAGTGGAGCATCTTCGCCGGTTGGAAACATTTAGGCTGGCCTGCCTACGATCCATCCTGGGTTTAACCAGGCTGGATTGTGTGAGGAGCTCACAAGTCCTTGAAAGATCTGGGCAAAGTCCCATCAGTGAGCTCCTCCGGCAGGCAAGGCTGCGTTGGCTGGGTCATGTAGCCCGCATGCCCAGCCACCGCATGCCTAAACAGCTTTTGTTCGGCCGGATCGAGGGGGCTAAACGGGCGCGGCACGGGCTAGAGAAGAGATGGAGTGATGTGGTACAGGAGGACGTGGAGCTGAGTGGACTTGCCGATGACTGGTACCAGCGGTGTCAAGATCGGCCTCAGTGGAGGAGGCTCGTGAAGGACGCTACTGGGCAGTTGGAGGCAGTCGCCCTCCAACAACAACGGAGGGCGGAGGAGCGACGCTCACAACAACGAGCGGAGCGCCGGGTGGCTAAAGCACAGCAAGTTGGCACAGTAGGGGGCACAGGTGGTGCATCAGCCAGTCATCTCGGTCATCTCGGTCAGTCGACCCGTGGCACCTGGGTCTGCCTCGTGACCTCCTGCCAGCGGGCGTTCGACACTTCACGTGGCCTCAAGGTGCACATGGCCTGGCACAAGCGTCGTGGTGACGTCACCGCCACTTAGTGGCGAATGGCGGTTGTTGTTGTATGTGTGTGTATGTGTGTATGTGTATGTGTGTGTTCCTCTGTGGTGAGCGGTAGTGTAGCGGTTAGCGCTACGCTGCGCTACGAATCCGGCGACCCGGGTTCGATTCCCGCTCACGGCCAACACCAGTGACGATTATCTGCACCGGTCATGGGCCTCTGCTAGGTCGACTCAGCCTCAAATTAGTACCTGGTGCGTTGTATAAACTTTGCCACTGGGGAGACAAAGGCAGTGGGACACGGTGATAAACCACTCACCCCCTCGTGTGCCCGTGCAGTGCCTGCCTTGGGAGGGTGTACTCGCTCACAGCACTTGCCCCCCCACCCAATAGTCTGTGGAGGCTACACGTGGAGATCTTTTATCTTTGTTTGGCCGGTGGTGGTTGCTGTGGTGGCGGCATCGGTGGCTTGCTGTGGTTGTCGTAGCTGACGGTGAGGTCACCGGGCATTGCCGGTGTCAGCAAGGGGCAAGGAGCGATGGCATCGGGGTGAGTGGGTCATTCTCCCCCACCACCCCACACCGCCGTTTTTGGTCGGTACCAGCTGTGTCCGAGTACCTGTAGCCTGCAGCCAACGACGCAATTGGCCCCAACAAAAGCTTAGTTCCTTAATCTGTAGGGTGACTTCTCCCCTCGCAGGCAGAGATAATTATCAGAGAGAAGGCGGATACCGACGGCGAGGTCAGGTGGTGCTCGCGCGGGTGGGGGGGGGCGTGGTGGTGTGGGTGGTGTGGTGGTGTGGGTGGCGTGGTGGTGTGGTGGTGTGGGTGGTGTGGGTGGTGTGGGTGGCGTGGTGGTGTGGTGGTGTGGGTGGTGTGGGTGGTTTGGGTGCCGTGGTGGTGTGGTGGTGTGGGTGAGGCGTGGTGGTGTGGGTGGTGTGGGTGGCGTGGTGGTGTGGGTGGTGTGGGTGGTGTGGGTGGTGTGGGTGGCGTGGTGGTGTGGGTGGTGTGGTGGTGTGGTGGTGTGGGTGGTGTGGTGGTGTGGTGGTGTGGGTGGTGTGGGTGGTGTGGGTGGTGTGGGTGGTTTGGGTGGCGTGGTGGTGTGGTGGTGTGGGTGAGGCGTGGTGGTGTGGGTGGTGTGGGTGGCGTGGTGGTGTGGGTGGTGTGGGTGGTGTGGGTGGTGTGGGTGGCGTGGTGGTGTGGGTGGTGTGGTGGTGTGGGTGGTGTGGGTGGTTTGGGTGGCGTGGTGGTGTAGTGGTGTGGGTGAGGCGTGGTGGTTTGGGTGGTGTGGGTGGCGTGGTGGTGTGGTGGTGTGGGTGGTGTGGTGGTGTGGGTGGTGTGGTGGTGTGGGTGGTGTGGTGGTGTGGGTGAGGCGTGGTGGTGTGGGTGGTGTGGATGAGGTGTGGTTGTGTGGGTGGTGTGGTGGTGTGGGTGGTGTGGGTGGTGTGGTGGTGTGGGTGGTGTGGTGGTGTGGGTGGTGTGGTGGTGTGGTGGTGTCGGTGGTGTGGGTGGTGTGGTGGTGTGGTGGTGTGGGTGGTGTGGGTGGTGTGGTGGTGTGATGGTGTCGGTGGTGTGGGTGGTGTGGTGGTGTCGGTGGTGTGGTGGTGTGGGTGGTGTGGTGGTGTGGATGGTGTGGGTTGTGTGGTGGTGTGGGTGAGGCGTGGTGGTGTGGGTGGTGTGGGTAGTGTGAGTGGTGTGGTGGTGTGGGTGGTGTGGTGGTGTCGGTGGTGTGGGTGGTGTGTTGGTGTGGGTGAGGCGTGGTGGTGTGGGGGTGTGGGTAAGGCGTGGTGGGGTGGGTGGTTTGGGTGGCGTGGTGGTGTGGGTGGTGTGGGGGGTGTGGGTGGTGTGGGTGGTGTGGGTGGTGTTGGTGGTATGGCTGGCGTGGTGGTGTGGGTGGTGTGGGTGAGGCGTGGTGGTGTGGGTGGTGTGGGTGGTTTGGGCGGCGTGGTGGTGTGGGTGGTGTGGGGGGTGTGGGTGGTGTGGGTGATGCGTGGTGGTGTGGGTTGTGTGGGTGAGGCGTGGTGGTGTGGGTGGTGTGGGTGGTGTGGGTGGTGTGGCTGGCGTGGTGGTGTGGGTGGTGTGGGTGGTGTGGGTGAGGCGTGGTGGTGTTGGTGATGTGGGTGAGGCGTGGTGGTGTGGGTGGTGTGGGTGAGGCGTGGTGGTGTGGGTGGTGTGGGTGGTGTGGATGAGGTGTGGGTGGTGTGGGTGGTGTGGGTGGTGTGGGTGAGGTGTGGGTGGTGTGGTGGTGTGGGTGAGGCGTGGTGGTGTGGGTGGTGTGGGTGGCGTGGTGGTGTGGGTGGTGTGGGTGGTGTGGGTGGTGTGGGTGGTGTGGGTGGCGTGGTGGTGTGGGTGGTGTGGTGGTGTGGGTGGTGTGGGTGGTTTGGGTGGCGTGGTGGTGTGGTGGTGTGGGTGAGGCGTGGTGGTGTGGGTGGTGTGGGTGGCGTGGTGGTGTGGTGGTGTGGGTGGTGTGGTGGTGTGGGTGGTGTGGGTGGTGTGGTGGTGTGGGTGAGGCGTGGTGGTGTGGGTGGTGTGGATGGTGTGGATGAGGTGTGGTTGTGTGGGTGGTGTGGTGGTGTGGGTGGTGTGGGTGGTGTGGGTGGTGTGGGTGGTGTGGTGGTGTGGGTGGTGTGGTGGTGTGGGTGGTGTGGTGGTGTGGTGGTGTCGGTGGTGTGGGTGGTGTGGTGGTGTGGTGGTGTGGGTGGTGTGGTGGTGTGGTGGTGTCGGTGGTGTGGGTGGTGTGGTGGTGTCGGTGGTGTGGTGGTGTGGGTGGTGTGGTGGTGTCGGTGGTGTGGGTTGTGTGGTGGTGTGGGTGAGGCGTGGTGGTGTGGGTGGTGTGGGTAGTGTGAGTGGTGTGGTGGTGTGGGTGGTGTGGTGGTGTCGGTGGTGTGGGTGGTGTGTTGGTGTGGGTGAGGCGTGGTGGTGTGGGGGTGTGGGTAAGGCGTGGTGGTGTGGGTGGGGTGGGTGGTTTGGGTGGCGTGGTGGTGTGGGTGGTGTGGGGGGTGTGGGTGGTGTGGGTGGTGTGGGTGGTGTTGGTGGTATGGCTGGCGTGGTGGTGTGGGTGGTGTGGGTGAGGCGTGGTGGTGTGGGTGGTGTGGGTGGTTTGGGTGGCGTGGTGGTGTGGGTGGTGTGGGGGGTGTGGGTGGTGTGGGTGAGGCGTGGTGGTGTGGGTTGTGTGGGTGAGGCGTGGTGGTGTGGGTGGTGTGGGTGGTGTGGGTGGTGTGGCTGGCGTGGTGGTGTGGGTGGTGTGGGTGGTGTGGGTGAGGCGTGGTGGTGTGCGTGATGTGGGTGAGGCGTGGTGGTGTGGGTGATGTGGGTGAGGCGTGGTGGTGTGGGTGGTGTGGATGAGGTGTGGGTGGTGTGGGTGGTGTGGGTGGTGTGGGTGAGGTGTGGGTGGTGTGGGTGGTGTGGTGGTGTGGGTGAGGCGTGGTGGTGTGGGTGGTGTGGGTGGTGTGGATGAGGTGTGGTGGTGTGGGTGGTGTGGGTGGTGTGGATGAGGTGTGGTGGTGTGGGTGGTGTGGGTGGTGTGGATGAGGTGTGGTGGTGTGGATAAGGCGTGGTGGTGTGGGTGGTGTGGGTGGTGTGGTGGTGTGGGTGGTGTGGTAGTGTGGGTGAGGCATGGTGGTGTGGGTGGTGTGGGTGGTGTGGATGAGGTGTGGTTGTGTGGGTGGTTTGATTGGTGTGGGTGGTGTGGGTGGTGTGGGTGGTGTGGATGAGGTGTGGTTGTGTGGGTGGTAAGGGTGGTGTGAGTGGTGTGGGTGAGGCGTGGTGGTGTTGGTGGCGTGGTGGTGTGGGTGAGGCGTGGTGGTGTGGGTGGTGTGGGTGGTGTGGGTGGTGTGGGTGGTTTGGGTGGCGTGGTGGTGTGGGTGGTGTGGTGGTGTGGGTGAGGCGTGGTGGCGTGGTGGCGTGGTGGTGTGGGTGAGGCGTGGTGGTGTGGGTGGTGTGGGTGGTGTGGGTAGAACGGTGGGCAGCATGCTGGACTCGCAACGTCACCCGTTCCCACTCCACATTCCCGGCGCGACATTCGAAACAATTGGGCAACGTTTCTCAAAGTGCGAATGTTGCTTTCAAAACCAATCCGGGGGCACGGCGTCATTCACTGTGTGGGGCACAACATTTGTACACACCACATGCACATGTTCGACGCATGTCAATTAAATCGATCAGTTTAATTGTCTTTTGGCGAGCACCTATTTTGGCACAATACGCAGACAAAAATGCCCCCTATAGCCTTAACAGACTTTTGGGACAAGTGCTGTTAGCGAGCACCTATGAAGGCGCACAAACACACGGGTAAACTATATACAAATACACACACACACTCACACAAGTTAGCCACACACACTCACACACTCACACACATATTGACACACATAGACACACAGGTCATTACCACAAAGACAAAGATTCCCCCTGTAGCCTTAACAGACTATAGGGGCAAGTGCTCTTATCGAGCACCTATGAAGGCTGGAACGGGACACGAGGGGGTGGGTGGCCAGCGCCACGCCCGGCCGCCTTTGTCTCCCCAGTGGCGATGTTTACACACCGCACTAGGTACTCATTTGAGGCTGAGTCGACCTAGGGGAGGCCCAGGACCGGTTCAGAAAATAGTCACCGGTGTTGACCGTGAACGGTAACTGAACTCGGGTCGCCGGGTTCGTAGCGCAGCTTAATGCTAACCGCTATACTACCGCTACTTATCACACACACACACACTGCCACAAACCATCACACACACACACACTGCTACACGCTCACACGCACACACTGCCACACGCTCACACACATTGCCACAAACGCTCACACACACACACTGCTACACGCTCACACACACACACTGCCACACGCACACACACACACACACTGCCACACACAAACACACGTCGACACAAAGCTTTCATTAGGAGCAGGGCGGGCAGGTTACAAAGATCCGCACGGCAGCCCTAGTCTAGGATAATCCACAGGTAAGGTTGCTCCTTGATAGGCAGAGCCTGTTGACAGATGAGCTTCCCGTCCACCTCGTCAGGACAAAGGCTTGCCGATGGAGTTATTGACCGTGCCAGCTACCGTTACCCAGATAAGGCTGCATAGAGCCGACCTCCCATCCGCTGCGTGTATCAGCCGCGTTACACAATAGCTCTCCGTGCCACACATTAGTTCATTAGGAGACGCAGTGGCTGTTGAGTTGCGGCGGATTGGGGGGGTGGGGTTAGCAGTTCGCCGTGACTCACTGCAGCAAGCACCCACCTGGGTTCGGTTCCCGACTCTGGCGCTCTTTCTGCGTGGAGTTGGCAAGTCCTCCCTCTGTTCTGCAACCAACATCAGCGGCGGATGTCTGAACCGATGCTGGGCTTGCCCCTTGGTCGACTTAGCTTCGAATCAGTTTCCCGGTGCTGTGGGGAAATCATCAACACTGGGGAGATAAAGGCGGCCGGGCACGATGGCGAGCCACACCGCCTTCATAGGTGCTCGCTAATAGCACTTGCCCCAACAGCATGTGTAGGCTATACGGGATCTTTGTCTTTCTTATGTTTGATGATCTGCAAACTTTAGTCAATCCACTCCTGGATGAATGCGAATGAAAATGCCCGCGTGGCGTTGTGGGAGCGAATAACAAAATTACTGATTATTTACGAAAAAACAGGTACAATCATTTTCTGAACACACTCCATCTGCTACGCAGTCTGCGGAGAAGACACGTCGTGTCAGCTGCATTTTGGTGATGAGACGCTCAATGTCAAAACTGGTCCAGCGTCTCACAATTGTTGAACCAACGCTGCTAAGATTATGCACGAAGGCCGTGTGGATGATGGGATGTGTAAGCCCCCCCCCCCCCCTCTCATGCCTTTTTTTTTTTAGTTCCAATCATGCTCCTCTTTTCCTCCACTTCCCTGGCTGCCTGCTTGCTGGGATCCTCCCGGGTGTGTTTTTTTGCTGCTGATTTAAGGCTAAGTCGACCTAGGGGAAGCCCAGGATCGGTTCAGACATCTGCCACTAGTTGAAGAAAGGAGGGAAAACGTACGAACCCCACGCGTTTACAGCGCCCGAGTGTGGAATCGAACCCAGGAGAGTGATTCCTGTGAGGCGCGGCGAGTGTTACCCCCTGCACTGTGGGGCCGTTGCTACCGGAAACTAGCTGGGTAACTGGCTGCACGGGCCCACGTGGCCCGTGCAGCCAGCACTGTGGAGGCAGCAGCGAGGGCTTGGTGGATCGCGCACAGATGCGCTGCGAAACTCCGTTGTTGCCGTGGGCGTTGAAGAGGAGATGCCGTACCCTGGCTCGCCAGTAGAAGGCGGTAGAGCAGGTGGACTGATCGCCACCTGTTAACATCTGTACGGCGATGGAGCGTTGCACCTTCCCGCAGGGCGTGGGTTTTGTCCCGGGTGCTCCGGTTTCCTCCACCACTTGAACAATAAACACGGCTCATCGTGTATCGCCTGAAAACATCTTAAAATAATAAAAACCCAATGGAGCAGCAAGAGGGCCCTCCCGATACAAAAGCGTCACGCGACTCGTTGCGGCTCTTTCCTGGGCACAGACGTTAATGGTAACTCTTTCATGAAACAAATTGGAGAAAGAATAGCATCATTCTCGTATCCACCCATCTCGCAAACCACGCTGTCTTCTATTCTCCCTCTGTGCCTCCAAACATGGCAACTGATCTCTCTCTCTCTCCACCTCCATCTCTCCCCCCTCTATTTAACTCTCCCAACGCTCTCTCTCCCTCTCTCTCGCTCATTCTCGTTTTCTTGCTGTGTGTCTGCCACCCGACCACCCCTCTTATTTTCCTCTCTCTGATCGTGATGCGGATAGAGGAGGGAGGAGGAGGGGTGAGAGGGTGGAATAAGAGGAGTGGGGGTAGAGGGGGAAGCAGGAGGGGAAGATGGGGGAGGAGATGGGAGGAGGTGGGAGGAGGAGGGAGGGATGGAGGAGGAGGGGTGGAAGAGGAGGAGTGGGGGTAGAGGGGGAAGATGGGGGAGGAGGTGAGAGGAGGTGGGAGAGATGGAGGAGGGAGGAGGCATTTTGCAAGTTAAAGCGCTAGCACCTGTGGAGTGGCGCTCAATCGCGAGCAGCGTGAAGGAACGAGTTCAAGGCTGCCAGTGGTGCTAATGCAGTGCCCATGTTCGCCTATTTAGCCCTTTTGTTCGCTGACAATGCCTGCTTAATGCAAGCCGGCGGGGGAGCTATTGTTGGTCAGCGTTTAAAAAAAAATGTCTATTAAGTCGTTACAACAACAAAACAAGAGAGGTTTTTTTTTTAAATATATTAGGGAGGGGGTGGGTGGGGTGTGAAGATAAAAGGCGAAGAATAGAAAACAATCAGAAAACAATCAACGAGTGAAACATCTTTCCCACCACGCCACCACAGACGTAGAGGTACAATGACAAAGATCCCCCGGAGAGCCTTCCACAGGCTCTCGGGGCAAGTGCTGTTAGAGAGCACCTATTAAGGACGGTCCAGCCCACGAGGTTGTATGGAGTACGGATAGTGCCAATATATTTTCGCACTGTACGAGGTACTTTATAAAATCTGAAAAAAATAAAGAAACCTTCGCTCCCTGTGATGTCCACGTGCCGTCACCAGCGATCTGAGGCGCCACGGCGTCGAGATGTTAACTACCTCGCCGAGTATACAGGAGGTCGTGGGTTCGATCCCGATTCTGACGCGTGTGTAATTGGAGTTTGCGTGTCTCTCTCTTCGCCTGATCCCGTGGATTTTTCTCCGGGTCCGCCGGTTTTTTCCCTTACACATTTAGAATCGACGTCACGCGTTTAGAGTATTTGGATGCTCCATTGGAACCTCATTTGCCAGTAAAAAATATGATTATTGGTTTTTTACCCTTCTATCTGGCAACAAAACTGACACCTTTTTTTGCATTATGGCTGCAGATATTGTGGTCTATGCAAACATGACTCCTTGTAAAAAAAGGTGTCAGTTTTGTTGCCAGATAGAAGGGTAAAAAAACAATTATCATATTTTTTACTGGCAAATGAGGTTCCAATGGTGTAAATGCTTACCCCGAGCTCTCACACTCTGATGGTGCATTGTCTTTGAGTTGTGCGCCTTTTGGCGTCATCTGGTTCAACCCATGTGAGACTAGGCTCTAAGGAAAGCTGTCTCGGGTGTGGACCAATCAACTTCAAGGACAGTGCATATATTATCAGAGTTATGTTTTTTGTTTGCATTATGGCTGCAGGTATTATGGTCTATGCAAACATGACTCCTTGTAAAAAAAAAAGGCGTCAGTTATGTTGCCAGATAGAAGGGTAAAAAAACAATTATCATATTTGGATGCTGTCAATATACCACGTGATAAGCCGCTTCGCTCGGCTATCATTTGCGACTGCCAGGTCGCTTCTGACAAAAGAGCTGTGTAGCTCAGTGGGGCCTTACCTGGTTTCACGTAGTCGTAGTGGCAGGCTTTCACGTCCAATATGATCCATAGCAGTGGTTATTTGGTGGAGGGGTGAGATTTCGTAAACATAAATGCGTCGTTAAACCCGCCACCACCCGACACAGCTAATCAGTAAGGGGTTTGTTCACGCAAACAAAACCATGCCAATTCGTTAAGCCGACAACATTTACAACAACAACAACAACAGCAGCCAACCTCATCAGCCGGACGGCCAGAGTTGTGGGGGGGAAATCCTCCTCCTGCCTCAATTATAAAAGCCCCACTTACTCTACTCGCCGCCGACGAGCAGGACGGACTCGTAATGCGATGCCTTGAGCCAATGAACGAGTTGATCGCCGTTGTGTGGGAGGGAAACACGGGGGAGCGGGGACGGGTGGGGGCAACGAGCCATCCCCGTACAGATGTGTAATGACGGTAGAGTCAACCTCTGGGCTGGTGGCCACGGGAGATAATGACAGGGGAGTCTGCCTGCAGTGCGAATGGACTAGTGGCCACGGATGGTAATGACCGGGAAGTCAGCCTAGAGTGCTAATGGACTAGTGGCCATGGGAGGTAATGACAGTGGAGTCAGCCTGCAGTGCGAATGGACTAGTGGCCACGGGAGGTAATGACCGGGAAGTCAGCCTGCAGTACGAATGGACTAGTGGCCACGGGAGGTAATGACAGGGGAGTCAGCCTAGAGTGCTAATGGACTAGTGGCCACAGGAGGTGATGACAGGGGAGTCAGCCTAGAGTGCGAATGGACTAGTGGCCACGGGAGGTAATGACAGTGGAGTCAGCCTGCAGTACGAATGGATTAGTGGCCACGGGAGGTAATGACACGGGAGTCAGCCTATAGTGTGAATGGACTTGTGGCCACGGGAGGTAATGACAGGGGAATCAGCCTGCAATTCGAATGGACTAATGGCCACGGGAGGTAATGACAGGGGAGTCAGCCTACGGTGTGAGTGGACTAGTGGCCACGGGAGGTAATTACAGTGGAGTCAGCCTGCAGTGCGAATGGACTAGTGGCCACAGGAGGTAATGACAGTGGAGTCAGCCTGCAGTGCGAATGGACTAGTGGCCACGGGAATGATCGAGAATAGGGGCATTGCCAGGTGACGTAAGAGGACAGTGGTGGAACGAGTGATCTAGGGCCAGCGAGAAGGTTCGGAAATAGGTGCGAGGCCACGGGACAAGGACGTGGCCACGCACCGTATATAAGTGAAATGGGCGGGAGACTCGGGGCTGTTGCAGTGGGGGTCTCCGCCTGTCCGAGTGTGAGCAAGTGGCTCCTTAAAAAAGACAAGTGCGTCGAAGTCGTCATTACAGATGTACCGCCTTCTCTTGGCGAGCCTTCTCTTGGCGAGCCACTTCCTCGACGTCCACGGGAAGGAATTTGGGGGGGGGGGGGGTTCACAACACCATCGCACATGCTGTGATCCACCAAACCTCGCTGCTGCCCTCCACAGTGCAGGGTGATTACGGGCAGCAGTCACAGGGCAGCAGCAGTAGTCATAGCTGCTGTAGCCGCCACCAATGGCAGCTACGGTCCGGCTGGTTCTGTAGCAATTGTGGGAAGCCTGGTGACAGCATCTTGAGATGTCGCTTGTTCCAGTCACACGGAAAAAAAAATCACAGCTCAACCAGCATAACCACATCGAGCAGCATAACCATTCCGTTCGGACCAGCAAGGCGAGATAATATCCATGCGCCCGGCACAAGCACGCACACTAACCCCGCAACTTACTGCAATGAAGTTCTACACTGAACCACCCGATCTTGGGTTACAAATCAATTCTCGGACTGCTGGTAACCCTGGCCTGCGGGTGAGTGGGTGAGTTGCATAGTGACTTGACAGTGAGTGGACGAATAATCGAGTGAGGACGTGTAAAGGAGTGGGTGGGTGAGTCGGTGGGTGAGTCGGTGGGTGAGTCGGTGAGTGGGGAGCGGGAGTGCAACGGTTAGCGCGTTGCGCTACGAACTCGGCCACCCGAGTTCGATTCTCGCTCACGGCCAACACCAGTGACGATCATCTGAACCGGTCTTGGGCCTCCTCTAGGTCGACTCAGCCTCAAATGGTCGACTCAGTGTCATGTTTTGTTGTCCTTCACCCGCACCCCCAATTAGCAGGGTTTGCTATGTATGGTGCGAAATCAGTTCAACATGCCTACATACAGACGTGCCTGGCCGCCTTTGTCTCCCCAGTGTTTATCATCGTCACGCCCCTAAGCTCTCTATTTAGGCTGGGGTTGACCTAGGGGAGTCCCAGGCCAGCTTTAGATTTGAATTTCCATATGATAAAGACACCAGTGTTGAGACGGGCGTTTGAACACAGACACACAGAGAGGCACACAAAGACAAATATCCCCCTTATAGCCTCAATAGACTGTAGAGGCAAGTGCTGTTAGCGAGCACCTATGAAGGCCGCCACGGCACACGAGGGGGTGGGTGGTCAACACCACGCCCAGCCACCTTTGTCTCTCCAGTGGTGATGTTTACTACACACCGCACCAGGTACTAATTTGAAGCTGAGTCGACCTAGAGGAGGCCCCGGACCGGTTCAGATAATCGTCACTGGGTGTTGGCCGTGAGTCGCAATCGAACTCGGGTTGCTGGGTCCGTAGCGCAGTGCGTTCACCGCAACACTACCACTCCCCCCAACACATAAACACACACACACACACAGACAAAGACACACATAGGCATACCCAGACCCAGATAGACACACAGACACACATAGACACAGACACACACACAGAGAGACACGCCCACAGGCAGACAGACCGACAGCTTCGCACCACTCTTTGCCGCACGAGCCCACGGAACTCGGCTCCCGTGAAACCCCGCGACGCTTTGCGCCGTTGACATCGCGGCAGCGGAGGGGAATTTGCCCGTCTCAGCAAACAAATCCACGACACGAGACCCGGGCGGAGGGAGGGAGGGAGGGGGGTAGCTGGGACGGGGTTGGTGGGACAGAAGCGTCCGCTCAAAACAACATTTTTTTTTATCGAATGCCATCGCCCATCTCGCCACCGCTTCTTCAAACGCAGGGGACACATGTAATAACACCGGCGAAAAACATACACGGTGCACATGAGGAAAATAACGCCAGCCGCAGCGGGAGTAAGGCCCAGCAGGGACAATGCGGAGTTTACACAGCGTGGCAGGTGTACGAATCCCGTGGGTGAGTTTATTATCGTTGCAACACAAAAAAACAACAATCACCTTGCGAGGGATGGGGGGACGTGATGAGCTCGGTCGAGGAATGTGCGATCAGCAAGGAACGGGTGAGAGAACGTTGAAGGACCCCGCCGGGCCACTGGGCGGCCCCTGGTGCAGAGATCGCAACCGGGTACCCGTACCCTACCCGATACCCGGCTACCCGTATCCAGCCGGGTACCCAGCCGGGTACGGGTACCCATTTGCGAAACCTGGTGCGGCCGGGTACGGGTAAGGAATCAAAACCCGTTTGCGACCTCTGCCCTGGTGGCCTTTACTGCGGCCACCCCGACAATCCACAACGAGAGTTGACACCCCCCCCACCCCACCATCATCATCATCATGCTGTTCTCAAAGCGCCAATGGTTTCAAACGGCGTGGTGGCCCCTCGATACTAATTGGCGTTCTGTTTCACGTGACAAATAACCTTACTAGTTGGCTGTGTCGGGTGGTGGAGGGTGACGACACATTTATATTTACGCGATCTAACCCCAAAAACCTTCACTATGAATAATGTTGGTCGCGATAGCCAACAACGTGTTAAACTGATGAGGTATCATGGACGTAAGTGCCACAGGCCCCCCCCCCCCCTCTCTTAAAATGAGTGAAGTCCACTGCACCTAGAGGAGGAAGACCCACTTTCAGGAGGGTTATAGAGTCCCGGATAAGGGGTCATTCTCGTGGAGTGGAGGATTTGGATCGGCTTGCAGATTTTACACGATCCATGCAGTTCCAGGATGTGACCGGCGCTCGAAGGTAATTTCACTGAATTGTAATCTCACCCCATCGCTCTCTTACCATTGTAATGAGAGCCTATGTCCGGCTCACGTGATGATCGGCTCTGCCGTTCCTGCTCTACAGCCAATGGGGGGAGAGCCTGGGAGCATGGCCCTGGCGTGATCGAGGGATGTCAGCTAGGGTGATTGGTTCTACTGGTCTTGGCCTCAGCCAATGGGAAGACAAGTCAGGGGCGTGGTCCCGGGAGTTGATGGGGGAATCTGGAACATTCAGCGCAGGTTATTAAGGATTGGCTGGAGCGTACCACGTGACCCAAGCATTAAATAAGGGAAGAGCCGAGGGACACGTGGTCAGACGAGGAACGAAGAGAGAGAGGGGCCACGCGCGAGCGGGGCTCCGATTGCCACGTGGCGGTGCGTCTCTTGTGGTCTGTCTGCCCACTTCCCGTTGCCTGCCAGCAACGGGAAGTGCTTGTGAACCGAGATAAGTAAATAAAAGGATCGATTCCACAAGCCGTCTCCAGAGTATTATTACACGATCAACAACCATGCCAACGTTGGGCCATAGTTGGCACGGGGTTGGAACCGTTGCCCCAATGTTTTCTCAACGTTCATTGGTTGCTGGGTTTATGCGTGTTCACAGTATGCTACGGTGGCTGTCTACCCATGCCATTTTGTTTCTCGGAGGTGAATGAACATACTTCACCACGCTGGTCAGTGCGGGTTGGTGAAGTTAAGGGGCCTAATTGGTCAGTACATTGAAAAGCATCGTGATCCTATCCGGGGTGCCACGCTGGCTAGGAAATGTTAACTTCCTCCCCTGGTATACAGGAGATCGTGGGTTCGATCACTACCCTGACGCCTGCTGTATATTTGGAGTTTGTGGTGTCTCTCATCATCATCACGGTGGCTAGGAAATGTTAACTCCCTCGCCTGGAATGCAGGAGGTCGTGGGTTCGATTCCAACCCTGACGCCTGTTGTATATTTAGAGTTTACGTGTCTCTCTCTCCCCGTGGTCACGTGGGTTTTTTTCCAGTTCCTCCGGCTTTTCCCTCCACGTTTCGAATCAACATGACGCGTTCCGAGTATTTGGCTGCTATCAATGTTACCGCGTGACGATAAGCCACTTCGTTGAGCTATCATTTGTGGTAGCCAGGTCGCTTCTAAAGAGGAGCTACGTAGCTCAGTGGGGCCTTACCTGGTCAAATAAACAAAAACAATAGTTTAGTTTGGGTGAAAGCAGAGTCCGATGCATGAATGGATCGTGCCTTGCACTTGCCCTCTGCTGCCCACGCAGCACTCTCCAGGACAACAACAACAAGAACAACAAAATGCTGCCTAGCTTCCCCCCACACCTCTGATGGGTCGAAGCTAAGCAGGACGGGCGCGTGCTTTGCCCCGTGATTTGATCGAAGACCAACGTGCTCGCCTGTACACAGCGATCCGTGTAAAGAGAGGGGAGGGACGTAGAGGCGATGGGTTAAGAGAGAGGGGCAGGGTTGGGGTTGAGTAGATAAACAAGAGAGAGAGAGGGGGGGGGATAAAGAGAGAGCTGGGGAGAGAGGTAGATGAAGCAGTGGTAGAGAAGAGGGAGAGAGAGAGAGCGAGAGAGAGAGCGAGAGAGTGAGCGAGAGAGTGACCGAGAGAGTGACCGAGAGAGTGAGCGAGAGAGTGGGCGAGAGAGTGGGCGAGAGAGTCAGCGAGAGAGTGACCGAGAGAGTGGGCGAGAGAGTGAGCGAGAGAGTGGGCGAGAGAGTGAGCAAGAGAGTGGGCGAGAGAGTGAGCGAGAGAGTGAGCGAGAGAGTGGGCGAGAGAGTGGGCGAGAGAGTGAGCGAGAGAGTGGGCGAGAGAGTGGGCGAGAGAGTGAGCGAGAGAGTGGGCGAGAGAGTGGGCGAGAGAGTGAGCGAGAGAGTGGGCGAGAGAGTGGGCGAGAGAGTGAGCGAGAGAGTTACCGAGAGAGAGAGCGAGAGAGTGACCGAGAGATTAACCGAGAGAGTGGGCGAGAGAGTGAGCGAGAGAGTGAGCGAGAGGTGGGGGTTTTACATAAAGCTAAGTTTAAAAATGTAAAAAAAATACGAAATGATGAACGAAGCAAAGTGCCGAATACACCGAGCATCTTCTTGTTTCCACTGATCGTAAAAAAAAAGAGAGAGAAAAGAGGGTAGGGGATGGGATGAGAGAAGCAACGGTGGAGAGAGACAGAGAGGGAAATCGTGCGAGAGAGGGGTGAGTGGATGAGAGGGGAGCGGAGGGAGAGAAAGGGAGAGAGCAGAGAGAGGAGAGGAGTGGCGAACGCAATGAAACAGGGGAGAGAGGCTGAGAGGGAGAGAGGGAGGGGGGCGCGGTGCTGAAGGGGAGGGGGATGGAGTATCCGGTTGACATGAGATCAGCAATACCGCTGCTTCTGACTGGGATTCCTAGTGCAGAAGTAATGCCATCAATGGGACCTAAGCTCAGGGCACTTGAAAGCATTACATTTCATTTCATGCTTGACTTAAGCCAAACTGGGAGCCTGAAATTTACACCTTTTTGATGTCCTTTTGCCTGCCGGTTTAAAGACTGACGAGGCTGGACTGAGAGAGAGAGAGAGCTGGAGAGGGTGTTATAAAAAGAGAGCGAAAGAGGCAGCCATTGGAAAAAAAAACATTTGCAGCGTGTGTGTGTGTCTGTGTGTGTGTAGCGGGGAGCGGTAGTGTAGCGGTTAGCGCGTTACGCTACGAATCTGGCCACCCGGGTTCGATTCCCGCTCACGGCTAACACCAACGACGATTATCTGAGCCGGTCCTGTGCCTCCTCTAGGTCGACTCAGCCTCAAATGAGTACCTGGTGCGGTGTGTAAACATCGCCACTAGGGAGACAAATGCGGTCGGGCGTGGTGCTGGCCACCCACCCCCTCGTGTACCGTTCCGGCCTTCATTGGTACTCGCTAACAGAACTTGCCCATACAGCCTGTTAAGGCTATACGGGGGATCTTTGTCTCTTTGTCTTTGTGTACAAAACCCGATGCCCCGAGTTTGATTCCTACTTACGACCAATAACAGTGGCGAATATTTGAAACAGTCCTGGGCCTCCCCTAGGTCGACTCAGCCTCAAATGCATACCCTGTGCATTGTGGACACATCAGAATTGGGAAGACAAAGGTGGCCGGGCGGGGTGCTGGCCACCCACCCTGTCTTCTGCCGAGCCGGCCTTCATAAGTGTTCGCTAACAGCACTTGCCCCAACAGTCTGTATCAGCTATACCAAGGTATATTTGTCTTTGTGTGTTTTTTATGCCACACAGAAAGAGGTTGTGTGCCTGTGAGTGCATTCCACGTGTGCGCGTGTACGTGCCTGCCTGCGTGTGCGCGTGTCCGTGCATGCGTGTGCGTGTGTGCGTGCGCGCGCGCGCGCGCGTGTGTGTGCATGTGTGTGCCACACAGTGAGAGCTGAGATTTAAAAAAAAAAATCCGGCCTTTAGATCTTCACAAGAATCTGTTAAATGGCTGAATAAACTGGAATGATGCTCGCTGTGCCACACAGCTGCAGCTTGGGGGCAAGAGGCGGGCGGGCGGGCGGGCGGGCGGGCGACCCAGCCTCCCAAGTTGTGTTAACCGCGTGGAGCTCGACGCAGAAAATTAACGGCCGCGCCGTCGGTGACGATGGGTTAAGAAGCCCTCTTGCGTTAGTCGAATGTGTATTGTTTTTTTTTCCTTCCTTCCATCACCGGCACACTCGAAAGCGAGCCACTCACGTACGTCTACGTGCACGTGAAAAAAAACCCCTAAATATGTATATAAAGTATTTCCAATACGCGTGTATGTTGAGCTCCTTTCGCACCGTACGTAGCCGGCCGTGCTCATCGGAAGTGCGGGGGAACGACACCAAACTAAACACGAAAAAGTAGCTCTAAAGAAATGAATGTTCAAACGAGATTTGAAATGAAACAGCTCTATTGGCGTCCTAATGTCTACATCACAAATCAGCCGCACGGCCTTCTAGGAGTGCATCATTTCAGCAGCCCTGCCTGGCACCGGTTTCTGGCCCGGGGCCAAGCAGGGCCAGGGGAGGGGCTAATGATAAGTTCATTGCGTGTGGCGCATCGTCGCCACAACATCTACAGACATTTCGACTCGCTCATTCCGCGTGACGTCTTTGGCATGGCTCAGTTTGTGCAGTGGAAATACAAATCCGGTACCTCCTGAGCCACGCTGGCCTGGCTTGGCACAGCTTTGGCACGGCTCGGGTTTTGTAGTGGAAAAATCACCCGATAACTTTTGAGCCGCGCTGGCATGGCTTGCCACGGCTTTGGCACGGCTCGGGTTCTGCAATGGAAAAACAAATCCGGTACCTCCTGAGCCACGTTGGCCTGGAATTGGCACGGTTCGGTTGTGCAGTGGAAAAGAGATATCACAGTTCACGTGCTGCATAGGTATGGAATTTTCTGACTCAACTACTATAGACACTACACGTACTCATATGATGGATGAGCTTCAGGTAAATTTGTCAAGAATTTAGTTAATATGTTCAGATTGATGTGTATTACATTTCAACGCCTTTCATTGTTTACACTCTGAATGCAATCATCTTCAGAACGTTGAGTATGAATAAATCATTTGAAAACAAATTAGACAGTACAATTAGCAGAACAGTCGTTATCGCGAAAACATTTGTTTTATGTGTATTTATGTTCAACTTATTTCGCACCGTATGTAGCCAAATATGATTATCCGGAGATGTAACCACTTGAGCACAGGTGACATCGTGTGTCGTCAAAATGACGTCACGTGACGGACATTTTGCAGGGGAAAGGACGTGGAGGTGATGACGTCAACGTAACATCTCACTTCCTGTGACATCACACTTCCTCTTGGTTCTTTCGGTAAAGTCACGTAGAAGGGAAATAATAAAATAATACAAATAAAACAATATTATTTTTATTTCTATTATTTTATTATGTTTTATTTTTATTATTTTATTATTTCCCTTCTAGTCACGTAGAAGGGAAATAATAAAATAATAAATTTGCCATTCTATTATGGGAAATAAAAAAATAATAAAAATAAAACATTTCATAATGTTTTCTTTTTATTAGTTTATTATTTATTATTTTATTATTTCCCTTCTACGTGACTTTACCGAAAGAACCAAGAAGATGAATCCCTGCAGTCACGAAAGCTTTAAATCGAAATCATACTTCCTGTGACATCACATTTCTACATCAGTCCGAAAAATAAACCTCAACACATTGGTCCAATAACACTGTGGCCTTAAAAGATAAAATGAAAAGAAAATTATTTTATGAACTAGGGCCCTTTGCACGAAAAGTCGCCCATTATATATTTATTAAATTTTAAGCCATAGTGGTATTGAATATTAACAAATGCATTGGGTTAATAGAAAATGTAATTAGCCCCAAAATTTGTTTACTTTTTTTTCGGATTTATCTGTAAATCTGGACAACGCTAACCCAAATTTATGTACTGGCAACAACCCCGCATACCTCTCTCCTAGAAGTGGCAGCATAGTATAGTACAACCGAGCATTATCACGTGGGTTCTTACTTTTACAAATGTGAAAAAATATATATATACATATATCAGTGATCAAATCACACGGTGCAGGTAATGGGTTTCCTCCCTTGCTAATGATAACGCTCTGAAATCTCACCGAACCACACGGTACGGGGGGCATGGAGCGGATGGGGTGGGTGGTGCAAAATTATATCGGTTATAAAAAAAAAATTCAGTTCCGCGGTATATACATTCGCACGGAGAGAGAGGAGAAAAAGCGAGAGAGAGAGAGCGTGCGAGCGAGAAAGAGAGAGAGATCATTCTTCGCAAAAAAAAAATGTCTCGACAACAGGGCGATAGCGTGCACGCCCGTGCGCCGCCACACTTTGTCACGCGAAAAGTGAATGATTTTTTATCTCCATCAGTAAATGTTTTTTTTTTATGAGCAATGTGCCAAACGTTCTTTCCGCGGCGGAGTTAAAACGCGCACTTTAAATAATGCCGTTCTCACTGCAACGTAAAGGCATTCAATTTTTGTTTTACTATCTATTGCTCAATGATAAAATGGCGCTATCTCGCAAAGTCAGTTCCAATATTAGGGGACGTTTTATTTTTTTTTCGTGAGACATACGGCGACTGCTGCTGCTGCTGCTGCTGAACAGTCAGCGCACTTCGGCTAGCAAATTAAGAGGTCGCTGGGTTAGATTTATATCTCCAGGCGTGGAAGTTCAAGCGACAGCGCAAGTTTATTCAATGGCTCCCCACAGCCCCTTCTCCCCTCCCCCGACCATTGCCTCTGTCCACTCAACCACCCCCTCCGACCCCCCCCCCCCCTCGTCTCTCTGTCCAGCTACGTCGAATTAGCGAGGTGGTGTGCGGTGGGGTAAAGTGTGGGTACTACCAGCTCTTCCGAGACACTCATGGCGAGCGTGGAAGAGGAGGCCAAATGTCGCTCTGTCGCGAGAGGGCTCCGACTACTTTGGGATGCGTGGCCAACGCCTTTGAGGAGCATTCTCTAAGACTTTTGAAAAACTCAGCACCTCCGATTTGCACGGACGGCCACGTACGTCTGCGAAAGAAGTTCCACATACACACATATAAACAGACACACAAACATATGCACGTACATAAATACACACGTACAAACATACACACATACACATATACACAGATACACAGATACACACATACACACATACACAGATACACACATAGGCAATACACAGATACAAACATCTACCCCTTGAAAGGTGCTCGCGAACACCACTTGCCCCAACAATTTCTGAAAGTCTTCAACGGGGGTGACATCCTCCGTTTTGTGTGTGTGTGCGTTGGTACGCATGCATATTTGGGTGTTTTTTTAAAACGTTAAGAAAGATCGTATCGGACAAACGAACTTATGGAACAATATATACAATATATACAACATAGCCTCGCGGATTCTCAAGAATCGTTTGCAAGAGAGTCGTGCTGAGATGTTTGACCAATCAATCCCATCAACGCTCATTTCAAATATAGACATCTCATCTAGTGCTACGTCCTTCTGGGAGTTGTGTTTTTCAGCTGCCGCTCTGCTCTTGACGCAACCCAAACCGCGGTGTCAGCTTCTACATTCGCCGCCTCATCGGCAGACCCCGGCTCCCTCGACAAGATTCACCCCAAACACTTGCGACATCTCCCCGTGCCGTCGGTCAGTCGGCCGAAGCCAACGACCTTTTGGTCTGCGCTCGAAAAGGACGCGGGTAGCACCTCCACCCGCCGCCTCCACATCCATCGCGCGCAATTCCACGTTACTATGGCCGTTCAGACGGTCCATCCCGCATGCAAAGGGCGCCGTCGTGCGGGACACGGAGAGCCGATTGCTTGTCCCGGAGCGGACTCGCGAGCGACGATGGCTGGAGTTTTTTTTTTGCCAGGCCAACAAGATACATACTTTCCATTGAAGTGTGATGGATTAGAGGTTACTATAGCAGCCCTAATGCTCAATTGAATCTAATGATAAAGCGCCGTCTTAATTCTCTAAAGGGCTCCCCGATGTCGAGTCGACGTGGCTAGCCGCATGGCACTGTGAGCGTCCCCCATTGTGTGCCCATTGTCCCCTGAGCGGGTTTCCTTGCCACCCGCCCAGCCCCACCACCAGCCTGCCAGCCTGCCCCGCCAGCCAGCCAGCCAGGCAGGCAGGGCCCGGCCAGAACCGCTGTGCCGTGCACTGATAACTCTCTTCCCGCGTGGAAATAACCTTGTGTCTCCCGTCTCTCCGGGTGTAAAAAAAACTAAATTTGTATCAATTCTTGTTTTCCTCTCTGCGCTGCCAATCAGCCACACGCATGTCCTGCTGGGAGTGCGTAGGGGCACCGCGGTGGTGAGATGTTAATTACCTCGCCTGGTATGCAGGAGGTCGTGTGTTTAACCCTGACGCCTGCTGTATATTTGGAATTTGTGTGTTGTCTCCGCGGTGGCGTGAATTTTTCTTCGGGTTCTCCGTGGTTTGTCCCCTCCACACTTAGAAACGTGTGCTTCGAGAATTCGGCTGCTATACATTTCCACGTAAAAAGCCAATTTGTTGAGCCATCGTTTGTGGCCAGCTCGCTTCTGACAAAGAGCTATGTAGCTCAGTGGGCCTTACCTGGTTAAAAAATAAGTGTATGAGTTTAAAAATAAAACTGTAGCAGTATCGATTTCAAGTTGAGCAAAACACGAACTCTGGACTGGTTTCCACACTCATCAGCAGCGTCAGGCAACTCGCTTGAATCGATGCTGGCGAACCACCAGATATCCAAGGCAAGAACCATCGCTCTCTCTTTACGATATGGGTCCTAGATCGGTGCCACATTGCACAGTGATACACAACTCAAAGTCATCATGAACGTCGTTGTCGAGAATGTAACGAACAAAAGAAATGGGCAGACAAATGTCTTCTTCACATATCTGTCCCTTCAAACACAAACCAAACACATTGTTTTACACATCCGCATCAGCCGCACGGCCTTATTTTCTGAAAGTGCGTAATGAGTAATGGTGATTTATTATTATATTATTTTATTTTATTTCCTTTATTACTTTTAGAAACTTTTAATTTTATTTTTTACCTACGTGACTTTACCGAAAACAACCTAAGAGTATGAATCCTTGCAGTCACGAAAGCTTCAAATCTAGAAATACGTAATGAGTGATGGGAATTTCACATTCCTGCGACGAGGGCTAGTCTTTCCACAGGAGAACCGCCGTTAGCATCCCCACAACGTGGTACCTTTTTTTATCGACCGTGGAGGTGCGATGATGATGGTCTCAGTCAACCTCCACAATTGCGAACCGGGCATGAAACTCGATGATACAAAAAAAAGATTAGCTGTGCAGCATAGAGGTATAATTTCTCTCAAATATCGGCACTTTTTGTGAACTTTTTTGCCGGTTGCCAAACGGTTGATTTGGTGTGGCAACCTCCGCTGCTGTCGTGCTGGTTAATTTGTTGTTTGCTGTTTACCCTCAGTTGTGGATTTAGATCAGCCATTGCGAGTAGAGTCATAAGCAGTAGCAGAATAATAATTATATTCAGTATAATCATCATTATTGTTAAAATCATCAGGAAATGTATCAGCAGCAGCATTTGTATTGTCAGCAGCAGCAGCAGCAGAATAATTGTCGTTATTACCATCAGCGACTACAGTTGAATAATCATCATCAGCAGCAAAAGGGCATCATCATCATCATCGTTACCACCAGCCATGATGTATCCACTGCTAGATGAAAGCCTCTTCTCTACGGTTAGAGCCTCGTATTGAGCTTTGCGTCTGTATGTACATGACGTAAGGACTGATTTAACACATTGTTTCGTGCCCAACGGTAATACTTGTGATTATTGCTTCATGTAAGTGACAATGGTGATACATATTTTTGATGATGATGATAATTGTATTTATAATTACGCTGATGGCGAAGACGATGATGATGGTAGATTATGATGATTGCAATGACGATGATTGCAATGATGAATTATTGATCATCGTGACAATTTTCGTGAACACATTAATGTATGATAGATTGATGATGATGACGATAATGATGATTAAGATGATGAATGATTGACGCTTATTCGATAATGATTATCATGATAATGGAAATGCTATTGGTGA
>NC_136148.1:4991400-5031400 GCF_965212315.1 Lampetra planeri | reverse complement strand
ACTTAATCGATTAAATAAAAACCGGCCATGATCTTTCCACTGCTGGATGGAGGCTTTCGTGAAGCCATCGCCCGTCTCTTGTGGTCACGCGATTTAACGATCCAATTACCGCTTTGCGCACGGATCAATTTCGTCGCTCCATCTCTCTTTTGGGAGCACTCTCTACTCTAGCCGCTGCTGTTCCGTCGTTACACGTGTGATTTCGAATATTTTTCTTCTATACGCGTGGCGATTTAAATGTTATTTTATTTCGATTTAAAGCATTCGTGACTGCAGGGATTCATCTTCTTGGTTCTTTCGGTAAAGTCACGTAGAAGGGAAATAATAAAATAATAAAAATTAAACATAATAAAATAATTCTCACGACGTTTCGGCCACAACGCAAGCAGCCGTCCTCAGGTGAAGACCAGGTCTGTCGGGGAGACAGCGTCTGACGACAGACCTGGTCTTCACCTGAGGACGGCTGCTTGCGTTGTGGCCGAAACGTCGTGAGAATTATTTTATTATGTTTAATTTGTATTATTTTATTATTTCCCTTCTACGTGACTTTACCGAAAGAACCAAGAAGATGTTATTTAATATTATTGTCGCGCACTCGTCTTGCCAGGCCAGGTAAGAACAGCTTCATAAGCAGCGTGGACAACAGGTCCTGGGACCACCTGAGTCCACCTGAGTCCACCAGAATCCACCTTCGAGTCCAGTCAAGGGGCCACTCGTCAACAATTTGTGAGGCCTTCATGTCACCCTTTCTCTCTATCCTCATCTCCCATGACTCTCTGCTCCTGCTTCTCCGTTCCTTTTCCATCCGTTTCATCTCACCTCCCATTCGTTGCCTTCCCATTCATTTTGCTCTTGTGCACGTGTGTATACTGAACTTCGTTTCGCACCGTACGTCACCAATCGCGCTAATCGGACGTGCGTGGCTGGGGGAAGGACAACAAACTAAAACTGCTTTTCCCATCCAATGGACACTCGAGTGTGTACTTGGCAATTTGAGCTTAAACGCTCTATGGAATAATGGTAGGTTTTTACCCTTTTAACTGGTACAAAACTGACACCTTTATTCAAGGCATCATGTTTGCAATGACCACAACACAAGTAGTCAATAAAGCAAACAAAAAGAAGCAACTCTGATAAGGATAATAATATGCACTGTCCTTGAAGTTGATTGGCCCACACCCGAGACGGCTTTCTTTAGAGCCTAGTCCCCATTGGTGGAGGGCCAGATGACACCAGAAGGCGTACAACTAAAAAAACAGTGCAATATCAGAGTATTGAGAGTTCGGGGTAAACATTTACACTATGAGATCTCTTTTACCAGTGGCAAAATATAATGGTAGGTTTTTACCCTTTTAACTGGCTCTATGGAATCTCAGCTTAGGACAGACTACATTACGCAGACCATACAAGTCACCGAACTTGGAGCGAATTACAAGTGAATGAGGTCAATTGAATTCCGACGCGGTTCCAAAAAAACACCGGGCGAAAAATCATTTGCTTAGCAAATGTTCAAGCAAGCACGCGATGTTTTGACTATGTATTCACTTGAATGTGTTTGATGCGGCGAGTCCTCGTTCACCGCGGTAGTAGAAGCAGCGGGACAAGCCGCTGAGTTCATGCCGCCGGGTCACCGTGTTGCTCTGCGTACCGTATCACTGCACCACTCAGGCACGCAGCTCATGAAAGTAGTTGGCCGTCGACAGCACAGAGAGCGCGTTATAACGGCCGCGAGGCCCTCGTTATAACGGTGCGCGTCCAGCGATATAACGGCCGGGAGATGTCCCACGTTCTCGGTTGATCAGGATCCGCTCCTCCTCTTCTTCCCTAGTGGGCATCTGTGCAAAAAGAAGAGCTTCATTGCTCATCATCGGTTCCCGCAGGCTACACGAAACATTCTAATTATGATTACTTGCATCACATCTACGACTAGCACGGTTGGCTACGTGCGGTGGCGAAAGATATTCAACATACGTATCATATATCTCTGCCTCTATACTACGACTCTGCGTGCGCATCCAATGGCAGCTTGACACGTGGGTTGTCGCAGCCAACGTCACAATTCCTTAATTCATTTGGGGGGGGGGGGGGGGGTTTAGGCCGCGTAACCACGTGATCAAGCCTGTGCATCATCGAGACCCACTCCATCCCGCCGGCACGGCCTACCTACGACGAGTGCTGTTTGTTGCCAGCCGCTGGACGTTTCTTAAGCGAACGGCGCTCGCGGGAAGACAGCCCAAGCGAGCTTAATGCGAAACGACGCCAGCATGGGCACTCGCAGGCGCTAAAAGAGCAAACGGCCAATTGATTCTATTGATTGCTGGTTAAGCAGTTGTGCGTCTTAATGTGTGTGTGTCTTTGTTGTGTGTGTGGGGGGGAGCGGCAGTGTAGCGGTTAGCGCGCTGCGCAACGAACCTGGTGACACGGGTTCGATTTCGGCTCACGGCGAAGACCAGTGACGATTATCTGAATCGGTCCTGGGCCTCCTCTAAGTCGACTCAGCCTCAAATGAGTACCTGGCGTGGTGTGTAAACATCGCCACTGGGAGACAAAGGCGCCTGGGATTGGTGTTAGGAGACACCCACCCTCGCGTGCAGTGCCCGCATTCATAGGTGCTTCACGCTAACAGCACTTGCCCGAATAACCTGTTAAAGGCTACATGGGGGATCTTTGTCTCTTTTTGCGTGTGCCTGTCAGCTCACTGTACTGTGAATCAGCGGTTAGCACACTGGCTAGCGCACTGCGCTACGAATCCAGCGACCCAAGTTACGAATCCCGCTCACAGCCACCAACATCGGTGACGAACATCTGAACCTGTCCTGGGCCTCCCCTAGGTCGACTGAGCCATAAATGAGTACCTGCTGCGATGCGGTGCACATTAGCGCCGGGAAGACAAAGGCGGCCGGGCGTGGTGCCGGTCACCCATCATCCCCTTGTGCGCGATACCGGCCTTCATAGGCGCTTCTCGCTAACAACACTTGCCCCGAGAGCCTGTTAAGGCTACAGGGGGGATCTTTGTCTGTGTGAGAGGACTGCGTAGCGCGCGTGAGCGCGTGTGGGTTTAAAACCAAAAATCCTTGCTGCTGACCTTCCCGGCGAAAATTCGCTCTTATCTGAGCGAGGCACCATTGGAGCACAATTTTGATTGCCATCTTTTTATTTTTTTTGTTGTTGTTTCTTTATTTAATTTTTCCCTGCCGTCTCTCCCCCCCCCCTCCCTTTTTTTAACCCTCTCTGCCACGTTATTTATTCATGCTTCTATCGTAACCCTTCTACTCTTTGGGTGTGAGTCTATGGGTCTCTGTGTGAGTCTATGAGTCTCTGTGTGAGTCTATGGGTCTCTGTGTGAGTCTATGTGTCTCTGTGTTAGTCTATGGGTCTCTGTGTGAGTCTATGGGTCTCTGTGTGAGTCTATGGGTCTCTGTGTGAGTCTATGTGTCTCTGTGTTAGTCTATGGGTCTCTGTGTGAGTCTATGGGTCTCTGTGTGAGTCTATGGGTCTCTGTGTGAGTCTATGTGTCTCTGTGTTAGTCTATGGGTCTCTGTGTGAGTCTATGGGTCTCTGTGTGAGTCTATGGGTCTCTGTGTTAGTCTATGGGTCTCTGTGTGAGTCTATGGGTCTCTGTGTGAGTCTATGGGTCTCTGTGTGAGTCTATGGGTCTCTGTGTGAATCTATGGGTCTCTGTGTGAGTCTATGTGTCTCTGTGTGAGTCTATGGGTCTCTGTGTGAGTCTATGGGTCTCTGTGTGAGTCTATAGGTGTCCGTGTGAGTCTATGGGTCTCTGTGTGAGTCTATAGGTGTCCGTGTGAGTCTATGGGTCTCTGTGTGAGTCTATGGGTCTCTGTGTGAGTCTATAGGTGTCCGTGTGAGTCCATGGGTCTCTGTGTGAGTCTGTGGGTCTCTGTGTGAGTCTATGGGTCTCTGTGTGAGTCTATGGGTTCATGTGTGAGTCTATGGGTCTCTGTGTGAGTCTATGGATCACTGTGTGAGTCTATGGGTCTCTGTGTGAGTCTATGGGTCTCTGTGTGAGTCTATGGGTCTCTGTGTGAGTCAATGGGTGTCCGTGTGCGTCTATGGGTCTCCACGTGAGTCTATCGGTCTCCTTATGAGTCTATTGGTCTCTGGTTGAGTCTATGGGTTCATGTGTGAGTCTATGGGTCTCCACGTGATTCTATGGATCTCCACGTGAGTCTTTGGATCTCTGTGTGAGCCTATAGGTCTCTGTGTAAGTCAATGGGTCTCTGTCTGAGTATTTGGGTCTCTGTAAGTAAATGGGTCTTCGGTGAGTATATGGGTCTCTATGTGAGTCTTTGGGTCTCTGTATAAATCTATGGGTCTCTGTATAAATCTATGGGTCTCCACGTGATTCTGTGGATCTCCACGTAATTCTTTGGATCTCTATGTGAGTCTATGGGTCTCTATGTGAGTATATGGGCCTCCATGTTAGTATATGGGTCAATATTTTAGTCTATTGGCCTCTTTGTGAGCATATGGGTGTTTCTGTGAGTCTGTGGGTCTCCCTGTGAGTCTATGGGTCTCCGTGTGAGTCTATGGGTCTCCACGTGAGTCTATGGGTCTCAGTGTGAGCCTGTGGGTCTCTATGTAATTCTGCGGGTTATTATGTGAGTCTTTTGATATTTAATTTCCAAAGCCCATTCTAAAATCATCTTCGTCGTCTCATTGACGTCATCTGAACGTATCTGCAATTCCGTACGACGGCTGTAACTTCATCGTCTTGGTTCTTTCGGTAAAGTCATGTAGAAGGGAAATAATAAAATTATAAAAATAAGACATAATAAAATACATTTCTCACGAAGTTTCGGCCACAACGCAAGCAGCCGTCCTCAGGTGAAGAACAGGTCTGTCGGAAAGACAGCGTCTGAATGAACACCACCATGCTTGGCAGCGTATATTTAAGCAGGGCTGTAACTTCCTCATTGTCGGAGCTTTCTTCACCACTGCGTTTACTTCCCCGCCGCTCGCCGGAGCGTTTCGAGTTGTGGCCAGAGCCGCAGCGATATAGCCATCGTGGATGTGGTGTGCCGGAAACCGCGGAAAATATTTTCCCAGACCCCGTTGAAAACGAACCACGGGAGAAATTGCGGCCGCGGCGGTGAAACGACAGAGCGAGTTTCTTTCGTTTTTTTTTATTAGACAAAGTGTTTTGCTTTATTTATTAACGAAACGATTCAGGTACACAACGCAGAGGATATGAAACGGGGGTTGTCACCGGCACAACCCACACATTACGGACGACAGCGCAATGGAAACCTGTCTGTCTATGCCGCGAGTTTTCACAAACCCGTGGTGTCTTCCTAAGTTATGATACTCATCTAGAAAAATAAGAAAGAGGGGGGGGGGGGCAGGGGAGGGAAAGGTGTCTAAATGCCCTCATGAATGCTCTTCCAATGTTTGGTGATGCGCTTCCTCCCAGCTTCTAAGTTTTGCCCTTAGATGCACAGAGCGAGTTTATTAAATACCCCCCCCCCCCCGCCCCCTTCTCTTCCCAGCCCCCCACTGCAACCGCCTCCAAACTTATATATATAACACACATTTGTGACTTGCTTAACGTTTCTCTATTTTGCACTCAAATCATGATGTTGCATTGTTTGTTGTTGTAGCTTGCCTCTTGATTTTCTTCTTTCTGATGTGGATTGCAGAGCAACGGCTACAATGTCACATTCAGGTGGTCAAGCGCAGGTGATGACAGCGTGAGGAGCAGCAGCGGAGTGTACCACCACCACCATCATCATCGCTGCTGCGACGTCTCCTTCGTAGCCGTGGAGCGGGGCAATGCGTCGTCACGCGTTGTACGGACCCGTTCTGGACGACCACAGTCGCATCACTACTACAGGAGAGTTTTAAAATTTCCATTCGTGCATCGGCTTTCATCCGCATCTACTGCCGTGGTTTGTGCAGTGGCATGCGGTTTAGGGTGGACCTTGAGCCTCGTGTAGGATCAAACCCGGGGGATCTTCTGCGTTCGCTCTTTCACATTTTATCTACAAAATTTATCTACAAAATTACACCTTGCCATACTTGCAACATGTTACCCTATTTGTATTTTTGTATTTTAGGATTGTATATTACGGCTAGTTTACACTTTATATTGTATACTTATTCAAAATTTTACATGCTTTAGCTCCTGAGTATTAGTTAGACTTTGTAATTTTAGTATAGTTAGACTGTATATCACTTATTTAAGTTTTAAGATTCCTACATGTTGAATGTATGCACCTTCCTGCCATAGTAAATTCCTTGTTTGTGCAAACTTTCATGGCGAATAAAACCCTTTCTGATTCTGATTCTGAGATGTTTGTGAGTTCGTTTGAACTCCACTCAGCTGCCGAGGCTTCATCGGGAGTTGAACTCGCTGGGAACTTGCTGAGCCGCCCCCACTGGACATCTGTACAAAATATAGCTTCATAGCTCATCGGATTCCTCCAGTATAAATACAATATACTGAATGTGATCTGCCCAGCAGTGCAAACTAATTGCACTACAGCTCGTCTATCGGCAGGTGGACTGTGGTGGCGTAAAGTGTGGGTACTCCTACCTTTTCCCAAGACGTGTGGTGAGCGTGGAAGAGTAGGCCAAATACCCTTCACAACAGTGGCTCTCTAGAGCTTGGGCTGATGCCCCAGTGCTGACTGAGAGGGCTGAGCAAAAGGCTTCATTGCGAGCGTGGAAGAGTAGGCCAAATGCTATCTCTGTTAAATCTTGATTTGAGGCTTTCGAGACTGCAGGAATTCATACTCTTTGGTTCTTTCGGTAAAGTCACGTGGATGGAAAATAAAAATAAAGATGTATTTCTTCCATCTAGGTGACGTTACCGAAAGAACGGACGAGTGCTATCTCTTATTCTTTGGTTCTTTCGGTAAAGTCACGTATAAAGATAAAATAATAAATTAAATAATAGCATACGACGTTTCGATTGCAACACAAGCAATCGTCATCAGGTATAAGGCCACCCCACAGAGACGATCCCTCTCTCTGTACCTGTGTTACTCTCTCTCTATGCATCTTGGTGATATCTGTCTGCTTATATGTCTGTCTATAGTTTTCTGGTTAGATTTTTTGTTGCTATTTCATTTATACCTGATGATGATTGCTTGTGTTGCAATCGAAACGTCGTATGCTATTATTTAATTTATTATTTTATCTTTATACGTGACTTCACCGAAAGAACCAAAGAATAATTCCTGCAGTCACGAAAGCTCCAAAATTAAGATTGAGTGCTATCTCTGTTGTAGTTGAGGCCCCTTCTGCCAGCAATGGAGAGTGAGTAAGCAGTTGCAGGGCCGCGCCTTTACCTTGACTTTGTTTTCTTTAGAGACGCTCTAGGGAATAAAGCATCGGCTTTCCGTGCTGTTGAGTTAATAAGAGTTTTCTGAAAACCCTGTGCCCACGTTTGAGCTCGGTACGACCTTCGTGACCTGGAAAATGAAGTCTTTGCACCTTTAGACCTCGCAAGGGGAAGACGCTCCCGTTGCGATGCACTCCCGAATAAACTTTTTGCACAAATATGTCTGCGGCGGTAGAGATATATATTGTTTTCATATAAATAGTATCGAGCAAGAGACTGCGAGTAATTTATAGTTCTGGAGAAGCAATGCGGTTGTTTCGAATACTGCTTTTTAAATAACAAGCGATTGAGCAAACACAAATATATTGGTGAACGTTCAACATAATAACATGATGATTGTTATACACCAACAGATGTAATGAAATTGTGAAATCTCAATAAAAAGACTGGATTTGGAATCTTAATTAAGTGGTCTGCAAAGCTTTGAGTTATGAATGCCATTATCAGAGCAACTGACATGTCTGGTTTGTATTTCCTCACTAGCCAAGGAACGGATCGCCTCCGCGAGCAGTGACGCTGGCGGGCACTTGCAGGGCTGCTCCTTTACCTTGGCGATCGGCAGCCCCGTCGGTGCATCAGCCGAGACCAGCCCGAGTTCAATCCCTGACGAGGGTCAACTCTCGCAATCGTCACCGTCATCATCATCATCATGGGAACCCCGCCGTCATGGTGGTGATGATGATAATAAAATGGGGTCTGGGTTTGACTTACTATCATCATCATGACACTATCATCATCGTCGTCATCGTCGTCGCCACCTCCGATTACGTACGGTGAGAAAGAAGTTCAACACACAACCACCGTCACAGTTAACGAGCAACTTTGGCACGTGGTTGAAACCGTTGGACCAACGTTGAACCAACGTTAGCTCAACGTTCCATGTTTACGTGGGTCTGCCTTTAGGTCTACTCCTTGTCCATTGAGAGTATTTGGCTGCAATGCATTTCCACACGATGACGACAACCCGCTTCTTTGAGCTATCATTTGTGGCCACGTCGCTTCTGAAAGAAGAGCCACGTCGCTCAGTTGGTGGTGAAAAAATAAATAGTTGGCGAGTTATGTACGTGTGCTGAACTTCTTTCGCACCGTACGTAGCCAGCCGCGCTCATCGGAGAGGCGGGAGCGCGGGGGAAGGGTGCAAAATGGGAGGCGCGCATCGACCAGGCGACATGCCTGTTCGAGGAGGACTCCAACGTCTGGCCTTCCCTCCTTGCCCGCTGACCGACCTCTGGGTGCCCCCGTGTCTCCGCGGTGACCCTGACCTCCAAGTGAGCTCGCGACCGCCGTCCACGCCAAAAAGGAACGCGCACCGCTGCTGATGGTGCCGCCGTTGCTTGCGTCGCAAGACGCGCGCGCGCACACAAACGCACGCGTGGAATCTCTCGGTCTCTCTCTCGCGCGCGCGCTCGCTCGCGGGGTTAACGGGGAATCTCTCCTCCCGCGTGGCGCGGACGCTCACAGTTTTAAATGCGCGCATGCCCGCAGGTCAGCGTGCGGACAGATAATGTGTTTTTTTTTGTTTTGTTTAATATTGCCTGTTCGCTCCAAAACAAAATGGCTTTGGCGAAACGTCTGAATAATTCGAGATTCAAATCGGCACGACGGTCTGTGGGCCTGCTGCTGCTTCTTTGCTCGTATGCGTTTTATTTTTTATTAAAGTCTTATCGTGCATCGAAGAGGCTGAGATCACTTTGGCTAGCGAGTGCAAAGGACACTCGATTCATAAACACAGATGTACGCAAAGGCAAGGCCAGATATTTCAGTCCGTTATTAAAACATTGGATGGGGCGCGTGCGTGCGTGTGTGTGTGCGTGTTGTCTTTGTGCGGGGAGTGGTGGTGTAGCGGTTAGCGCGCTGCGCTGCAAACCCGGTCACCGGTGTTCGATTCCTGCTCGTGGCCACCAACATTAGTGATTTAAAAAAAAAAATCAGGAACCGGTCCTAGATCTCCCCCCTCACCCCACAACATTTATAAATACTCGAATTGTAATCGAATTGTAAATGTTGTGGGTTTTACTCTCCAACACAAAACCGGTGGTGCTGAACTTGTAACGAATTCAAGATTTGAAGCTTTCGTGATTGCAAGGATTCATATTCGTAGGTTTTTTTCGGTAAACTCACGTAGGTAAAAAAATAAAATTAAAATTAAAAAAGTAAAATAAAAATAATTTTACTTTATTAATTTTAATTTAAAAATGTTTACCTACGTGACTTTACCGGAAAAAACCTAAGAATATAAATATTAACGAATTGGCATTTTTTTTTTTCACTTGACAAGCCTGACTAATTTGCCGTGTCGGGTGGTGGCGAGTTGAACGACGCATTTTTTTATTTACGCGATCTAACCCGAAAACCCTCTATTGCGTATAATATTGGCCACGAAAGGCCCCCTGCGTGTTGAACAACACCGCAGAGGAAGTCCATGCTGCAACGCACGGTGGTACACCGCCCGCCACGAAAGTTCCACGTGGTGATTCCAGCAGCGTATGAACGCACACGTTGGCTAACATTTAAGTACACGTGAAGACAGACGAAAATATTTTTTTGGTTTTCGTTTCTTTTTTTTTCACGCGAAAGCGATTAAGTAATTTTCGGGGATTGTGAGGGATCGAATAGTCCAGCAGCGGATTGACCACGACCGATTGATGATGATAATGAGTATTATTATACCTAGATTTGAAGTTTTCGTGACTGCAAGGATCCATACTCTTTGTGTTTGTCGGTAAAGTCACGTAGGTTATACCCCCCCCCCACGGGCCATCCTGGCTCCTCCCCCCTCCCCTTACCCAGTATATAAGGTCGCGTCTCTTAGAGCTCTCTCCACTTGATACAGTCATTTTGCTGTGACGGTTCCACCTGAAGACGGAAGCTTGCGTTGCCTCCGAAACGTCGTGATTTGAAGCTTTCGTGACTGCAAGGATTCATATTCTTAGGTTTTTTCGGTAAAGTCACGTAGATAAAAAATAAAAATTAATAAAAGTAAAATAAAAAATAAAATAAAAATCACGACGTTTCGGAGGCAACACAAGCTTCCGTCTTCACCTGTTGCCTCCGAAACGTCGTGATTTTTATTTTATTTTATTTTTTATTTTACTTTTATTAATTTTTATTTTTTATCTACGTGACTTTACCGAAAAAACCTAAGAATCTGAATCCTTGCAGCCACGAAAGCTTCAAATCTAGAATTCCTTTTCTTTAACCTACGTGACGAGTATTATCATACCTTCAAGAGTGCTGTCCGTTGCTGACCGCTTGGCCATTTGTCGGGCAGATGCCCCAGCAATTGCGATTTCTAAAAAACAAACCAAACCTTTGCCCAAGCCATTAGCAACATCAAGAGGAACTCCCTCAATTGCCACGCGACCTCCCCACCCTCTCCCACCCCAACCCACCCCCTCCCTTCCTCGCCAATGCCTAATTTGTTTAATTGCACACAGAAATCTGCCCTCCTCCGTTTTTTTTCTCTCTTCTTACAAGGCCACGTTAGAAGGCAAGGCCTTGGAAACATGCGAAGATAATTAGCGCGCACGCTAATTAAATCGCAGGGGCTGGGTATGATTATAATTTGAGGCGTAACGTTGCCCAGTCCGCGTTTGTAATTTAATAAGAAGCTTCCTCTCTATCCTCTCTCCTCTCTCTCTCTCTCTCCTGACTCTCTTTTTTTTACGATCAGAGGAAACAAGAAGATGCTCGGTGTAGTCGGCACTTTGCTTCGTTCATCATTTCGTTTTTTTTAATGCTTTGCTTTATGTAACCCCCCCCCCCCCTTTTAAATGAAAGATTTAACAAAAGATGTCTCGCTCTGCTCACTTTACACCTTCCCTCCCTCTCGACCCCCCTCTCTGCCCCTCTCTCTACCCCCTCCCCCGACATTGAAAACGATTTTAAAGTCAGTGCTGAGTAGAGGTGGGAGGTGAAGGGTAGGAAGAGGAGAGGGGGGGGGGAGATGGGGGGGGGGGATTGAGGGGGGGTTGCCTTTGGTAGGCACCAAGCCTCACAAAGTCATTACCTCAAACTTGTGGAAGCCACTTTTTGAAATCGTCACCATCACAATGATTATAATAATCAAGTTAAAGGCGCAGCCCTGCAATTAATTGCACTTTCCACTGTTGGCGGAATTGCCCCCACGACGACGGAGCTGGTATTTGGCCTACTCTTCCACACTAGCTATGAAACCTTCACCACTCGGCCGCACCTGATCATAAGTCTCAGGCAGCCTGTGCAGCAAGTATCCTGCAATAAAGTTCAACGCAGCACCACCGGTGCCAGATCCTCGGTTACAAATCAACGCCCTGCTGCCACCCGACGCGCCGAGATGTCGATTCCCGGACTGCCCCGGGGTCAAACGTGGACAGGTGGCGACCCCATTCCAGAGCTGGTCAGACGCCTCGGAAGAGGTGTGAGTAATCGCACGTTAACCCCACCACAGCACACGTGACCTACAACTTAAAACTATAAACTATGTTTTTTTTTTATTCACCAGGTAAGGCCCAGTACCTGGCTCGTCATGTGGCTTATTATCCACGATACTACGGAGATGACACACAAATTACAAATATACAACGAGCATCAGGGTCAGGATCGAACCCACGTCCTCCTGCATACCAGGCGAGGTAGTTAACATATCTGAGCCACCGTGGCGATGGTGCCGATTGACTGAACGTGGTGAACCCACGTTAATAATCTCAAAACCGTTACACATTGTTATTCTTGGAAATGTTTATTACAAGTCGCGTGCTTAAACCGAAGAAATATATTGTTCCGGTTAATTTCGACATCCACGTGATTGCCTCTACATTACAGGAGTTGCATATATTTACAACAGTGGGCGGAGTTTGAGTAATTTTGATTGGCGTGGCTCTGCTATCCACTGCGTGGAGCATTAACAGACTCAATTTTCTTAAACATTATTTACACCTATAATACAGGTTTTTTTGGGATAAATTGTGTAAATATATAAATGCGTCGTTAACCCCGCCACATTCATACCTATATTAGTGTTTTTGGGCTAGAGGTCCGCGGAAAAAGGTAATATTTTTGGATTATCCGCGATTTTGAATTATCCGCGGTCGACCTCCCTGTCATTAGCGCGGATAATCGAGAGTCTACTTTATATATATAATTATATTTTTAGAAAACATAAAACGTCCACATACAATCGCATTGGACGCTCGGGTCGATTGTTCTGGGCAGCAGCCGGTGCCTACACAGCAACTCGGTGTGTGAAGCTCCCCACGTGGTAGGGTTTGAGTGTTCCTCCTCTGCAATGTGTTCGCTGTTTTTTCCTTCTTTCTCCTTTCTCCGGCAACTGTGGTCTCCTGTTACTGAAAGTTTTGTTTCAGCTAAAGCACGATTGAGGTTTGATACATTTCTTTTTAGGAGAGGGGGGGGGTATGGTGGAGGGTGTGGAGGGATGAGGCCATGTGGTGGTAGTTTCATGGCAAAGTTATTGTCATTAGCCCCTCCACCACCACCACCAGCACCACACAGACAAAATTGGTCACGTTCACAAAAGATGTCATACGCGCCGATGTATCAATACAATTCCCATTCTCATCATTGGCAGCGTCCAAGGAGACCAGATCAGCTGTTAGACGCCTCTAACCCTGGCCGCGTTCTGGAGTCGAACTCAGGTTCACGAGTGCGCCTCTCCCCCCGCGCAGTATAGTAACAGTGGCAATTATTTCCCCAGGAGAATCTCACACGATGTATGTGTGTACGTTGAACTTCTTTCGCGCCGTACGTAGCCAACAGTGCTTGTCGGATGTGCGGGGAAAGTAGAACAGACTAAACACAAAAAGCAGTTCGAAAGAAATGAGTTTTCGATCCAGATTTAAAAGTGCACAGCTCCCAGTGGCTACCAAATATCGATAGCCACGGCCGGGAATCGAACTCATATCGTAGAGTGTTCTAACCACCGCACTGCCACCACCACCACACCGTGACGCGTTGGCGAGATGTTAACTCCCTCCCCTGGTATTCAGGAGGTCGTGGGTTTGATCCCGACCCTGACGCCTGCTGTATATTTGGAGTTTGCGGTGTCTCCCTCTCTCATCATCATCACGGTGGCTAGGAAATGTTAACTACCTCGCCTGGTATACAGGAGGTCGTGGGTTCGATCCCGACCCTGACGCCTGCTGTATATTTGGAGTTTGCGGTGTCTCTCTCTCGCATCATCATCACGGTGGCTAGGAGATGTTAACTACCTCGCCTGGTGTACAGGAGGTCGTGGGTTCGATCCCGACCCTGACGCCAGCTGTATATTTGGAGTTTGCGGTGTCTCCCTCTCTCATCATCATCACGCTGGCTAGGAAATGTTAACTACCTCGCCTGGTATACAGGAGGTCGTGGGTTCGATCCCGACCCTGACGCCAGCTGTATATTTGGAGTTTGCGGTGTCTCCCTCTCTCATCATCATCACGGTGGCTAGGAAATGTTAACTACCTCGCCTGGTATACAGGAGGTCGTGGGTTCGATCCCTGCTGCTCTATATTTGGAGTTTGCGGTGTCTCTCTCCCCGTGGTCCCGTGGATTTTTCTCCAGGTCCTCCGCTTCTTCCCCCCAGATGAGAGTATTTGGCTGTGAGAAATTTGCACATGATGATAATAAGCCACTTCTTTGGGCTATCATTTGTCGTGTGGCCGCTTCTGAAAAAAGAGCCACACAACTCAGTGCGCCTCACCTGGTAAACAAAAAAAAATCGCTTATTTGGTTGTTGGAAATTGCACAACTTGGAATTGAATTGGGCTAAGAAACATGCAACGCGGGACCATTCAAAAGCCGCGTCCCATCGGCAATCTTCGCCCGGGCAAAAAATTGCGCGCACGTCGTTTTTGGCGAATCCGGCTAAATAATGAGCGACCGACGCTTTGATGTCGGAGCCGGGCAAAAAAAAACGTGCACCGCGGCTGGGGCATGTGGCCCAGGCGAACATGTGGGAGAGATTGCGAATCAAAATATTCGCGGGGACGCACCCGCGACCGATTGTTGGCGAGTTGCGGCAGCATCGTTTTTGATTGATATTGGAGCACGCAAAGATTGCTAATTGCAGCCACATGTTTGTTACGAGCGTTGCTCAAAAACCCTGGAGCCCGAACGCGAGGCACCCCGAGATGCATGAGCATCACGTGTGCGGCTACAATATGAGTTGTTTTACGATTTGCAACCAAAGTTTAAAGTGTTTACCCGCGAGCTCCGTCCGTCTGTCCTGCTGTCCTGGCCATCTGTCTGACTGACCGTCCATATGCCTGTCTATCTATCTGACCGTCCATTCGTCTATTTGAACATCCATCTGTAAGTCTGTATGAGAATCTATTTAACCATTCATCTGTCTATCTATTTGACCGTCTATCTGTCTATCTATTTGACCGTCTATCTACCTGTCTATCCATTTGACCGTCTATCTGTCTGTCTATATATTTGATCGTCCATCGGTCTGTCTGTCTGACTGTCGATTTGAACATGCCAATTCGTTACTAGTTTAACTAATTGGCTGTGTTGGGTGGTGGCGGTTTGAAATGTAAATATGTTAAACGACACAATTACATTTCAAGCGACGTAACCCCAAAAAAAAACCCCGTCTATTTTGTTTGGCTTAGTTTTATCTGTGCCTCGTCTGGGTCGATTATTATTACTAATAATTTCACAATGGTCGTGACATTGAGTACACTTATTTGGCAAAGCCTAATGGAGTCTCCGGGGAACTCCATCACGATAGTTCTGCTGACATCCTCGTGCGTTGCCAATGCCACGACTGCGAGTTCGGCTTCGCGAGTTGATGTCTCAAAGCTCAAAACTTCAATCGCAGGTTTCCCTCGTTGTGTCGCCTGTTCAGTCCAGTGCCATCCTGCGCCGTGTGTGCGGCTAACCGATTTCTCTACGGTGACATATTTATTTAATCTTCTTCGTTCTTTTGGTAAAGTCACGTAGAAGGGAAATAATAAAATATTAAAAATAAAACATAATAAAATAATTCTCACGACATTTCGGCTACAACGCAAGGAGCCGTCCTCAGGTCATTCTTCACCTGAGGATGGCTGCTTGCGTTGTAGCCGAAACGTCGTGAGAATTATTTTGTTATGTTTAATTTTTAATATTTTATTATTTCCCTTCTACGTGACTTTACCGAAAGAACCAAGAAGATGAATCCCTGCAGTCACGAAAGCTTTGAATCGAAATATTTATTTCATTTATTTTTGTACCAGTTTATCAAAAAATAATAATAGGTTTTCTATAGTCTGGCAATTAAACAGGAGGTGTTAAGATGTTCAAACACCAAGTAGATTAACTTTTGCGAGGCATCAAGTCTGCATTAACCACGTGTGGTCGATTCCCAGAAAGGGCAACACCTCTTCTCAGAACCTATTTCTATCCAAAGTCTGCTTCGCTATGCGGTTTGCATTGACTCTACATGCGGCTATGGGGTTGGAAGTGGGACAAAATTGTGTACTGTGTGTGTACTGTGTGCGTACTGCGTACGCTACTCGGTAGGCAGCCGTCGCCTCATGCACTGCATTGTGGGTTGAGTGACCATGCGCTCCGCACTACGCTATGCTGTGCAATCTTTTCGTGGAATGCACCTATACTACCACTACGACTACTACCACCACGGTCGCATAGAGCTCAATCCTTTGTTATGTAGACTAGCCGTAGTCTCAAGCCGCACCAACCTTACCATGATAATAAAAAGGGGGCCTGTCCTGGCTCACCCCCCCCCCCCCTCAACCAGTATATATACGGGGTAGAATCTCTTGGAATTTCTCATTTACTTGATACAGCAAGCGTGCTGTGACGGTTTCACCTGAAGACGGAAGCTTGTGTTGCCTCCGAAACGTCGTGATTTTTTTTTATTTTTTTTATTTTACTTTTATTAATTTTAATTTTAATTTTTTACCTACGTGACCTTACCGAAAAAACCTAAGAATAGGGGGGGAACCGTCAATGGGAGGCACACCGGGGCAGTGCCGAACTAAGCTAGTGCGGGGCCTGTAGCATATGTTATAAAGGGGCCCTAAATTAAAATTAAAACATAAATATTAAAACACACAATTTTTTACTTGCATGGTAAAGTTATTGTATATTTTTTCATTTGATATACAGCCAGATAAGACGACAACTCGCTAACCTTAAACACCCAGTCGTTCATTATAGTCTAAAGCGGTATAGTACTATAGTTATAGAGCAAGTGCAGAGTCACTGAACCGGAATTGATAGCTTGAAAGTATTTAGCGCGGGGCCCTTGAAAGTGCGAGGCCCGTAGCTACTACATATGTAGTAGTAGCTACTACATATGTAGTAGTAGCTACTACATATGTAGTAGTAGCTACAACTACCATATATGTAGTAGTACATATATGTAGTTGTAGCTACTACTACAAATGTAGCGACTTTTGCTACTAGGATTATAATCCGGCACCGCACTGGAAGAACCTGGAGAAAACCTGGACATGTCCATAAGAAGCTGCACATCTCGACGGTCTGCCCAGATGGGAGACGTGGACCTACTTGCTGCACCGCCATCTCGCAGCATTCCCGGAGAGTTTGGGACCGTCGACCAATCTGGCCCCGTGGTCCACCGACCCTCGACTGCAAGCCCAACTAGCCGCCGCCGTCAGAGCCGCCTCCTGCTGCGGTTGCAAATCGACATCAGCGCCGCGGGGAGACAAAGGCGGCCGGGAATTAGCGGTTCCAGGCCGCACAACACCCACACGAACCCACCCAACCCCCTGCTCAAGGCTGTGTGTGTGTGTGACCGCCTTAATAGGCGCTTGCCACTGGAGCGCTTGCCCCAAGGCGGGTCTCTAAGCGATGTTTTTTTGGCTCGTGGTGAGCTACGCGCGTGCGTGCGCGCGTGCGTGCACGTACACGCGCGCGCGCGCAGGAACGTGCACGTGTTAAGGTGAGAGGTTTTTTTTTGTCGACAGCAACCACCGAGTCTCCATTGCTCCCATCACGATCTCCTCCATCCTTCCTCTCGTGCCCCCCCCCCATCCGCCTCCAACCCAGATAGCCCCCCCACTCCCCTTTCCACTAACACCCCCCCACCCCCCTCAGCACCAGCGCACTAATTCTATACTCCAAAGCCACTCACTTGTGACAAGCCTGGTAATGATTTTGTAATAAAATGCAAAATTTGCCGCTCACAGAATGTGGATGCATTGGGACACGGTAATGTAAGCAGTTAATGAAAAAGTCATTAGTCTCTTCTAACGAGCTTTCCTGCACTCAATTAAAGCTCACTTAGTTATTTAGCCGAAAGAGAGAGAGAGCGAGCGGGAGAACGGGGAGTGCGGGATTGAGAGGGAGAGAGTAACATAGTGCTCGGCTTAAACCGCTGGGATTTCAGTTGATAAGCAAATACGTCCACGAGATTGTTCTTATTATCCTCCTGTGTTATTATTCTGGTAATTATTCTACTCATATACGAGTTATAAATGGTGTGGGTGGGAGGAGGGGGGAGGGGGGGTCACTTTTTAAATTGTTAATCACGGCTAAATGTTGGTCTGATTTCCATCGCGGAGGGCATGACTGTCTTGCAGCGTAACTGTTTAACTGTTTGCGGGATGGAATAATTCATAAGCAAGCCGAATAATAATAATCGCGGTTGTACAGCCAAGATGTTAAAACCCCAAAAACATATGGGGAGGCCCTTGGTTTATTTTTATATAAAAAAAAAATTGACTAATTTCTATATTGAATTTATTCTTATTTTTTTTTATCTCTCTCTCTCTCTCACTCTCTCTCTTTTCCTTTTCGCTGGTGTGCCTTATGGCTACAGCTGTGTCTGACACAAAGATCTGAAGGCGGTGGTGAATAGTGGCGATATCAAAACCGCATTTCTAACATTTCACAAATTCTTGGCACCAACCGCTGCCTTTTGGATATCCCCCCCCCCTCTCCCACCCCCCTCCCCCCCCCAACCCTTCACTGTGATGTCAAGTAATTTTGTCTTTTTTTTTGTCTTCTTGTCTTTCTGTCTCTCCAGTGGTTTGCATGTGCACATGTGTGTGTGTGGGTGGGGGGAGCAGTGGTGTAGCGATTAGCACAGTCTGCTACGAACTTGGCGATCCGAGTTCGATTCCTGCTCAGGGCAAACAGCAGTGACGATTATCTGAACCGGACCTGGGCTTCCTCCCCTAGGTCAACTCAGCCTCAAATATGTACGTGGTGAGGTGTGTGAACATCGCCACTAGGGAGACAATAGCGGACGGGCCTGGTGCTGGTCACCCACGCCCTCGTGTGCCGTGCCGGCCTTCATACATTCTCGCTAACAGCACTTGCCCCAACAGTCTGGTAAGGCTATACGGGGGATCTTTGTGGGAAGTGGTAGCGAAACGGTTAGCACACTCCGCTACAAACACGGCGACCCGAATTTAATTCCCCGCTCAAGGCAAATAACAGTGGCGAATTATTGAACCGGTCATTGACTTCCCCGTTGTTGACTCAGTGTTAAATGAGTACCTGGTGCAGTGTGTAAACATCACCACTGGGGAGACGAAGGCGACCGGGCGGAGTGCTGGCCAACCTTAATCAACACTTGCCCCAGAAGTCTGTTAAAGGTGACATGGGATAATCTTTGTTTTTATATTGCATATTCAGACTGCAGTTGTCATCTCTGAGATACAGAAATAACGGGCATATCATGGGAAGGAGATGTGGAAATTAGCTTCAGATTCAACACTTTTAGATTTTGTAGAGGTTTGGATTTCTAAGGGCAATTTTTGATGCCATGTGACACCACTTTTGAGAGGCGAGGCACGGAAGTGATGCCGTAGAGATGACGTCACTTCCTGCAACGTCATACTTTCTATAACTTCAGAAACACGTGTTTGGGATCGTCCAAAATTGCGTGGTGTTATTTCGGCCAAATTTCTGGATTTTTCAGATCATTTAGAAAATCTAGGGTACATCCCGAGTGGAGGAATATCTAATAATAAATCAAAGACTCCCCCTCCCTTTCTCTGCATGAGTGACTGCCACTGTGAACTCCAACCCATGGAGCACGTTTCTTCACAGTGCCCCAAATATACATGAGGTGGTGGGTGAGTGGGTGAGTTGACGAGTGAGGCGATGAGTAAGTGAGTGAGTGGGTGAGTAGGCGTGTGGGTGAATTTACAATCCAGCAACTCTCAGACACAACCACTGCAATGGGTGAATAGCTCACAACTGAATCTCTTCACAGTTGCCGTTCAAAGGCCGTACGGACGAAGAACATCTCACAATACGAGAGAAGAGGACATCTAAAACATATTGCATGAAGTATTAATATCATCACCACCATGAATAGGCTCAACATAATTATTATATAATTACACAAACGGCAAAAGCATCGACTGCTAATGCCCTGTGACAAACGTACAGATGTCCCAGTTCAGCAGCTACCTCCTAAAAAAAACACAGAACGGTTCTGGGAAAACCAGGACAGGTGGTAACTCCTAGTGTGTATGTGTGTGCATGTGCATTTCTGTGTGCGTGTGCACGCGGTAGTGTAGTGGATAGCACGCTGCGCTACGAACCAAGCGACCCGAGTTTGATTCCCGCTCACGGCCAACACCAGTGATGATTATCTGAACCGGTCCTGGGACTCCCATAGGTAGACTCAGCCTTAAATGAGTACCTGGCGTGGTGTGTAAACATCGCCACTGGGGAGACAAAGGCGGTGTTCGCTAACAGCACTTGCCTCAACAGTCTGGTGAAGGCCATACAGGGGATCTTTGTCTTGGTTTTGTGTGTGTTCGCTAACAGCACTTGCCCCAGCTGTCTGTTGAAGGCTATATGGGGGATCTTTGTCTGTTGTGCTCGCGTGTGCGCATGTGTGCGTGTGCGCGTTCGTGTGGACAGATTCGCACGGCTCGAGTTGGAAACATCAAAGTTGGATGTTTGTGGCCGGATTAACGCAGGGTGCAGCAGCAGCAGCAAGCAGCAGCTTCGTCGGACATTCCCCGAATGTTTTGCAAACAGCGAGCTAATTTGTCATTTTTTTCAAAGGAAGTTTTAAATAAATAAGCCTGAAGCGCTACCCCACTCTGTCGTTTGAGTAACACAATTTCAACAAGTAGTTTTGCTGATCGTCTCAAATAGGTCTCCTCCTCATAAGATAAAATAGTATTTCTAGATTTGAAGCTTTCGTGACTGCAAGTATTCATATTCTTAGGTTTTTTCGGTAAAGTCACGTAGGTAAAAAATCACGCTTGCTGTAATCAAGTTGATTACAGCAAGCGTGCTGTGACGGTTCCACCTGAAGACGGAAGCTTGTGTTGCCTCCGAAACGTCGTGATTTTTATTTTATTTTTATTTTACTTTTATTAATTTAGATTTTTTTACCTACGTGACTTTACCGAAAAAACCTAAGAAAATAAAATAGTATTTTGTTAAAATATTGTTATATAACTGTTCCTCAACAGCCAAATTTATTTTTGTATTTCTTTTTTCCCGAAAACATCCCATCAGCCACCACGCGGCCTTCTTTGCTGGGAGCGCGTAATTACAGCCGGATTGGCTCAACCTAAGCAACAACACCTCTGGACTGGTTTCCACATTCAGGGCCTCATCAGCAGTGAGCCAGGCTTTGCTCGAACCGATGCTAGTGAGTTATCAGGTGTGTGTTGGCCCAGTTCTACTGAAATCTCTGTATTACACAAAACAAAATGACAGTAAGCATCGTTGTGGGAAAATATAAACTAAATAAATATGCAGGCGAAGGGTCTCCTTCCCTGCTGAAGAACAATATCATCCATGAGACGATGGTGTGCCTGATGTGGTGTAAATAAAACCTGATTTATTTGTATGTGGAGAGAGATTAAAGTACACTATTGTTTTTTATTTTACCAGGTAAGACCCACTAAGCTCTTTCAGAAGCGACCAAGCCACAAATGACAGCCCAACGAAGTGGCTTGTCACGTAGAAATTTACATATCAGCCAAATACTCTTAACGCACGTGGACTTTAAATGTGGAGGGAAAATTTGGAGAACCCGGACAGAAATCCACGTGACCACTGGGAGAGGCGACACTCAAATTCAAATTATACAGCAGACGTCAGGGTCCGGATCGAAATCACGAGATCGTCAACATCTTGCCCCTGGAAGAAGGATTTTTTTTTATCATATTCTCCACAACGTCGCTCATGATTATTTCGTGTTATGTTTTATAAATTAATATATATTTTTTGCCGTTAAACTTGTCACCGATTGCCAAGACCGCCAGTCAAGGGAGCTTACGATTGCATCAATAGGCCAAACTTTCCTTTCGATCTTTTTTTTTCCCTCTTTAAAACAATAAATAAATGAACCCATCACACACTCCAGTTGTCATTCCGATCTCGCCGCCCTGTATCGGCCATCAGATATCACGCGCCATTGACGTTAGCCGGGAGTCAGCTAACGCAAGTCCGCCGCAACTCCGGGTTGGCTACCGCAGACGCGCGACAACCGCTGCACCACCGCTCTCCCCACCCCTGACCACCCCCCCCCCCCGCAACTCCATCCCCGCGGCCACAACCAAACAAACACAACAACTACACGAACACAAACAGAATGCCGGCCAGTAAATAATAAATCACATACCAAAGGTGGTGTAACATTGGCGGGGGTGTTCATCGCTCGGCGTTGTGATGAGACAAAGCAGGAACAAAAGGCAAACTGTTAACTTCGTGGCCCCCTACGGTTGCCTAAGGAGCCCAGGACTCCTCGGTTGGACACCGGGTTCATTATTAATCTCACAGCACGGCACGGAGCTGGTACGGGGCGACGGGCGCGTTTGTAGTGGTCGGAGGGGGAGCCGCTGCTGCGTCGGGAGTCGGGCGCTCCGATCATGTTACGTGACGGCTCCGACGGGTTACCTGTCGTGCCCCGAACTTCTTTCGCACCATACGTGGCCAACCGTGAACCCCCCCACCTCAATCACAGCTACACACACCCACTGTTTCCCCCACTAGTTGTGTTTCCCCACCAATAAGCCTGACCACTGCGGACCGCTGGGTGAGTGAAAGTGCTGCTTGTGCACGGGGTTTCGTATGTTGTGCGTCTTTGTTTCTTGTTGTTTCTTTGTCCATTGGCGTAATACGGATTTCCGTGCACGTTGGGATTCCCTACTACTGCGCAGGCTGTGTCTGAGATTGGGCCAACGTAGATTCTATTCAGGTGCTCTATAAATGAATATTCAAGTTTTGCAAAGACGCAGGCTTGAAATTGAGAGGCAGAAACTAAACGAAATGATAAATAAAATGTTTTAACCAGGTAAGGCCCACTAAGCCATTTAGCTCTTCTGATCTTTTCCAGAAGCGACCTGGCCACAAATGATAGCTCAACAACGTGGCTTGTCGTCACGTGGACATTTATAACAGCGGCCAAATACTCTAAGTGCGCAACGTTCATTTTAAACGTGGAGGGGAAAACCGGTGGACCGGGAGAAAAATCCACGCGACCACGGGGAGAGAGATAAAGACACGCAAACTCCAATAAAACGACTCCCAATTTAATAATAGTTTTTTTACCCATTTATCTGGCAGTTTTGTGCCAGATAAAAGGGTAAACAGCCTGTTATTATATTTTGCTACTGGCAAAGGAGGTCTGATGATGACTCCCAATTTGTGGGGAAGTTAACAGCGGTGCAGTGGTTTGGCCCCTTGGGAGTGACTCGCACCCCTCGCCAGCCCCCCCTTCCCCCCTGCACTGCAATCCCTTCCCCCGCCATAGGAACGTGGAATGTCCACCACTGCCTTAGCAAGGACTGTACACGGGGAGATAATCTCAATGCTCGTTCAAGCCACTTTGAGATCGCTTTGTACTTGTGACGGTACCTTCCTGCTGCCCTTTGTGCGAATGCTCAATTTGTATTATTATTTGCAGCGTGTGTGTGTGTGTGTGTGTTGCTACTTTCTCGCCTCTTGTCGTTTGTTTGTTTGTTTACACCGGTGCTGTGTGTATTGTTATTATTGTTGTTGTTATTGCCCTCATTTGCTTTCAGTCTGCACGAACCTTCCTGCCTGATGAGTTTTGCATCACTCACCTGCAGTATTAGTGTTTGTGCCTTGGTTGACTCATGAATAGCTGGTGCGTTGTCTAAACTTCGCCACAAGAGAGACAAATACGGTCGGGCGTGGTGCTGGCCACCGACTCCATCGTGTGCCGTCCCGGCTTTGATAGCTGCTCACTAACAGCACTTACCCCAACAGTCTGCTCAGGCTAAGCGGGGATCTTTGTCCATGTTGGTGGAGATGGCGATGATGCTGATGGAGGTGGTGTTGATGCATGTATGTTGAACTTCTTTCGTAACCGCACGCAGCCAGTGATGGCAATCGGAGATGCAACTCTCATATCTACGGGGCACGGCTTTTCGGGTACGGTCCCAAAACGTCAAGCGGCCAGCAACAAAGAGCACTATCCAAATGCATTATAGATGGGAGTTACACCACTTGCATACGGGCCTTTCTCACGCTTGGGAATTGGTGTGATGATGTTGTCACTCGGGGAGAAAGCTGACGGGAGGTTATTCCAAAGCGCAGCGGTGCGAGGGACAAAGCAGAAAGAGAAGTGAATTGAGGTGCAGTGTGGTGAGTGGGTGCATAGTTGGTTGCGTGAGTGTGTGAGTGAGTGGGTGAGAGATTAGGTGAGTGAGTAGGTGAGTGGGTGAGTGGGTGTGTGAGTGAGTGGATGAGTGAGTGGATGAGTAAATGGATGAATCAGTGATTGGGTGGATGAATGGGTGATTGGGTGGGTGAGTGGGTGAGTAAATAGATGAGTGGGTGAGTGGGTGGCTGAGTGAGTGGGTGAGTGGGTTAGAGATTGGATGAGAGATTTGGTGAGTGAGTAGGTGAGTAGGTGAGTGGGTGAGTGGATGTGTGAGTGAGTGGATGAGTAAATGGACGAATGAGTGATTGGGTGGATGAATGGGTGATTGGGTGGGTGAGTGGGTGAGTAAATAGATGAGTGGGCGAGTGGGTGGCTGAGTGAGTGGGTGAGCGGGTTAGAGATTGGATGAGAGATTTGGTGAGTGAGTGGGTGAATTGGTGAGTGCGTGAATAAATGGATGAGTGAATGGATGAGTGCGTGGGTGAGTGAGTGAGTGAGTCGAGTGGGTTGGTTGGTTGGTGAGTGGGTGAGTAAGTGAGTGTGGGGTTGCGCTGTGTCGTGGTTGGACGCAGTATTAGATGATAATAATCAGTCAGTGTCTGGTAGACCCGAGTGCTCAACACGGGGGCGGAATTACCGATTGAAGTTCACGGGAACAGTAATCACGGCATTAGCTACAAAAGAGTGACAAGGAGGCGACTGATCGCCCGTGACTGGGATGAATCCGCCAGTGCTGCATCAGTCAACGCGACCCTTGACGTTTAAATATATCAAGTATAGTGACGTGCTATCAAGTAACTGTGTTAATCTGAAAAGCCCCCTCAAAAAAAATCTGTAAATCGCGTCGAGATACAAACATTACGGACGATAATAAATAATTTCGGATTAATACGATAATTGTGACGTCATCACAGGAAGTGACGCGCGGGTTGTGATGTAACTTCCTGTGCCGTCGTGTGTGCCCGAACTTTTCTCTGCCAAGCGTCCTCAAGTGACGTAACGTTTGCTTTAAACTATCAAGTGGCAAAATAACTTCACTTGAAACGTATTGTCTTACTTATGTTGCCTTAGGTTACGATTTTAAATGCAACGGTTATACGTAAAGTTGTTATTATGATTGGTCAATAGTAGTGCCAGATCTAAAATCGGGTAACCAAATCTAGCGTAATATAATCTACTCATAATAAAGGTTTTTTGGTTAGCTCGCGTAAGTATAAATGTGTCGTAACCCATCCACCACCCGACACAGCCAGTAAGGTTTGTCACGTAACCAACGCGCCAATTATTTACTAATTCAGCCCCACCGGTGTGTTGGTGAGTAAATCCACAACATTCACAATATACTATGGGAACCTCATTTGCCAGTAAAAATATGATAATTGGTTCTTTACCCTTCTTTTTGGCAACAAAACTGACACCTTTTTACAAGGAGTCATGTTTGAATAGACCGCAATACCAGATGACGCCAAAAGGCGTGCGCCTTTTGGCGTCATCTGGTCCAACCCATGTGAGACTAGGCTCGAAGGAAAGCTGTCTCGGGTGTGGACCAATCAACTTCAAGGACAGTGCACATTATCAGAGTTATGTTCTTTTGTTTGTATTATGACTGCAGGTATTGCGGTCTATTCAAACATGACTCCTTGCAAAAAGGTGTCAGATTTGTTGCCAGATAGAAGGGTAAAGAACCAATTATCATTCACAATATAATCCACATTTAAAACAAATTACATCAGAAACTAATACTCGCATTGTATGCATGCACCATACATATCTGTACCCATTGCATACATGTAATGTATGTCCGTCTGTACATATGTACAGCATGTGTGTAATAGGCATGTGTGTTATATCTGAATGCGTTGCATAGTTTAAACATATGACCGTCTGTATGTGTGCGTAACATTCGTACACACTGCATACATTTAACATAAGTTCGTCTGTACCTATGTATGTACATCATGTACGCAATGTGCATGCGATTAGCACGGTTCGCCACGTACGGAGCGAAATAATTTCAGCGTACGCGTGATATCCGTGCGTATTGCACGCATGTAACATATGGCCGTCTGTATGCGATTCATCCACGCAACATATGTCCGTCTGTATGTGATCCGCGTCATGCGCACACGTGACATACGTCGCGAGCGTTGTGAAACAGCCAACGTTGGGGGGGGGGGGCAGAGTTGGGGGGGGGGGGAAGTGGGGGGGGGGGTAGGATGGGGGGGGGGGCTACGGCTCGCATCCCCTTGCGTGAAGAGTGTCTACCACTGGCGGCGAGGAAAGGAATTGGCCACCTGTAATGATTAAGGCAGGTAATTAGGCCTGGGAAGTGATTACGTGGAAATTGGATTTGTCACTCGCCTGCTTTTGTCTTGGGGACTGTTGGGAAATTGAGAAATTTCAGCGGAGCCCGCACGCCCGCCCGCCTCCCTCCCCTCCCTCTCCACTCAGCTGCCAACTCGTCCCTCCCTCCCCACACCCCCACAGCTCCCTCCCTCCCTCCCCATCCCGGCAACCCCTCGACTTGCACACCGCACGTGGGTGTCAGACTGGGGAAGGCTCAAGAAAACTCAATCACTGAGACTCTCTCTCTCTCTGGACTGGGGTTGGTTTGCGCGTTGCATTAGCCACTGAGAGAGCCCTTTGGGCCGCAGCACATGTGTGCGTGTGAGAGGGTGTTTGTGTGTTCATGTGTGTGTGGGGAGCGGTAGTGTAGCGGTTAGCGCGTTGCGCTATGAACCGGACGACCCGGGTTTGATTTCCGCTCTCACGGCCACGATTAGTGGCGATTATCTGAACCGGTCCTGGGCCTCCCCTAGGCCGTCTCAGTCTCAAATTAGTACCTGGTGTGGTGTGTAAACATCACCACTGAGGAGACAACGGCGGTCGGGCGTGGTTCTGGCCACCTACCCCCTCGTGTGCCGTGCTGGCCTTCATAGGTGCTCCCTAACGTCACGTGTCACAACAGTTGAAGCTAGATGGGGGATCTTTGTTTTTAGGAGCGGTGGTGTAGCGGTTAGCGCGCTGCACTACAAACCCCGGCGATCTGAGTTCGATAGATTCCTGCTCACGGCCAACTCCAGTAACGAATATCAGAACTGGTCCTGGGCCTCCGCTAGGTGGACTCAGCTTCAAATGAGTACCTGGTGCGGTGTGTAGTAAACATCGCCACTGGGGCGTGGTGCTGGCCACCCACCAACCTCGTGTCCCGTGCCAGCCTTCACAAGCGCTGCCCGCTAACAGCACTTGCCCCAACAGTCTCTTGAGGTTATACGGTTAATCTGTGTTCGTGTGACTAAGCGTACAGAGCAGTGGTGTGTGGAAACTGCCTGGCCTGTTGCCGAATACGAATCTCCGGGTCTTCTTGGCCACAGCTATGCCCTCTCTTCTTAATGCTCGAGGAAACGCGGGGGCCCATTATTAAGGGACATTTTGCACTGGCTTGAAAGACTCAGGCTGGCCTGCCGACGATCCGTTCTGGCTTTAATCAAACTGGATTGTGCGAGGAGCTCGCAGATCCTCAAAGGATATCGATACGGTGCCCAATAGTGAGCTCCTCCGGAAGCGAAGGCTGCATTCACTGGGTCATGTAGCCTGAACGCCCAGCCCCACCGCATGCCCAAGGGGGCTTCCCTTTCGCCAGATTGAGGGGCCTAAACTGGCAAGAGAAGAGATGGAGCTCATGCGGTACTGGAGGATGTAGAGCTGAGTGGAATTACCGATGACCGGCACCAGCGGTGTCAAGATCAGCCGCGGTGGAGGAGGCTCGTGAAGGACGCTACTGCTGGGCAGTTGGAGGCAGTCGTCCTCCAGCTGCAATGGAGGCCGGAGGAGCGACGCTCACAACAACGAGCGTAGTGGCGGGTGGGTAAAGCGGAGCAAGTTGGCACAGTATTGGGTACACGGCCAACACCAGTGACGATTATTGGAACCGGTCCTGGGCCAACCCTAGGTCGACTCAGCCTCAAATGAGTACTTGGTGCGGTGTATAAACATCGCCGCTCGGAAGACAAAGGCGGTCAGGCGTGGTGTTGGCCACGCACCCCTTCGTATGCCGCTAACAGCACTTGGCCCAGCAATCTGTTGAAGGCTATACGGGGGGTTTTGTCTTTGTGTTGCGAGTGTCTGCTTTCACACCACCGTACAGCCGAGTTTTGCGTTGCATTGTACCCAGTTTTCGAGGCCCTGTATCCCACCTCAACAACATCATTTGTTTTAAACATTAATAATCACAATAACATCAACGCACGGAACAATATTATTAATGACCCGAAGCGATAACAATTTCACAACTTCGCAGTGGCGCACCGAACACACGCTGGCTCCTGTCGCAACCACCACGGTCATTAATTTGTGCATTTATTATTTACGACAATAACTGATCCCCTTCGCAAATATTTTTCTTTTTTTATTAATAATCATGACACTGACAACACCAATAAAGGATGGCCCGCGTCATTAGCATGTGAATGGAAACACATGCTTCGGGGAGAGGGGGGAAAAAAAAAGATCTCTTAAAATTCACACATGGGGTGCCGAGTCTGTGACGGTGATGGTGATGTGGGGGGGAGGGGGGGGCTGGGAGGTGGGGGGGGTGGGGGGGGTGGGGCAGTTGTGTTGGGCAGAGGAGGGGGGAGGGTGGTGGGGGGTGCTGGTGGGTGTCTGCCCATTCTCGGGACCCAGCTCGACATTGTTTGTCATCTTTTTGGACACCACGATTAGTCGCATCACCGCACTCTCCCCTAATTTACCTGCGATCGTACGGGAGACGGGCGGTGAAGCATTGGAAGGAGGGGGGTGGTGGCAGTGGGGGGGGGGGGTGGCAGTGGGGTGGTGGCGGTGGGGGGGGGGGAAGAGATGTGAGGGTTGGGTGCGAGGAATCGAGGCGTATGCGTAGCGCCGTGCGCTGTTCCACGCATCCAGGGATATGCAAAACATGCCCCCAATTTAGTAACAAGGGACCGCTCGAGCAGCAGCAGCAGCAGCAGAAGTAATAAACAATATAATAAGAAAAAGAATCATAATCAGCGCAAATATTTAACTTTCAGCATTCCTCGTAGGACGGCCTCTCAGATGGTTATGTATCTTAAACAAACAAACAAACAGATATGCTGCGTGTTTCTTTTTCGTTTTTCACCATCTCTACAAAAAAAAGGCAAACGTGTCTCTCCGTTTTCTTGTTTAATCGTCGAGGCCCCGTCGCGCTCATTTGTGTTCGGAGGCCCAGGGGCCAACGGGCGGATTTGCCACGTGCCCATGGCCGAGAACGGTCAATCTAGAGAAGGGCAGCAATTTGAAAAGTTCATTTTAGGCCCCCTTTTTTTGTCAATCCACTGCTGGATCGAATGCCTCGCTAGGCCGCGCCGCATTCCTGATATCTCGTGCGCAGTCGCGACTTGAGTGACCCATGAGTGACCCATGGAAACGCTAATGATGATCTGCAAGGGCTAGCAAGCTGACACATTTGCCGCCACGATGGCGAGGAGATGTTAGCTACCTCGCGTGGTACGCAGGAGAGCGTGGGTTCGATCCCGACCCTGACGCCTGATGTATATTCGGAGTTTGCGGTGTCTTTCTCTTATCATCATCACGGTGGCTAGGAGATGTTAGCTACCTCGCGTGGTACGCAGGAGAGCGTGGGTTCGATTTCGACCCTGACGCCTGATGTATATTTGGAGTGTCATACGTGTCAACCCATACGGTTTACCCCGTATTCTTGAAAAATGAAATTGAGTTTTCAGGTCCACAAGGCGTACAGCCATTTCAATACCGGTAAAAACATTTTTGCGTCTATTTATTTGTGTATCTGCCTTGTGATAGAACTTTGTAGAATGAACTTTGAGATTTATAAGCGCACGGGGGTGACCAATAATTTCATGGGAGGATCCTGTATTCGATCCCATTAATTAGTGGGTTCGCATGGAGGGAAAAACCGGAGAGTGTATGTGATGGTTTTATCAGGATATCTACATTTTTTATGTTGGCCAAAATAGTTTTTTTATATATATATAGGGGCCAAATACTCTAAACGCGTGATGTTGATTCTACAATTGGAAGGAAACACCGGAGGACCTGGAGAAAAATCCACGCGACCACGGGGAGAGAGAGAGAGAGACACGCAAACTCCAACTATAGAACAAGCGTCAGGGTTGGGATCGAACCCACGACCTCCTGTATACCAGGCGAGGGAGGCAACAGCAAACAACGCCAGCAGCAGCAGCAGGAGCCGCAAGCCGACAGCAATTGAAGGCGACACCGTGAGTTGCTCCAATTCCGTTACTCGAAGAAGCTCCCGGAACGTGGGAGCGAAACGTCGGACATGGTGGGTGTAACACGAGACCAGCAGAGGAGAGCCAAGCAGCAGCAGCAGCAGCAGCAGCGACACAAGCGCGGCTTCGAGTAATGCTGTTGCTGCTCCCACGATGCTCCTTTTGTTATTATTATCATCAACGTCTGGGCAATGGCATAGAGACGGTGGCGATCATTGACAGTTTATTACTTCGTCCCAGGCCGTCAGAGAAAGCCGGGACAATGGGGCCGTTCAGAGAACGCACACAGGCAGAGAGAGAGAGAGAGCACATGGGAGAGAACAGAGACATTTGCATACGCACGCAACCACAAAGATAAACGACAAAGAGCCCACGTGTAGCCTGAACAGACTGCCGGGGCAAGTGCTGTTAGCGAGCACCTATGAAAGGTCGGCACGGCACACGGGGGGGTTGGGTGGCCAGCATCACGGACGGCTGCCTCTGTCTCCCGAGTGGCGATGTTTACTACACACCGTAGCAGGTACTCATTCTAGGCTGAGTCGACCTAGAGGAGACTCAAGAAAGGTTCAGATAATCGTCACCGGTGCTGGCCGTGAGCGGGAATCGAACTCGGGGTTTTCCGAGTTTGTAGCGCTACACACACAGGCGTGTACACACACACACATGCGTACACACGTACACACACACAAACATGCAAACACACACGCGTGTCACCCTACTGCTCTCCCCAAAATCCTCGCACACCACGAAGGCGCATCTCCCCTTGCTTTCCCCCCAATCTTACGATGTCAGTGCCCCCCACCCCCAACGCCCCCCACCCCCCCCTGCCACTAACCCCCCCCCCCCTCCTCGCCCCCCCCCCCCACTCCTTCCCTGCAGTGATCCAAGACAGATAAAGCCGGAAGGGCCTTCATCAATCATCAGTGCTGACAGTCACTTTGCCTTCATTTGCTACACGGGAGAACACATTTAATTATTTGTTGAGTAATTAGTTCCAGGGCGGCAGGAAGTGTCAGAGCATGTTTGAGGTGGCTGGGCCCTTAGTGTGTCATGTGCGTGCGCGCGTGTGTGTCTCTGTGTGTGCGCGTGTATGTGTGGGGAGCGGTGGCGCAACGGTTAGCGCGCTGCGCTATGAACCCGGCGACCCGGGTTCGATTCCCGCTCACGGCCAACATCAGTGACGATTATCTGAACCGGTCCCGGGCCTCCCCTAGGTCGACTCAGCCTCAAATGAGTACCTGGTGCGGTGTGTAAACATTGCCACTAGAGAGACAAAGGCGGTCGGGCGTGGTGCTGGCCACCCACCCCCTCGTGTACCGTTCCGGCCTTCATAGGTGCTCGCTAACAGCACTTGCCCCTACAGTATGTTAAGTCTATATGGGGGATCTTTGTCTTTGTGGGGAGCGGTGGCGCAACGGTTAGCGCACCACGCTACCAACTCGGTGGACCGATTTCGATTCCCGCACGTGGCCAACGATCAGTGACGAACATCTGGACCGGTACCTGGGCTTTCCCCTAGGTCGATTCAGCCTAAATGAGTACTTGTGCGGTCTAAATATCAGCACTGAGGAGACAAAGGGGGGGCCAGGCGTGTTGCGAGCCAACCACCCCCTCGTGTGCCATGCCGGCCTTCATAGGGGCTCGCTAAAAGCACTTGCCCCAACAGTCTGTTGAATGCTATATTTGGGATCTTTGTGTTTTCTTGTGTGTGTATGTGTGAGTACTTACATGAGTGAGTGCTGTTCTGTGCTGCTTGTATTCAAGATACATGTTAGCGAGATACGCCTTATGAAGGTTCCGAACGGCACACGACGGGGTGGGTGGCCCAGCACCACGGCCGACCACCTTTGTCTCCCCAGTGGCGACGTTTACACACCGCACCAAGTACTCATTTCAGTCCGAGTCGACCTAGGGGAGACCCAGGACCGGTGCAGATAATCGCCACTGACGTTGGTCGTGAGCGGCTTCGTCACCCACCAGCCACGCGCTCCCATCGCTGCAACTCGTTTAAACTTTATTAAAGTAAACTTTTAAACCTTCAGTTCTCGTCGCTGCATCCCTCAAGTGCCTCTCGTTATGGTGTAAAGGCATTCATTTCCCTCTTAATTTGTTCCAGCACCCTTGAATACATTCAACACACACACACACACGCGCAGGCTCATTTCCAGCCTCTCAATCAATGCATTTACCTTGCTAACGTCGAACCCCGACGGTGGAGCGGTGGCACGGCGGTTAGCACACTTGCACTGTGACACGAGCTACATTCACGCACGCGCGTATGTGTGTGTGTGCTGGACTTCTTTCGCACCGTACGTAGCCAACCGTGCTATTTGGAGGACAACAAACTAAACACAACAAGCAGCTCTAAAGAAATGAGTTCGTCAATCAAGATGACTTAAAAGTGAATTGGCTCCAATGCCTTCCTAATATCGGAAGGAACAACGTTCCAGACGGTCGCAGAAACGCACTTGAAAGCGTGCGTGTACGCGTGTGTTTGTGCCGCACCGCGAACCCTGCAGACCCGGGTTCAATACCCACTCACGGACAATATTGGTGACAAATATCTGAGCCGGTCCTGGGGCCTCCCCCTAGGGTGCCTCAGCCTTAAATTGTGTACCTGGTGCGGCGTGTAAACATCGTTCGCGGGGAAACAAAGGCGGCCGGGCGTCGTGCTAGCCACACAACGTCTCTGTGTGTGCCATGCGGGCCTTCGTATGTGCATGCCAACAGCCTGTTAGAGTCTATATGGGGGATCTTTATCTTTGTTGTCTGTGCGGAGTGGTAGTGTAGTGGTTAGCGAACTGCGTTACAGACGCGGTCACCAGAGTTTCAGAATAAGAGTTTTTATTTAGACTGGAGGAGGAGGAATCCGATGAGCTAAGAAGCTCATTTTCAGAGATGTCCAGTTGAAACAGGGACAGCAATATACGTTAACAAACAATACAAACACTGATGTAAGAGCAAGACGGAGAAATGTTAAGCAGGTTACAAATTGATACGTTATAAATAAAGTATAGTAGTACAATAAAATCTATACATTGCTGTATCGATAATAACAAATACAAATTATACAACTAGGTTTTAGTCAACTAGCCTATGTATTGCGTAAAGTTTTAACTTTACGCTGATAGTCTCACTTGCAAATTTGACCTGGGTGGTTAACATGACAAAAAACAATTCATTAAAAAAATATATACAACAATTCACCAAACAGGAATCAGCACAAACAAACAACCAAATCGGACATCTGAGAGCAAACTCTACTGAATAGAAATCAGAGCAAAATCTACTTAAAATAAATCAGAGCAAAATCTACTGCACAGAAATCAGAGAAAAATCTGCTGAATAGAAATCAGAGCAAAAACAACTGCACAGAAATCAGAGCAAAATCTATTGCACAGAAATCAGAGCAAAATCTGCTGAATAGAAATCAGAGAAAAAAGAACTGCACAGAAATCAGAGCAAAATCTGCTGAATAGAAATCAGAGCAAAATCTGCTGAATAGAAATCAGATCAAAAACAACTGCACTGAAATCAGAACAAAATCTGCTGCACAGAAATCAGAGCAAAATCTGCTGAATATAAATCAGAGCAAAAACAACTGCACAGAAATCAGATCAAAATCTGCTGCACAGAAATCAGAGCAAAATCTACTGATTAGAAATCAGAGCAAAATCTGCTGAATAGAAATCAGAGCAAAAACAACTGCACAGAAATCAGAACAAACTCTACTGAATATAAATCAGAGCAAAATCTCCTGCACAGAAATTAGAACAAATTCTACTGATTAGAAATCAGAGCAAAAACAACCCAACGAGCGAGAGGGTGTGGCTTGTCGCTGACTTGAGGAGGAGGAGGGGGGGCAGGGAGGCGCTAATGTCTTTCTTTAAATCGAGCAGCTCCACGCACCTCGCCTGCTAAACTTGAGCAGCCTTAATTGAGCAATGCAAAGCAAACCAGACATCTCTATTATTGGCTCCATAATTGCCAAATTAACTTTTTGCCTTTAATCATTACGGAGGTAATGGGTCTTCCAAATGGGCTTTCTGTTGAGCAGAGTCTAAATCAAAAATCAATAATCCATAGAATTCCATTAAGCGAATATAAGGCAGCTACCCGACATTCATCCCAATTCACCATCCCCCCACCCCCCGCGACTCACCGTCTCAAACTCGCCCACCAAAAAGCACCCCCCGCCCCTCCCCCCAATTCCCACTGCTCTGCAACCCAGAATCAGACGCAATATCATTCCAGCCAGCCAAACCCCCCCACACCACCCGCTCCATCATCATCAATCATCATCATCACCTTCTCGTTATCATCACACTCCCAGAGGCACCATCTCCAACAGAGCCAACAGCCACTAAGTGATGATGGCGACGGCGTCGGCACAGCGCTTGCGCCAGGCTAGGTGCACTTTGAGGCTCACGGTCCGGCGGTCATGGGACAGACCCAGGTGTTATAGGTTAACTGAGATGGTCGACATGCGTGACCACTTGTGCTCCAGCTTGCTGCATCTTAAGACGGCTGGAGCTCCGCTCTCGTTATTGCGAACGTCGCTCCTCCACCATCCATCACTAGAGGGGTGGCTGACTTCACCTGTCCGCTCGCCTCATAATGAACTTAGCCTGGCACTGCCCGAAGCCACCTCCGCAGGGACACCATCACCACCGTCACCTTTTCCTCCACGAACCATTTGTCACGAAATAAATTAGCAGATAACGCACATCTTCCACGTCGCTGTCTCTCCATGTGAAATATATTTATTTTCTTGGTTCTTTCGGTAAAGTCACGGAGAAGGGAAATAATAAAATAATAAAAATAAAACATAATAAAATACAATTTTCACGACGTTTCGGCCACAACACAAGCAGCCGTCCTGTTCTTCACCTGAGGACGGCTGCTTGCGTTGCGGCCGAAACGTCGTGAGAATTGTATTTTATTATGTTTTATTTTTATTATTTTATTATTTCCATTCTACGTGACTTTACCGAAAGAACCAAGAAGATGAATCCCTGCAGTCACGAACGCTTTAAATCGAAATATATTTATTGTTTCACACATTCCATCAGCCAAGCGGCCTTCTGGTAGGGACGTCTTTCATCAGCGTTGGTTTAACACAACGAACTCTCTGGAGCGGTTGTGACAATCAATGTCTCACCAGCAGAGTCAGGATCGCTTAAACCAATGTTTGTTAACTGCCAGAGACACGGTAGTGAGATGTTAACTACTTCGTCAGCTATACGGGGCGGTCGTGGATTCGATCCCGACCCTGACGCCTGCTGTATATGTGGAATTCGCGTGTTCTCACTGTGGTCGCGTGGATTTTTCTCCGGGAGCTCTTGGGTTTTTTCCCCCTCCACGTTTAGAATCAACATCACGCGTTCAGAGTATTTGACTGAATTTCGATTTAAAGCTTTCGTGACTGCAGGGATTCATCTTCTTGGTTCTTTCGGTAAAGTCCACGCAGCACCCATGCCAACGTTGATCGACCATCCACGCAGCACCCATGCCAACGTTGATTGATCATCCACGCAGCACCCATGCCAATGTTGGTCGACCATCCACGCAGCACCCATGCCAACGTTGATCGACCATCCACGCAGCACCCATGCCAACGTTGATCGACCATCCACCCAGCACCCATGCCAACGTCGGTCGACCATCCACCCAGCACCCATGCCAACGTTTATCGATCATCCACGCAGCACCCATGCCAACGTTGATCGATCATCCACGCAGCACCCATGCCAACGTTGGCCGACCATCCACCCAGCACCCATGCCAACGTTGATCGATCATCCACGCAGCACCCATGCCAACGTTGGCCGCCGTGTGTGTTCATGCCACGCGTGCGTGCATTTGTAAGAGCCGCCCCCCAACCCCTTCATCTTAATTCGGGCCAATAAACAATAAACATCGCCACGCAGACACCTCTCAGCCTCCACCCCCGCTGTCCTTTAACCGATACGGAGGGACACACACGCGCGCACGCGTACGCACGCACACGCCCCCGTATTTAATCAGGCGCGTCCCAAAACGGCTTTGGCAAAGAATAGCGACGGAATTAAACGAAAGGAGTCGCCAAAATCAAGGCCACGCTGTCTGTCTGGCTGGCTGGCTCACGCCCCCCTTCCCCAGCTCATTCGCTTCAAAAATATCAGACGGAGCGGGGGAAATAATAAAACAAATAATAATCATCAACTTTCCCAACCCTTCCATCGAAGTCACCCGCGCATCCATCTACCCCCCCCCCGCCTCCTTCGTCCGTATTTCCGTATTTTTTTTCTCCCAAAAATAAATCTGTAGGACGGCGCAACGCATTCGTTTTTGTAATTTATGCCCTAGCCTGAGCGGGCATTTTACTTACATCGTTTGGCGAGAAAAATTACGCCTCTTGCGAGATTGATTCGGCCGAGATCGTGGGTGTTTGATAATTAGGCTTATTCGTGGAGAGTGTTTATTCATTTATTTCCATTTCGCTTGGTTTGTTGAATTTTTTTTGTTTATTTTGCTTACCGATCCGTGGTTGAGAGTCTTCTAAATATCCAAAGTCGCCTCTCCTGCACCCAGAACGTGATCGGGACATTCCACACGGCCAGCCCGTAGCAATTTCCCGTCGTCGCTGGAGGCACGCGCAATGTTTTAAACGCGCACACAAATTCAAAGATCCCTTTTTGTTTTGTTTATCAGGTTGTTGATGTTGGGGCCAAGTGCTGTTCGCGGTTAGCGCCTATGAAGGCCGGCACAGCACGCGAGGGGGGTGGGGTGGGGTGGCCAGCTCCACGCCCGGCCGCCTTCAACTCTTGAACCAGGTACAATAGTTATTTCCGGCCGAGTCGACCTAGGGGAGTGCCCAGCATAGACTCAAATATTCCATCATGAGAGGGAAACGAAGTCGGGTCGCGTGGGCTCGTAGCACAGTGCGCTCACCACCGCGCCACCGCTCCCCACGCATAAAACACAGACACAGACGCGCACGAGCCGATGCATGTGCACACGAAGACAATCACACACACACAGACACACACAGACACACACAGACACACAGACACACACACACACGGGGCTTCCCTTTCTCACCGTTAAAACGCATTCAGCTGCCTTGCAATCAACGCACGGCTTGCGAAAGCCCCCCCCCCAACCTCCAGACCCCCCCCGCGACCCCTCCTCCCCACTAGCCCCCCCCCCCCCCCAAGATGCGGGTAAATGAATTTACTGGGCGATCTCTCCACAACAAATAATGGGGAGGTGGTGGTGGTGGTGGGGGGGGTGGAGGAGGAACGCTCGCAATCCCCAGAGCTCATACAGCTGGGGCATTGGAGGCGATCATTCCACTCAAAGCCCCCCCCCCCACCTCTTACCAACCCCCCATCTCTTGCCCCCCCCCTCGCCCCCCACGCTCAACGTGATGACCGCTTGCACGCCGGTCACCTGACATGGGCTGTCACCCACCCCTTATGCCGCACGTGGAGTTTGTATTTTATTGTCTCCCTCTCCCTCCGGGGCTCCCCCCCACCCCATCCACATTTAGAGTCGACATCACGCGTTTAGATTATTGAGGTTATTTTGCTGCGATACATTTACACTTCGTTGCGCTATCACTTGTGGCCAGGTCGCTTCTGAAATAAAATTAACCCGTAAAAACAAAGTTTTTCACTATAAATCCTTTATATGCGTGTTCAATGGGCCACAACCCAGCCCACATTGGTCTTTGAAACGGGCGGCTAGAGTCCTCTCGTCCTCTGGCTTGAGATGGCTGCCACCTATGGGTCAGATGATTGCCTGCCACCATTAAGCAATTGGTAATTAAATATAAAAAACAATTACCTAAAAAGTGTAAAATTTTGGAAAAAAAATGTTCACGAAAATAAATTGTCACGCACAACGAGTCTGTGTGCAAAATGTCAGCTCGATTGGATCACGGGAAGTGGGTCAAAAAACGACCGAAAGATTTGCACGGTCGTAAGCGCGCAAGCAAGTGAACTTAATATAAAGGGTTTAAAAAAAGAGCTTTATAGCTCATCGGATTCCTCCTGCACAATAAATACAGATTCTGAGTGTGTCGCTGTCCGGCTGTGGAGAAAATCGTCCGAAGCTCCCTTCCACTGTGGGTATTTCACCAAGAACAGCCCCCCCAGCCCCCCCAGGACCCCCAGCCCCTCCCCCCCAGCCTCCCCCCAGCCCCCCTCCCAGCCCCCCCAGCCCCCCATTCGTTGTCAATACCGCTACCGGAGAATGGGCAATCGAACAAACCCCGCGCAGTGTGAGGGTCGTGGGTTGTGAGTTGGGCGGAGGGGTGGCAGCCGTTGTTGTTTAACCATAATTCACCGCGCCGGTAATATGTGGATTTGATGAAGGTGATGATGGTGGTGATGGTGGTGGTGACTACGATCGTGATTCATGGGGATGGTGATATCGTGGCCTATGACTGATGATGATGATGTTAATGACGACGATGCCATGATGTTGATCGCGATCAGAGCGCCTGCAACCAAAAAACAAGAAGAAGAGCCATTTGTTTTGTTCGACTTCGGTTGAAACAAACAAACAAACAAAACTCTAAATATTTTAAGAGCCGCAATGGCTCGTGATGAAGACGAGACGGTGGGTCCTTCATAAATAAATCACGTCTCGAAACTCGTTTTGTTTAAAGAGCAGCAGCTCCGGGGAAGCGGGTTGCCGACCTGTGATCATGATGATCCTCAAAAGGGGGTAGGGGGGGGGGGAGGTGAATAGTGGGGGGCTACACAAAGTTGCCAGGCTATGTAAATAGGGCCCTACATTAATCACGTAGGTCCCGACACTGACACGAAATTTACATCCAATGTATTTTTTCGACTAAATATGAGCATCATGCAAATGTTCAGCCTCTCAAATTGCAGGGGTGGGGCGTGGGGGCAGGGCATGGAGGCCCCCCCCCCCCACTCCCCCCACTCCCCCACCCCCTCCCCCCTTTAAATCCGCAACCGATAATTACGGGGATGATGATTGTGGCCTAAACACTAATCACGATGATGACGACCACCAACCAACCAACCACAACCACGACCACCACAATCACGGATGACTAAAATTACAATAGCGACGACGCAGATGACAATAATTCAGCACAACAGCGAACGCGCTTGCCGTTACCACGGTGGCAATCAGCAGCGGTTAACGACGACCACGACCACGACGATGATGAATGACCACGAGGTCGAACGTGCGTTGGGTGGTGCAAGACGGGAGGCGTCGGGGTTAGGGTGGCGGCGGGGGTGGGGGGACCCTCCAATGATCTGGCTTCAAGGTTGGGGGGGGCACCGGGGGGGGGGGGGGTCAAGGCCATCGGCGCGCACATGGCTCATCAGCAGAGCGACGCCGAGTTGGACTCCGGTGTGTGTTGCTAAGTGCTTGCAAATGGCCAATCTGCTGACTTGGAACTCGCGCTCCTACTGCGGCAGATCGCTTTTGCTGCGGGAGAATTCTGCGCCATCCATATGGCAGCAATAAGCATTTAAGCACCCTAAGGCAAAGGTTGCCCCTCCCCCCCCCCGGTATAGCCTCAGCAGACTGCTGGGGCAAGTGCTGTTGGCGAGCGGCGCTTATGAAGGCCGGCACGGCACACGAAGGGGTGGGTTGCCGGTCGCACGCCAGATTGACCGGCCGCCTTTGTCTTCCCACACCAGGTACTCATTTGAGGCTAAGTCGACAGAGGGGAGGCCCAGATCCGGTTCAGATAGTCGTGACAGGCGTTGGTGGCCGGGAGCGGGAATTGAACCCGGGTTGTCCAGTTTAAAGTAGCACACCACGAAA